>NC_141387.1:30869520-31402020 GCF_017979445.1 Akebia trifoliata | reverse complement strand
ATGTAACAAGATTCAACTAAAAAACAACTCATGCTCCAATTATTTTTTCTTTTGTAGTTAAATTAACTTTTTTAAATTTCAATTTTATAAAAGAACTAATTATTAGATTATCACATTGTTCAACAATAACCAAATCTAAAAAATTAAATAGTGGTAAAAATAAAAAATTGAATGAATTGGATATATGAGAAAATTTATGACAATAGCAATATCTACTAACAATGGAGAAATTAGCAATGTATGTCGTGAAAATTTTATTGAGGCCATGATATCTTTGATGTTTTGATACCAATCTAGTTACTCAACCAACAACCCATGTGGAAGGAAAAAATTATCAAAATTTCAATAGTTTGCTTATCATTTTTCCAATCAATTTAATGAAAAATTAGATGAATCATTCTATTTTAATAAAAATAACAATTCCTATTATAAAACGAAGAACAATGGTTTATATTGGATTGATTGAAGAGAAAAAGTTGTACTCTAAGAAAAAAAAAACATCCTCACAACCAACAAGGAAAATCATAATCCATAAATTCAATGTTTTGGCAAAAAAATCTCATTCAACCCTTAGAATAAGAAAAAATTTCTTAAAAACCTCAACTATGAACAATTTCAAAGAAATAGGGATTTAAAGAGACAAAATTTTTTGCAAAAATCACTAGAAGAAACCCATCGACAACTCGAATTGAGTTTTCGAAGAAGTTCTAGAACCCTAAAAACCATGGGTTTTGTGATGACATGAGGATTTCTTGTAGATCTAACTTCTTCAAACTTCCTTTTCACTTCAACGGTTGAAAATCAAAACAATTTTGAAATCGATATCGAAATAAAGATGAAGAATCAAATAATCGAGTTAAGGAACAGAGAAATCAAGATGAAGAACAAGGGTTTGAGAGAAAAAAAATTAGACGTGAGATTAGGATTTTTGTAGTTGAAGATAGGAATGATGACATTTTGTAAAGATCAATGTGGATAATAGAGAAATCAAATTTTAGGTTCGATGTCATTCTCGTTCCCGTTCGAATGTGAGCCATCAATCTAATATGAGTCCCATATGACATCATTGAAACTCCAGTCCTAAGTTGTTAAAATTAACATTAATGAAAATGGAACTGATCCTTAAATGATGAAATGAATAAAAATAAAAATAAAAAGAATAATTCCATGTAATTATAAAATGCTCATAGTGGTTGAATCGGTTGAGTATTCAACTTTCTTAGAGTCCCGTCTTGGGAACTAAGTTTTAGATGTTTATATAAAGAAAGCCGTGTGCAATGAAAAATGCAAGCACGATTTGGGGGAGAGGAGGGGATTTTTTTATCCTATTTCTACAAGGAAATTCTCTACTCCATCTGATTAGTTCCAGGTTTGAGTCCCGGGTAATCCATTCTCAAATGAAAAATATATAAAATAAAAATATTTATTAATATATTTTATATTAAAAAAATCCGTATTACAAAATTTTTATTCCATTTTTGTAACTCACTTTATTCATGCAAAAATTATTACACAATTAAAAATGATGTCGTTTTTATTTTAACAACTGATGGAATCTGTTGCTTAAAAATAATTGCTTACAATTGTTGTTTTTCTGCAAAATAGGATCGCTCTTTCTCAATTATGACGTAGTTAAATAATTATTATGTGGTATACCTAAGATACGTGATTTTATTATAAGAGAATAATATTAAATAATTTATATAATATTAGCTCTAAAAGTTAGGATATAATTAAGTGAACTTTAAGTAAAAAGCTAACTCATAATTTTGTGGGTTGCCCAAAAGTCTATTGTTTGTTTCTAAAATTTTGGATTTCAAATAATTTTTAATTCTAAAAGGTATTATATAATGTTCTAGATATCTCGTTTGTAACCAATAAGGTTTTGGAGATAAAATGAGATATTTGACTCGGATTTGACTTCCTAATTTTTTTTAGGGGTTTAAGGTTTACTTATAAAATTGCAAGACCACTACAGAGAGGAGTCCAAGTCCAACAGACGTCTTACTCATTTTTGAAAAATAGTGAGTAAAAATTATTAAGAGAAAATGTCTTTATATCACGTACATACGATTGGAGGCTCAAGATTATTCTTGAAGGGTACGAGAATATATATCTTGAAGAAGAAATTAAAGAAAAATAATATCAAATAAGAGATCAATCAGATATGCTCAGTGAAATCGATCAAAGACATTGACGAAGAGGAATATGACTTCAATGTTTGCAAGCATCATTGATCGAGATCAATCTTGAATTTTTCTATTTATTATTATTATTTTCAAATAATCGATCAATGTGAGATCTTTATCTATTTAAAATCCAGATTTTTTATCATGTTAAGATAGATGAGCATAAGATCTTATAGTTAATCATTAACGAGATTATTTTGATATATCAATTCTTTTTTTAAATCTTTTTTTTTGTATTAATCTAAAATAATTTTCTTTCAAGAATGACTTTATTCAAGAAGACAACTGATTATTTATTTACCGTCTTCAAAATCGAAAGAAGTTCTTGAACACCCATTCTTTTGAGTAAAAACACTAATGAGAAAAGTATAATACCCGATTTAGATCAAAAGGTAGAGGATTGACCTTCTTTTATTTAGGTAAAAATGGTTGGTATTAAATACCAATTAGGTCATATTGAGGTAACAAGTCTCTTTTGATAAAGCATGGACTTGATGTGAATTAAGAATGTGTAATAAATCCTATTTAAATCAAAGATGTAGAATGTCATGACTTGTATTGATGATCCAATTTTGGATTAATAATAAAGATTGAGTTAGTGGAGATGATAAGGGATGTGTACTTGATTAGAGTCAATTGATGGGAAGTGGGTCCTCTTTGTGGGGCCCCGGGAACGTTAACATAAATCCCCATGTCAAATCTTGAAATACTATGTGGTGCCTCAGGACTTTGACATGATTTCCTCTATTTATGTTAGCATTCCAAGACATACGACAACCTGATAAACTGTACATAACAAATCATGTATATACATATATGCCAAAAATATACAAGTAGTGGAAGACTGTAAACATTGAATAACGTAAAGATAGATCAGAGTGTGGAATGAATAAAAGTATACATGATTACAAAAATGTCTTCTCGCAAATAAAGTCCTAATTCTTGACCCCAAAATCTATATACATACTGCATGGACTGACTCAGTTAGATATAGTCCCAATGCTTACTAGGTAGTGGATTCTGGTCGTCTATATGACCAACTAGATGCTTATCACTTGTCGGTTCCACGCCTACCTCAACAATAATAGGTTTTGAAACTAAAAAATGGAAAGTAAATAGTAAGTAACAATGGTTATCCAGTAGGTAAATAAACAATTTCCATTAATAACCTCTCTTAGTATGAACGAGTAAGTATTCTCAATCATTTCAATACATGCATAGTTTTATAAGACAAACTACGATTAACTGGTACATATAGCTAGGGATGAGCAATTAAATAGTTGAAATTCATATTACAATGAGCAACAATACTTATAATATAACATTTTTTTATACAATTCTAATTAATAACATTGAAATAGTAATATGCTTCTCATTTTATAATTTAAAATATAACAATAGATACATAATACACAATAGGAAAATAGTGGAATTAGAGAGTTGAGATTCTACAACTGGACCGTTCCTAGTAAGGACATGATGTTTCAATCGTTTACTATTTTTAGTTCTTGATTTTGTGGTTGATCGCTGCATTACCATACATAGTTGACCATTTATCAGGCTCAAACTGATCGTTTGATATGACCGTAAACAATTGGTCTCTTTTCTATATGTCAAGACGTTTGGTTACTATAGACTATTAGTGATCACTGACCAATTATTTTCGTCTATGCCTATCAGGTGTGCATGTGATTCCCATTATACATCCTTATTCGTGTACGATCACCTTTACATTGCAACTTCATTGATAAAGAGATAAATGAATAAACCTGGATTCCAGTTGTGATTTCACTCTCATATGCGTCATATATCACATATGAGCTTGGTTGTTCCTACTATACATCCCAGGATAGTACATCATTCTAGATGATATGACGGATTATTCTTTTAAGTATTCACAAGCTCTTTAACAATTCACAAAATAATTCCATATATATCATTTTTCTTTGAAAACAAATAAGAAATTAACATTACAGAGTTGATAATGGATATCCCATTTTCTACGATGCAATTGGGACCCCCTAGCCTAAATTAAATAACAGTGCGAAAATTAGACCAACACCTTAGGACCTAACTGTTGTTGAAGCTCTAGCGACAAATGGATAAGATTTTTGTCTTAATGTATCCGAGTTATTGAAGGTGAATAAGTAATACCCAATTTCTTTTTCTATCAAGAGGATGGGTATTGTTCCTTAATCGTACTCTAACAACTTTACGTAAGGCAGAGTTTGATTTTTTAGGGGTGATAGTGGAGAAGTTGACCGATAAGTCACCCTTATTGTCACTTTACAGAACCGTACAAAAATAGCTATAACAAAGTTTCTGTTATTCGTATTAACAGCTACTCTAGGAGTAATGTTTTTATGTGGTGCTAACGATTTAATAACTATCTTTGTAGCTCTAGAATATTTCAGTTTACGCTCTTACCTATTATCTGGAAACATGCACTCAAAAGTAAATTACCTTGAATATCCGTTCATTAACCCACATATAGCAAAACATTGTAATATGCTGACATCACCCATTAGGTGTGATTCTGACATTTTAAGCATACTTCCACTCACCCCTATCACATTGCCACGTGTCACCACCTTCCTGGTTAATTTGTGAATAAACAAAAAAATAAAGGTTAAAACATGCATTTGAATTTAGGCCAATTGGGGGGTGACATGTGCCATTTTCTGGGGATAGGTGTGAGCATGACTTTGTGCTTTTAGGCCTTGACATGGGTCAATGAGATATGGTTGAGGGGCTTGGATATGAGATTGGGCTTGGGTTAGGGTAATGGGCTTTGATTTGAGTTGAGAATAGTTATGGACTTAAGTTACGAATAGTAATGGATACGAAAATGTTGGATTGGGTTTTGAACATGAGTTGGGGTTTAGGAGTGGTAATGGGCTTATAGTTTTTTAAGGAATGATTGTGGGCTTAGAAATGAGAATGAGCTTAGAGTTGGTTTAGAAAATGCATAGATGCACGAGACACTTGCCAAATGACATTTATTGTGGACCCATGGGCCAATAATGGCCTTTTAGCTTTTATTTTGAACAAACGAGTAGATTCTTGAGTATTTGGGTTTTTTGTCAATATTTTTTTGGGTTAACACACCTTTTGTGTATCTTTCTCAAAGCAGGCTTCTATAAATTGGGGTGTCTACACCTTTTACAAAGTGTCGTGAATGAATTAATAGTGAAAATTTGATATAATTCAAAATACCCTTAAAATTTAAAATATACTAAATGAAAATTTGAATAAAATCAAAATTTCACGATTAAATCACCAACAAAAAACAACCTTGACTTTTGGTCAAGGCAAACCAATGGGCTGTTTAGTTTGGATTGCATAACCTGATTTTCAATTCTGATTATAAATTCTCAAAATCAAATTGCAAAAATTGATTTTCAGAATCCAAAATCTTATTTGTCTATTATTGTCTCTAAAAATTGGTCTTGTGGAGAAAAGTTATCCAATTGTATATCTTGATATTGAAAATGAGAGTAGAAATATTTGTCTTGAAGATTGGAGATAGTGAATGTTTTAGCGAAAATTTCATTTTTTTTAAAAGAGATTGAATTTTCCGTTTAAGAGGCATATTAAGATTATCCAAAGATTATGATGGTTTGTATTTTATATAAAAACTATTATTATTATTATTATTATTATTAATATAATTATTAATAATTATAGTATATAATAATATAATAATAATTATTATTAGATGTATTTCAAGATCGTCATAAGTGGATAAGATCGATAATTCAATGCAAACGATACTATGAGCCAGAATCAGATTCTAGAATCTGAAACAAACATCCCCTACACTTATATTTTGGAGGGGGTAAATATAATATTGCCAATTTCGCAGGGTAATACTAAAATTCCCAAATAAATAATAGTTTCGTCTCGAATAGAACGTTTGCTTTAAGATCCAGACCAATAGATTAAAACCCTTCGAGATTCGACTTTGATTGGCGAGAAAATCGGAATAAGAGAGAGAGAAAGAAACAGAGAAGAGAGAGCGCCAACATAACGAAACCATTTGGCGCTCTTAACTAAATCTCTCCCACTCTCCTTCCTCTGTCCCTTCGTCTCCCCCATCACAAACCCTAGTTTTTCCCTTCTATTGCTCCAGTGCTTCTCTCACTCACATAAAAAACCTACTCCCGTTGATTGATTGGTTGAAAAATGGGGAGACCATCGGTCCCTCCATTTCCGGTCCCACCACATCACCTCCCTTGCCAAGTCCGATGCGCCGGTTGCCGTACGATCTTAACTGTAGTACCAGGTTTGACGGAGTTCCGTTGTCCCACGTGTCAACTACCTCAAACACTACCTCCAGAGCTGTTGCAGCGGACCCAACAACATCCGCATCATCATCATCATCCACCTCCAGAGATGATGCAGCGGACACAACAGCATCCATCACCTCAAGCTCTCGGTATCGATCCAACCAAGATCCAGTTCCCTTGCAACCATTGCAAAGCTCTCCTTAATGTCCCTCATGGTCTCTCGAGGTTCTCTTGCCCTCAGTGTGGAACCGAAATCAATTTCGATGTTTCGAAGCCCAAGAAGAACTTCGAACCTCCCGAAGAAGTCAATGAGGTCTTCAATTTTTCACAATTAATCTTTCTCACGCACACTTGTTTTCTAGTTTAGAAATCCCTAATTGAACTCGTTAGGTGGAAAAAAAATAATCCCTAATTGACCTAATTGATGCTGTGTGAAATTTGGGTATGAAATTTACGAAATGTGTTTGTTAAATATAGCAATTATTTCAGATTCTAATTGAATTAAGGGTTTGAACCTGAATATTCATAATTTTTCGTTTGCGAATTGGTTGTAACCTGAATGTGTTAGCTTGCTAAGTTGGGTTAAAGTCTGTTAGTGTTGATTCCATGACATGGGGGTTTGAACCCCACCTTCACCTACCAATTATTAATCACTAATCTCACTTGCCCGTCATGAAAAAAATAAAAAGAAATAGTTTTTTTTTGTTTTGTTTTGTTTGGTAAACCTGTTAGATCAATAACTTGGTGGTGGTGGGAATTGAACCCAGGTCATGGTATCATTGTGGTAAACTTTACCAACTAAGAAGAATTGTATAGCATTATAACTCACTGATGTCACAAACTGTTCATTTTTTAAAGTAATAATAGCTCAAAATAATTTATTGTATGAGTTTTTAGTCACCAAAGGAAGTTTTGCTTTGGTGGATCCAAATGTAGTGATGTTTTAGAAGTCTTCCATTTAGCAGTTAGCCAGCAAGTTGTATCAAATCTTTGAACAGGAAATCTGAGAAAATAACGAGTGCAATAATTCCTCTATAGGTCTCTTTGTGATATTAATCTATATTACTCAAGGCAGACATTCATGAGATAATCTTAAGACCATCAATTGTATGAAGTAGACCGTTGGGTTGGGGTATCAAGAAACATGTTCATTGGTGATATATATGAGGAGCATGCTACTATGGTCAAATCTATTAAAAAGGAGGGGAAGGTTGAAAAGGAAATAAATCAAGGTGGTGAGAAAGATTTTGAAGTTTTCTACATAAGTAAATGATATGGTTGAGGATAGAATTGAATGGTGGAATAACATTCATGTGGCTTAAGATCATTGGGGAAGTATCCATTAAAAAAAAAGATCATTGGGGAATTGTTTTCTTTAGGAATTTATCAAAATCAGGTGAATTTTATCAAGAAACTTTAGATAAATGGGGAGTGGTTCCAAGAGGATGAACACACCAAAGAGAGCATTGTGAAGCACTACAAAATTCTATGCTGAAGAACATTTGACTCGACCTCTTCTAGATAGGTTGGCTTTTGATACGATCTTAGTGGAGCATCAAAGATGGCTTGAAAGACCATTTGAGGAAGAAGAGGTCGTCCAAGCAATCTTGGCCTTGAGTAGTCATGAGGCACGGCCAGATGGTTTCTCCATGAATTTCATTAAATCTTGTTGGCATGTGGTGAAAGATGATTTGATGGCTGTCTTATTGGATTTTTTCGATAATGGTACGCTTGACTTTGGCTCTAGTAGCACTTTTGTGGCGTTGATGCCTAAGGAGGGGGTGGAACACATTTCAGACTTTAGATCAAAGTTGCTTGCATCTATACTAAGAATGGTGATGGATGTGAGTGGAAGACAAATTTTGGATCGTCTGTTGATTGCTTATGGGTGTATTGATTCGAGGCAAAGATCGTAGTTTGTTTACAAAATTGATCTTGAGAAGGCTTATGACTATTTTAGCTGTAATTGTTTGATATATATATATGGGAAATGTTCGGCTCCTTACTATTTACCCTACGCTTTGCCCAACGTGTTTTGTCCTACATGGGTTAGAAGTTTTGGAATGGGCTGATTTTTGGTGAGGATGATCTCTACGGTTAGAAGATCATCCTTAGCAAAAATCAGCCCATTCCAAATTTTCTAGTCCTATGTTTGCAAGTTGAAAAATCGTGGACCGTCCATTTTTTGTAAACCATTTTTGATGGGGTTAGAAGTTTTGGAATAGGCTGATTTTTGGTGAGGATGATCTCTATGAGTTTTGAAATGGGCTGATTTTTGGTGAGGATGATCTCCTCACCATAGAGATCATCCTCACCAAAAATCAGCCTATTCCAAAGCTTCTAACCCATGTAGGACAAAACACGTTGGCTAAAGCATAGGGTAAATAGTAGGGTGCCGAACGGGTATATATATAAAGTATAACGATCAATCGAGATGACCAACCAAAAACAAGATCTTAGCTATTACACAAGGAACCCCATCGATAGACAAGGAGTTGCTTGAGATATTTGATGGGTTGTATGGGCTTTGGGTAGAAGTGAATAAAGAGGGTGATGAAACGTGTCTCCCCCCCCCTTCATTCTTGATCTTGGTATGGTTCTCCTGCTGGGTTTTTCAAAAGCTTGATGGGCCTTAGCCAAAGTTGATCTACAGAAGGCTTTTTCCTTCTTGTTCATCATTGTGGCAGAGGCTTTCGGGAAAATGGTGTCTAAGGCAGTGGCAAACAATTATATTTCTGGCTTTGTGGTTAAAGAAGGGGGTCTAATGGTGTTTCATCTTTAGTTCACCGATGATACGTTGTTCTTGGTGGGCGTCTTGATTCAACATATTTTCTTTTTGTGTGGTATTTTGGTTAACTTCAAGGCCTGTTTTGGAATTCCTTCGAATTCTCGAAAAAACCAGGTGTATGCAATTGGAAATGTTGGTGATATTGAGGTGCTTGGGGCATCCTTGCGACGTTAGGTTGGAGTCTTCCCGACTTCTTATCTTGGGTTGCCGTTGGGAACTCTGTATAACTGTAAGCATAGTCATAAAAAATGAATTTTTTTGTGTGTGTGAAAAAAACGCATTGTAAACGCGACTTGCATCCTTGCCGATTAAAACGGTAAAAAAAATGCGACTTTTTCATTTGTCACAAAAGTCGTCATTTTTTTCCGAATTTTTCCCCCTTTTTTCACACACACAAAAATTAACTTTTTCTCTCTTTTTTTAAATGTGGGATTTGATACATAATATAATTTGGTAATTCGTAAATGTAAAAATATGGGATTTGATGATAATAACTTGATTTTATTAATTTTCATTAGATATATATTTTTTCATAACTTTTAATATATTTTTTTATCTTTTATTTTCATCTTTTTTCCCTTTTTCCCTCATTTCCCCACGATTTTTTTTTCGAAGTTTTCCCTTGTCATTTTAAACCCGTTCTCCGACTTTGTGACTATGATTGTAAGTTTATTTGGGACCCAAGAGATTATCCTCATGGAAGGCCCATTATCTGTCTAAAGGGGATAAATTTACCCTTCTTAAAGCACCTTGTCTAGCATTCTAGTGTATTTCATCCCTTTATTCTTGATCCCCAATAGTGTGGAGGCAAGACTAAACAAACTGTTCAAAGTTATTTTGTGGCATGAAAAGGAGGAGAGAGAAAATTTCATTTGGTGAATTGGAAATGTATTTGCTGCCCTAAAAAGAATGGAGGGCAAGGGCTTCGCAACCTGGGACAAATGAACCAGGCTCTCTTAGGCAAGTCGATGTGGAGGTTTGGATGCGGGCAATTTAGCTTTTGGAAGAGGGTGATTGTGGTGAAGTTTTTGGTGAGAAATCTTTTGGATGGGAGAATGGATGTGTGCGCTTGTCCTATGGTTGTGGGGTGTGGAAGGTTGTTTAAAAAATCCTTTTGTTGTTCCAAGACAGGAAAAGGTTCAAAGTAGAGTGTGGAGCTAATATTTAGTTTTGGGAAGATTGTTGGTGTGATCTTTGTATCAAGGACCGATTTTCAGATTTGTTCACCCTTTCTTCAAAGGAACAATCTCCGATATCTGATTTCCTAGCTTCGTCTGCTCAGGTAGTGGTGTTGGATTGTGGCTTTAGAAGACAATTCAATGATTGGGAGTTGGTTCCATCTTCGGGCTAGTCAATGTCTTGCTGTCAATGGTCTTCAACCAAGAGGTCGAGGATGTTGGTGTTTGGGAGCTTGAGAGAAAGGTTACTTTTTTCAGTTCACTAGTTCTACAATGCTTTGTCTACTTCTTCTGAGAGTTTTCCAGCAATTGGGGTGTGGAGGTTGTTTATCCCTTCCAAGATTTCTTTCTTTATTTGGGTGTCTGTTAGAGGAAAAATTCTTACTTTGGACAATGTGATAAAGCAGGGAATTACCTCAGTAAATTTTTATAGTTTGTGCAAAAAGGTGGGCAATTTGTGAATCACTTTCTTCTTCATTGTGCGGTGGCGTCGAAAGTTGTCATACTTTCTGGGGTGTCTCCCAAGAACTTAAGTGGTTTGTTTTTGAAAGTTGGCCTTAATTGGGTGTGGGCTTCTTTCGTGTTTAAGAGGAAATTGTGGAGTTTCATTCCCTTTGCCATTTGTAGGGGGTGTGAAAAGAAATGAATGCGAGGGTGTTTGAGTTAAAAGTGAGAGGGAATCATGATGTCATCAAAGACGCTTGGGTTTCTTAGTCCATTGGAATTCAATCTTTATCAAAGCTAGAGGGGTCTTCTTTGAGGATTTTGTGAGTTGATGGGATTGGATAGATCGGGAAGTTTTTTAAGTTTTTTTCCTTTTCCTTTTTTGTTTGCACTCTTTACTTTTGGAGTGGTTATCTCGACCACTCCCTCTTTAATAATTTTTTTTCCATTCATTAAAAAAATCAAATATTTGGGACAAGTGTTGGCGATTATGATAAATACATAATACTTCAAAATGTAAGGCTTTTCTCTTTCTTATCTCTTCTTGGGCCAACCACTCGATTCAATCTTCCTATATATCCGGAAATTACATTTAGCAACAAGTTCGTTTTCAGCTCCACTTATCTAGACACATTGTTATTCCAGTCCTTAAGTTTCTCCTAATTTCTTACAAATGATGCATTCCACTTTTCCAATGAGCAGGAAGGAATTCCACGAAACCACCACTATCCAACAACATGGGGTGCATTCTCGGAAGAGCCAACTAGTTGACGTCGAAATACGATGCTTCCTTTTTTCTTTTTTTTTGAAAAGTGTAATATATTGATAAAGGAAAAAACAATTACAAGGAGGCCGAGGAGGCCTCACAAAGAACAAGAAGGAAAATAAAACATCGCTGATTACAAAGATCGTTCCATCTAAAGACAAAATCATCGAAAGAGAATCCTGCAAACTCTTTATACTGTTTTGACCAAAGGTACAAATAGCCCAAGATCTCCAAAAAATCTGCATGCGAGCTTTTAGTCTTACTATTGAACACCCTGTTGTTTCTCTCGTTCCAAACCCCCCAAAAATACGATGCTTCCTGACTCTATTTTAAATAAGTAAATGATGATGTTTGCTTAAGGTTGGCATGTCTTGATTGTTAGACCCCATTTTAACTGTGGTCCGATCGATTGAAAGATCATCACCTTTAAAGCGTAGTCCCAAAAATGATTGAAAGATCCATAAACTCATTCCTGTTAACAAGTTTTGCCTAACCTGCTAAATGATTTCGTCCCTGTGATTCTTCTCCTTTGTAAATTTGATCACACCAAAGTCACCTCCAATGCATTAATGTAAGCCACGAACCATGGATGTTTTTCCAATTTCTCCCCCAAAGCAACCTTTGCCTCTTATATATAGGTCCATAATCCCCTATAGGTCCACAAGAGTTAGTCTGCTCCAGTTTTGCCGAGGATCAATTCATTAGATGGAAATACACATTGATTATAATCTGTTTTATCATAATCTCCTTGATCCTATCACTGATGCACCAGGTTCTCCACCTTTCAGAAGATTAACAATGTTTACCTTCCTCATATATATATATATATATATTTGTAACCAACCTTCTCCTTATTTCTTGACCTTTAATATTCTAAGACATAAATTTTAGCTTCATTTTTCTGATAGATATACAAATTTTATTAGAAAAGAGAAAGAGAAAGACAAGGAGAGGAGGTTGAGCAGACTCACCTATTTAAAAAAAAAGAAAGAGAAAACAAACAAGAAAACAACCCCAGGGAAGCGCAAACACACCTCACTTAGGCTCCTTACAAGGTAAGCTTCATCTAAATATACAATCTTTTCCCTAATATTCCTTTTCCTATATTCCACCCCCCCCAATCTCGCAATAAAATTGATTTTACAAAAGAAATTCTGCACCCCCCTCAAACATTTTGATTTTTGTTTGATGATGAGATGCGTATATGAGCTTAATTTATAACTTTTCCTGTCTTTGAACGTTCTGTTTCAGTTCCACGACCTCGTTTGATCTAATCCACCTTCATAAGATTTGAGCCATATGTTGGTTCCAGCTCTTCTTCATCAGCCCATTTTATGGTCTTTCTACTCCTCTTTAATGTCCAATAGAAACTATAATTTACATCAGGACATGAGCATAACTGATAAAAAAAAAAATTCTTTTGGGTAGGATTCTTTGGCTGCTTTCAATAGTAATATTCTTGGAATCTTATTACTGCAATGGATTTCATGCTGGATTACATTTTTTGTGAAACCCTAAAGCCCAAGATTCTTGAAAACTACAGCTGCACATTTTATTGCTTTGGATATCTGAAACTTTCTTGGGCTTTCTGCCTTCTTTCAATGAATTCTTTCGGTTTATACTCGTTAGATATAATTTTAATACTATGTTTCTATTGTTGAGCTCAATTTTAATTCTTTTGCTCTCTCCAAACATTTTACCCTTCTAGGTAGCGAGAGATGTGGAGCGAGATGAAGATGAAGGTGGCATGGTTGGAGAAACGTTTACAGACTATGTATGGGTTTTTTATTTTTGAACTTCTGATTCTGAGTTGCTATACAGATCCTTTCCTTTGTATTATTGGGTTTTGTTAACATGTGCCCTAAAGCCACATGTTAAGCTGTGCATTAAATATACTTTGGAAATTGATTTTCCTACCAAAAATGCCCTCAAAAGATTGTTTTTTTAATACCAAAAATACCCTCAAATGCTTATTTCCAAGGTGTATTTAATGCGGCTTAACATGTGCCCCTAGTGCGCTTGGTAACAAAACCCTATATTATTTTAAGTATCTCCCTTCAGTTGCCAGTTGGACTATATGTAAACTATTCAATTTTCAAGTAATCTGATTTCTTTTGTGTGGACTTGTACTACAGCGCCCTCCCAAACTATCTATTGGTCTTCCCCATCCTGATCCAGTAGTGGAAACTTCTTCTTTGTCAGCAGTGCAGCCACCAGAACCAGATTATGATCTAAGAATCAAGGATGATGTGGAGAGTTCCAAAGCATTATCATGCTTGCAGATTGAGACCATAGTTTATGCTTGTCAGGTTGTAGTGCATCTTAATTTTTGGGTTAATTTGTTCGAGTGAGTTGGTAACCCATAACACATACTTATTTTTCTGAATTTGTGACAGAGACACAATCAGATGCTTCCTGATGGTACTAAGGCAGGATTCTTTATTGGTGACGGAGCTGGTGTAGGTAAAGGTCGAACAATTGCTGGGTTAATATGGGAGAATTGGCACCATGGGAGGAAAAAAGCATTGTAAGTTCTATATTAGGGCAATCAGCTTACCGTGCTAGTGCTTTATCTGTTATCATTATTATTATTATCTTATAAAATTTTATTATTATTATTATTATTAGTTTGGGTTTTCTTTTGATAATTAATTGTAAATTATAGTGCAAAGTGGCAGCTAGATTTTCTCAAATAGACAGTGGGAATCTACTTAGCCCTTCTTTTGCCAATGATCACATTCTTGTGCTTCTATGAGTTCGACTGTATAAAATATGTATTTTTTGATAAGTGTAAATTTATTAATAAAAAGAAGCGTTACAAAAGGTGGTCGAGATGACCCACTTAAATGATCTAATTAATCACATGAGGGGTCCCATCTAAAAACAAACTCCTCGAAAAAGACAACTTTGAAATCTGGGTACAATTTACACAAAAAAAAAGAAGAAGAAAACAACAACCCAAGAATTTTAAGCACCACATCTTGAAAAGAAGAGATCGCATCTTTGAAAATTCTTCCATTTCTTTCCAACCAAAGCCCCCAAGTAATGGCGAAGGGAAGGAGTCTCCAGAAGATTTTCTTCTGCCCCAAGAACATGACTTGGTCCCAACTTTGAAAAAGAGACAACAAAGAGGAAAATGTTGCGTTATTTGAATTCCTTTGAAGTAGGCAAAGCCCTAAAATAGAATGGTATACAACTATGGAAGGATTAATGAGAGAAACTTTCCCTTCACCCAAACGATAAATTACATATTTAGAACCAACTTTCGCCATCTAAAAATAGGTTCTTCAAGTCTATGACCTTCGCAATCGGGGATAATAGAGGCCCAATAGAATATGAGGCTTTGATGGCAAGGACAACTATCTTCTCTGCTTCTTCTTTGCCTAAGAACTACATATTGTTCCTCTGTTTCCAAACCACCCAACACACAACGGAGGGAATTAGCTTCGAAAGGGCCTTCCCAATCGATTGAGGCCAGCAGATCTCCATGCAATGAGGCTCTGGATGTTTTTTTCTTAGTAATCTCTGGAATTTTTTTTCCGCTGTTGTACATAATTTACTTTGTCCAGCTAATGAGTGGTATTGGCTTGTTTGGTGAGGAATTTTATGTTTAATTCATGGTATTTGCGTTTTTGTCCTTTGCAATAATCTTACACAGGTGGATCTCTGTTGGTTCGGACTTGAAGTTTGATGCACGGAGAGACTTGGATGATGTGGGTGCCATGTGCATTGAAGGTAGATACCCAAATGTTAGTAATCTGAAGAGATGATCTTGTTCAGTTAAGAAATATGTATAGCTTGAAAGTTTGTGGAGGTGGAACTGCTTAATTTTAGCTTTGGAACTTATATTTTTTATTTATATTTTTAAATAATTTGCAGTGTATTTCCTAATTTTCTCTTCACTTAGCTTGCATGTTCCGCTATTACTTTTTACATGATTTTACATTGTATATGGTTTAATTCCACTGTGAGATTTTTTAAAATATTTTTCCAACCTTGTCCAATTTATTTAATCCAATTCTCAAACTTTCCTTCGAATTTTATGTCATGCAGTGCATGCTTTGAACAAGCTACCTTACTCTAAGCTTAATTCAAAGAAGATTGGTGTTTGGGAGGGGGTCATTTTCTTGACGTACAGTAGTCTTATAGCATCGTCTGAGAAAGGTCGTACTCGTTTACAGCAACTTTTGCAGTGGTGCGGACCAAAGTATGACGGTCTTGTGGTGTTTGATGAGGTACTGTATGTAAAATGAGGTTTTTGTTTGAAGTGACTAGTTGACAGTGTTTTTTTTTTAGCTTCCATCCTTCTGTCTGATTGATTATACAAGGAAAACCACTTTCCTTACTAACTTAGTAAGATTTTAAGCCTTGCTAAGGGTCATTTTACTAAAATGGATTACCACATTGGTAATCAAACACCACAGCCCTCTAGATTTTGGGGAAAAACTCAGATTCAAGAAAAGATAAATCTTTTTTTTTGGGGGGGGCTTCATCCAAGGTTTTGAAAATGGACGGCTACTGAACTTCCGTGGAACTCCTGAACTTAAAATTAAAATTCAACGGTGAAAATTTTTTTTTAGGTTGAAAGTTCATAGAATTTTGTCCTCTAAAATCCTGAAGTGGATCATGCTTTTGGATGCCACAAGGTGAGCACAACTACTGTTAGTAAGGTTGGATTCCTTACTAACTTACTAAGGCTAGTTGGATTGTTATAAAAGCGTAGCTCTCATGGTTTGGTGTCTGAGACAAGTGTAATGGCAAGTAAAAGGTGGGTGGGCAGTTTCTGATTTGGTTGGAAAAGGTAAAACAAGTCTTTTACGACTTTTTTGTTACCAACTTGCTGGGGCTTGCTAATAGCTCGAGGCAGAATGCACAAATGAGAAACTGCCACCTGTGATTACTATGAATATTCATTGTTAGTATACCATGTGAGCACCAATCTTAAATAATTTCTGCTTTGACTTCAACTATTGCCTTAGGATTTTAGTATCTTGTCCATCTTTCAAAGCAAATCTATTAAGGTCAATGACTTTGTTACAGTGCCATAAAGCCAAAAATCTGGTTCCTGAAGCTGGATCACAACCAACTCGAACGGGTCAAGCTGTTGTCGATCTCCAGGTTAGTGCTGTTAGACAAAAAAAAAAAAAAAAAACTCTTGGATCGTATTTCTGCATTCTGTATTTTTTTTTTCTTTCTGTATCGTGTCATCAGGAGATATATTGTTTCGGTTCATTACATAGAAGAATATTAACTTCCATCTCATAAAATTTTGATGTCTTATTGAAAGAAATGAAAAGTTCTTCAAAGATTATAGCACAGTGGTGCATGAGAACTTCTATTTTAGGCAGTTTTAGTTTAGTCTCTGGCACCAAAAGAAAAAGTTTGGGCTATGATTATATTGTTAACTAGAGTTTGCCCGTGCCTACGGAGAGAGCATCCTCTTTGGGGGTAAAGGGGTAAAAGAGGAAAGATAAAGTAGAGGGGTATTATTGAAAAAAAGGGGTAAAAAAGGAAAGATAGTAAAATTGGAGGGATGTTATTGCAAAATTGGGTGGGGGTGGGGGACAATAAAGTTGAAGGGGGTGAAGAGGAAAAATAATAAAGTGGGGTAGTGTGGACCCCACTCCACTATAGTTGGAGTGAGACATTTATACCCCACAACTGTAGTTGGAGTGGGACATTTATACCCCACAACTGTAGTTGGAGTGGGACCACTATTGTGTTTTATTATATAGACATCTCCATTACTAAAATCGCTATTTAGCTCCGACATTCATCATTGTCAGCATATTTGTTTTACCCCAAATAATCTTCTTCATTCAACTCCATCTTGAGCCAAATCTTCAGTCAAGGCTTATGTTTTTATATTACTTTTTGTTGAGTGTTGTGTTATCCGTCTCTGCTTTCAGGTGTCATGTGCTCGTGTATCGTACCTCAGTTCGACTTGCGACATTCTAGTATTCATAGTCGCGCCTTCCCCATTTGATTAGTCTTTTGGGGTAAATGGTTGTCAACATGGTATTAGAGCGCTAGGTTCGTATGAGTCACGGGTTTGAATCTCCTTGAAGGAATTTTTCACCCTTATAGGTGAAGGGGAGTGTTGAGTGTTGTGTTATCCGTCTCCGCTCCCGGGTGTCATGTGCTCACATATTGTGCCCCAGTTCGACTTGTGACCCTCTTATATTTATAGTTGCTCCTTCCCCATTAGATCGGTCTTTTGGGGTAAATGGTTGTCAACACTTTTTACACTATCACTAACCATGCCATTCTTGGTATTCTTCTCTTCTTACTAGTGCTGTCATTGGTCCTTGTCGTAAATGCTCAAACCATCTCAATTGACTTTTCTTCTTTTTATTGATCTCCATCATTGCAGGTGAAAATAGTTAGTGTGCTTTAGTTTACAATCCTTGAGGGCATGTATGAGAGAAGAGCGGCCATCACCTTAATGGAGTGGATTGGGAACTCCCCCCCCGCCCTTTTTTTTTTAATTGGGAAAGCAACTATTGTGCGTATAATTAATTTTTTGAGCTGACATGAATATTTGTAGTCATCATTAGTGTTTAAATCATGGTGTTGGGCATTCCTTTTGCCGCTAATTTCTTTTTTGTGTGTGGAATGTATAATTAGGTAACTATGACTATTATAAAGGAAGAATTTTTTTTTCTCGTCATTTACAAAAAATTCATCTAGAAACTTATGTTAAAAAGATCACTCTAGAAACTAGTTATTAACCCACAATAGCTTTTGCACTCCTAAGAAAAATTAAAATAAAGTGGTTAATGGTGTTGGAGCCTGATTGTATTCTGACTGTTTTTCATGGTTCAACCCCCTCCTCCCATTACTACAATGCAATTGAAAACTTGGCTTAACGATAATTAAACTAGTGGAGGCTGTAGGCGATAGTTAATGGTCTCATTTCTCAACATCTTATGGATCTAATTGATTGGAAGCGTTTCAGGTTCTTGTGTGGTTGTTAAAGAATCAAAAGGCGTAGGAAATCCTCGAAAGGCATAGGAAATCATTAGTCTAAAGTGATGAAATGACAACAATTATAATAGGGATTATGGTTAACAGTGGCTATTATATGGGCTTTATTTGCATGTACAATGCACATGCATAGTTGATGGCTGTTAGTGTTGCCATTGTTGCTAAAACTATACTCCTAAATATACAGGAAAAGATTAGCATCCATCGATCCACTCACGAGCTCCTGAATGTGGTCGGTGGTTTTTGCAAACTGACACTGACCCATACCCTTCTAGTAGCCCAAGATTAAGCTTTAGAAGAATTATCTTCAACCACACATAATGTTTTTTTTTTATCGATAAATATAATTTTATTAAGAAGAAGAAACGCACGGGGGGACGAGAAGACCAACCCAAAACAAAGGAAAAAATAAAGCAAAAAGCAAAAACAAAGGAAAATGAACACAATTATCACAACAACGAACAAACCCTATCCCATCTCACAACAAAATCTTCAAAGAAAACCCCCTTGAACTCCTTATAAAGTTTACTCCAACAAAACATGATTTCCAAAATAAAAAGAACAAGACCCTCCATCGTAAACTCTTTTCCTTCAAAGATGCAGCGGTTGTGACGGATCCAAATACCCCAACAAATCGCGAAGGAAACTAAGAACCAAAGAATTCGCTTAGAAGCCAAGAAAGAATCTCCCCACGACAACCAAGACTCTAGAGCCGACTTAACAGACCTTGGAAAGTAGCCCACGATACCAAACAACGATAAAAAATGCATCCAAATGTGATTAGCCACCTGACAATGAATAAGTAAGTGATCCACCGTTTCCGCCTGCGATTTACATATACAACATTTGTTTGGCAAAATGAAGCCCCTCTTAATTAACTGATCCATTGTTGCAATTCTCCCTAAAGCTACCATCCAAAGAAAAGTCGATATCGTTGGAGGAATCTTACCACCCCAGACAAAAGAATAAGGGAAGGACGAAGGAGTACTAGGAGCCATACCATCATACAAAGACTTGACCGTAAACTTCCCATCCCTTTTATCTCCCCAAACTCTCTGGTCTTCCGAAGAGCTCTCCATGCAACTATTCTCTACCACAGAAAGTAATCTCCCAAGATTATCCACCTCCCAATCATTAAAGATCTTCTAAACCCAAAATCCCAATTGATCACCCCATTCTCAACACGTCTGAAGCACGAGATAACTTGATTCTTCTTCATCGACAAGGCGAAAAGATTTGGGAAAAAAATCCTTAAGAGGACCATTCCCACACCACCAATCCTCCCAGAATCTCACATTGCTCCCCCTATCTACTTTACATTTCACACCTTTCTTGAGATACGGCAAACTTCTAAGAATACCTTTCCACACCCCACACCCTGACACACTTCTAGCATACCACTTAGAAAACTCAACTGTCTCGGTGAGTGATCCAAAAAAATTAAGGTATTATCCGCAAACTGGAGGTGAGAGATCACATGCCCTCCCACCTTGGTAGAAAAACCAGTAAGCTCCCCCTCCACCACACATAATGTGACTTTGATTTAGTGGCTTTGAAAGAGTCTTGGTCTTGATCTCGTACCCGTCTATGTTATGAAGTGGGCTAGAGAAAACCTTTCGATCATTACCAGCACTCCACTGATTCTGGTATTCAATGGTTTACCAAGAGAGTTAACATCAAAGTTGAGTTTGGTCGTTTGATGGGAAGACCATGATTCTTCTCTTTATATAATCCTAGAAACTATGATCTGGGTGGAGACTTTCTTTCATAATCCAAGGAACATTTCATGTTGTTTCCCATCTGTGTAGAGATGGCACTGTTATGATTCCTCGTTCCGTTTCTTCTTTTTGGGAATGAAAATGGTTTGTGTTACGCTTGTGTATCCCATTTGGGTTAATTTGGAGTTTCTTGTATATCTTTGGATTAGTTGAATTCATGTCAATGGTGAGACTTACTTTTACCTCATCCATGTGTTTGTTCTCAAACCAGATGCTTCCAGTCTTAATTTCAGAAGGAATGATCTCTATTTACTTTCTTGTATAGTGGCCCAATAGGGGTTCAGTAAATTATTTTAAACTGTTTATTTCAAATTCTACATGACAGGAAGGGCTCCCTCTTGGTCGGGTTATTTATTGCTCAGCAACTGGTGCATCGGAACCACGCAATTTGGGTTACATGGTCCGACTTGGTCTTTGGGGAGCTGGAACATGTTTCATTAATTTTCTTGATTTTCTAGGTTTGTCATATATTTTTTGCCTATGACCTATCCTGAATTCATTGAGATTCATATTCCTGACTATGTTTTTTATTTTGTTCATCACTTTTAAATGCAAGTTTTTTTTTGGTTTGTAAGTGCAACATTACATTGGAAATTAGGAGAAACCCAAATTACACACCTCTGGACAATTGCCAGGAAATTGGGGATGCTACCCCATTAACCAGGAAAACAAATCCAATGCAGTCTGGATCCATGCAATGAATATTGTTTCTTTGAAATATCTAGAAATGAATATTGATATGGTGCATTGAAAATATTTGAAGGTTCTATTGAAAAAGGTGGTGTGGGAGCTCTGGAGCTTGTTGCCATGGACATGAAGGCAAGGTTAGAAAGCTCAAAATTTTGTGTGTAATAATTTGACATTTTAACATTTCTAATTACTTTCCCTTTTCTCTGTTTAGGGGTATGTATGTATGTCGTACACTCAGCTACAAAGGGGCTGAATTTGAAGTTATTGAAGCCCCATTAGAAGAAGCAATGCTGGTATGTGGCACTTTTCCCGTGTTGCTGGTTGAGACATAAGTTGAAAATTACCCTTTTGAGGTTACTCAAACTGTTTTAAATCCTTTCGGAACTATCTTGAGGGCTAAAGCAAGATTGTGGTACTAAGTAGAAATTCAAAAATAGAGTCAAAGAATTTCTTGTTTCTCTGTTTCAGCTCCCTATTAATAGATGCTTGAATCCAGAACCAATTTTGTTGCTCTTCCAACTTCACAGAGCTTGGTGTTGTGCATGCACCATGTTCATTGCTTGTTCTTTAGGTTCAAATGTCGGTAAATATCAGTTGAAATTTAAGGAACAAACATGTAAAACTGTTGTAATGTAGAAGTTGCATAATGTTGAAAGAAGAAAACATAGGTTTCTGTCGATGTGATAGTTTTGAGCTGTATATTTTTGGATTATTTCTATGATTCAGTTGTTTGTGTGTGTATGTGCATCCTATCTATCAATCAATATTGTCATAGCATGTGTGACCAACATATGTGGTTGTATGTTGGTTAATTTATTTTTTTTTTAAACCAAAAAATTAAGAAAAAATGTATAAAAAAAAAAAAAATCACAAAAATAGAAAATAGAAGATCATAAAAATTGGTAAGTAAAAATAATCAAATCTTTATTAAATTTAAGTAAAAAAGTTACAAATTACAATCTATATTCTTTACTATTGGTAATTTGAATCGTAATCATTTGAGATTAGTAAATACCATCTCAAATGTGCTCCAGTTACATTTGCATCATGATACAAAACATGTTAGGCAAGTATTCTAATAGGCAATCTCTTCAAAGTCGGATCCTTTGTAATTGGATGATCTCTTAAGTTGTTAGTAACTTGTAACTTATAAGTATTTTAAAAGCAACCAAACAACTATAGAGAATCGCATATCTCTCTCTCTCTCTCTCTCTCTCTCTCTCTCTCTATATATATATATATATATATATATATTTATGGGTCAGGTTCAAGGGCCATATACAAAACCAAACATTGTGCCAAACATTTTTTAATATATGGGTTAGAAATTTCGGAAATCAGCCCATTCCGAAACATCTAACCCCAGTTTAGAAGTTGAAGAATCATGGACTGTCCAATTTTTGTAAACAACTTTTGATGGGGTTAGAAGTTTCGGAATGGGCTGATTTTCGGTGAGGTTGATCTCCTCACCATAGAGACCATCCGCACAAAAATCAGCCCATTCTAAATCATCTAACCCATATATAGAAAAATGTTTGGCTTTGTATATGGACATTGAACGCCCAGAGAGAGATAGAGAGAGACACTCCCCATTCTTACTGCCTACTTTTACATCTATTACCTATCTTTGATGGAAAATAATCAATGGCTTAAAGTTGCATGATAGAACAATTGTTTTCTAAGAGTTAATTTAAAATGGCTCAACTTGAGCCGAGCTTCTAAGGAAAATATCTCACAGTTCATTCCTTCCCGTTTTTTTTTTCTGTTAATAAGATGGAGAGCAACAGTTCTAATCTCCCTCCGTCTCTCTCTTTGAACTCTCTGAAATCTAATTTCCCACTTTTGTTTTACCAATAGCTATTATAATATCTCTTTTTCACATAATCTTGGCCTCACATGGTGAGACTTACACATTTAAATGTTCCGAACCATTTTATTCGAGTTGTTAAAATCAAATTCAGTTGATTATAAGGTATTGCATGGAAATACGTTGAAATATAATATTGTGTGCATGTTTGTTTTGATTGATAATGATAGAAGCTTAGTAGAAAAATGAAATGGGGAATAATAGTCAAGGAAAGGAAGAGAAAAGAAAGAAGAAAAGCAAAAGAATTGTAGAGCTGGTGAAAACCCCGCAATTCGGGTTTGATAGAATGGTTAACTCATATCGACTGTTCCTATTTTCGGTTAGAACATTGCTCAATACCCCGTCACTCTCAAACTATGTTACCTTGTTCGTCGGTTTGATATTGGGTTCATGGTTCCTCACTCTAGAAGGAACCTGGTTTGTAGGGTTAGGAAGAGAATTCATTTCTCGGTGTGCTTATATGTTCATTTGTGAAAGTTCAAGTACAATAGTAATGTTAGAAATTCTATGTTATGCAGCAGCAAAATATATTTGAACGATCTCAATTCTAAACGAAAAACATCAAAACGATCGTTAAAAATATTATATATTTTGTATATTGAAATACAAAATGAATATAACACATTGTTGATAGCATTCTTAGGAGAGAATTAAGGGACATCGAGTGTAGTGCTTCACCGGACTGACTATTCCTGACAAGGAAATGAAGGAATTGAGTAAAGGTTCGACATGTGATGTTAAGTATCTGTACAGCACCCCCCACCCCCCTGGGACTAGGGCCACTTCCAGTTCTTGTTCACCTCCGGGGGTTGAGTGAATATCGGGTTTGCAATCTGCTTTTCGATGCCTACTTCAACAAATCCCTAACAATCTGTTCCCCTGTATGGAGCCTCATTTGCAGTATAGCATGGTTTGCATTTGGGAGGGGCACACCCGCCTAAGCTAAGTTAGGTAAAGGGGGAATCGCAGAGCTCATCACTGCCGTCTCATGTAAAAGCTATTTGTAGACTCAAAATAGGATTTGAGCCTTTTCCCTATTTGTCCCTTATATAGGATTTCCGAAAACCTTCATAAGATCTCACAGTCCCCAAACAGACCTTGACAAATGACATCATCTGTGGGTTCAGACGTTTTGTAGTCGAGAGAACTTCTTAAGTTCTGCTTCAAACTTCCTTCTAATGACTCTGCTTCCCCATAATCCAAGGTTGAAAATTCAAACCTTCTGAGAATCTTTCAACACAACCTTCCAATGTATATAGTCTCTTAATTCTAAGAATTTTCTACTTAATTTATTTTTGATGTCATGATCAACCTAACCTGGCATCTCTTATTGGTGAACGATTGGATTGGTTCTGAAAATTCTTATTAACACTTCTCTCACAAAATATTCAGCATCCTCAGTTTTTTTTTTTTTTCTTCATTCTCTCTCTGAATGTCTTAGTGTCTCCATATTATTGATCAGATCTTTTCATTTCATGCCGCATCACTTTACACTTTACAGGACATGTATAAAAGGGCTGCTGAATTTTGGGCAGAACTGCGGGTGGAATTATTGTCAGCAAGTGCATTTCTTATTGATGACAAGCCTAATTCTAGTCAATTGTGGCGATTGTACTGGGCAAGCCATCAGGTTTAGAATATACTTCAAATGGTTTTTACATGCTCGAACATTATCTATAGAAGCTTTTATTTTCATCCGTTTTATTAAATTATTATTTTTGTCTCTGTTTGTGTTATGTTAGCGTTTCTTCAGGCACATGTGCATGTCAGCTAAGGTGCCTGCTGCTGTAAGGCTGTCTAAGCAAGCACTGATGGAAAATAAGTGCGTGGTTATTGGACTGCAGAGTACTGGAGAAGCACGGACTGAAGAAGCTGTGACGAAATATGTTTGTACCTCTGTTTCATGCTTCTCTGGATTATTTATGCTTTTCTTTCTTTATTTTGTATTCTTAAATGTCCTAAAATAAATGGTTAATTTTTTCATGGTCTTGAAATAGGGTCTTGAGCTGGATGATTTTGTTTCTGGTCCTCGGGAACTGTTGCTAAAATTTGTTGAAGAAAATTATCCTCTGCCTCCAAAGCCCGACTCACTACCAGGTATTTAGGATTTGCTATTTTTTTTTTTATGAATGAAAATATCTATATAATAAAACACAATTGTAGGACCCATCATTGGTATGATTATGGGGGTTAAACGATAAACATCCCATCTATCCCTTTGTGTGGGCCCCACTGTATTGCTTTATCTTTTCATCCCTTCAACTTTATTGTCTTTCCTCTCCTCCCCCCCAGCCTTCCTCCCTTTTTTTAATAATACCCCTCTAACTACTATTTTTCCTCTTTTGCTCTTTTAACCCCAAAGATTTTTTAATGATATCCTTCCAATTTTATTATTTTTCTTCTTTTACCCCTTTAACCCCCCAAGAGGATATGCCTGTGCTGTAGGCATAGACAAACTCTAGTATTATTAAAAAAGAGATGGTCGAGCTGACCAACCCTAGGAAAGGTATTTAGGGTCCACTATTGGGTTTTTTGTGATTGTTCTGTAGACTGCTGTAGGTTGAATTATCTTTTGACCTGATTACAGGAGAGGAAAGTGTGAAGGAGCTTCAACGAAAGAGGCACTCAGCATCTCCTGGTGTTTCATTTAAAGGGAGAGTACGAAAAGTTGCAAAGTGGAAAGCTGAAAGTGATGGGGGAACTGATGAAGAATCTGAAAGTAAGTTTCTTGGGATCGAGTGGTGATTGGTGACAATACTAGTACATTTCTACAAGCACTTGTCTAGTATTTGCCTCTCAGGTTGTAGACTTTTTGGAAAGATAGTCTTACTAATGCATTTCTAAAAGGACTTTTGCATTGTCTCCATACTTAACACTTCTTTGTTATTTTGACCTGCTCATTGTAATCACACGTTGATTTATTTTAATTTCGTAGGTTTTATTACTTTAAGTTAATTACCACTTTTGTCTCAAATCTGTTATTTTGATCTGCTCATGTGTGTGTATAGCTTTTCTGGGTTCAATTCTTCTTGATTAGAGTTGGTGGAACATAAAATAAAAGAGCTGCTATTGGCTCCCGGACTTCTACTTATTACACCCAATCAAAATTTTAAGAAAATAAGTAAATGGCTGAGAATAAGTAAAAGTTGGGGTGGCAATAGAAGCGATCGTTTTTTCTTTTCCGCTAGATTTCTATTTTTTGGGTTGAAAATTTTGTATGAGCCTAATCATAATTGTAAACTACTACTGAAATCATTTGAACGAGTGTTATAGTGTTGAGATAAAAATTTGAGCCAAACCTTTGTTTGAATGGTGTGTTTTAATCTTTAATTGAGTGATAAATAATTTAAGAAATTGGGGTGTAATAAGTAAAAGTTGGTGTGCCAATAGCAGCTCTGTAAAATAATTGAATGACTACTTCCATATTACTGAATTAAGAGCTTTGGTCCATGCAGCTGAGTCTGATCATGAATCTACTGAGTCTGACGATGAGTTTCAGATCTGTGAAATTTGCAATGGTGAAGAGGTAACTAATCTAGCAACATTTACAAGCTTAGATTGCTGATAAAATTGTTACTAATTTTCCTGATATGTGCACCTTTTACTTTATTCAGGGAAGGAAGAAATTACTTCGCTGTTCTTGTTGTGGCCAACTAGTCCACCCTGCATGTTTGGTGCCACCTATGATAGATTTGGTATCTGAGGATTGGACGTGTCATTCGTGCAAGGAAAAGACAGATGAGTTTCTTCAAGCAAGACAAGCCTATTTAGCTGAACTTTTGAAGAGGTGTTTATTTACTTATTGATCCACCAATTTATATTTCATTTTCCTTTCTGAAATCATTTTTATGAACAAATAAGTGGGGTAATACAGGATTTTCATTGTTTTATAAATTGGATATTAGGTATGAAGCAGCTATGGAGCGCAAATCAAAAATATTAGAAATAATTCGTTCTTTGGATCTTCCGAACAATCCTTTGGATGATCTCATTGATCAGGTAGTGCTTGCTTAACCTTTGATTGATTTCTGGAGTATTGATCATAAAAATAAAAAATAATTGAAATAAACAAGATTGAGATCTGGACTAAGATGTAGCATCTCTGATTCTAGACTTCCAGTATCTGCAAAAAGTCAAGTCTGTTTTTGCACCTCTGGCATTCTCTCTGATTTTTAACTAGTGTTTGTTCATAGTTTGGCTAGCATAGGTGGAGCTGTAGTAGAGGCTTGTTGTCATGCAAAACCAAAATATTGTCATATCAGTCTTTCGGTCCATGTGCCATTGATTTCCCACTCTTTCATGGACCTTCACCACTAGTGACAGCACTACACTTGTTCACTACAATTTGCTTTTCATTTCGACCAGTTACCAGGTTATCCCAAGCACATGTGCAATGCCTCGATAGATCTCCTATTGGACAAAGATCTTGCCCAATCTGCATCTGAATGCACCTCAACGTGCAAATTGCCATTAGTCCCTGTATTCTAATTGTGAGTGAATGCATTGACTCTAGAATTAAGAATGGTAAGCTGGGGTTGGTGTGCAAGGTTTGATTGGGAAAATGGTTATGATTGGGTCAATTGGAACTTGCTGAGATATGTGCTTGTTATTTGGGTTTTGGTAAAAAATGGGTTGGATGTGTCCTGGATTGTGATTCGTTGCTTTCTTTCTCTATCATGGTAAATGGAATGCCTTCTAGCTTCTTTAAGAGTTCCAGGGTTTGAGGCAAGGTGAACCCCAACCCCCCTCCTCTTTGTTCATAACAGTTATGGAAGCTTTGGGGAGAATGTTACCCAAGGCAGTGAGCAACAATGATCTAGTTACTTTTCGGTTGGCTCTAGGGGTTCTGATAATTTCTCATTTGCAATTTGCTGAAGATACCTTAGTATTTCTGGATGATTCTCCTAGGCAATAGCGGTTCCTAAGTGGTATTTTTGTTGTTTTGAATCTGTTTAGGGTTCTGGGTTTGCCACTCTAGAATGAGCCCGATTCATAGAGGGCTTTTAGGTCATTTATGTTAGTTGAGAAGAAGACCTAGGTAAAGGGTAAAGGGGCATGCCATCCCTTTGAAAACTCAAAATAAGGAATATCTCTAATACTAACCAAAACATGGGCATATCTATAATATTGACCAAAAAGTGGGGGAATCTAATATTGACCAAAACAGGGGTATAGCGGTTCTCTCTTTTTCACGAACCTACTGCGAACTGGTGTACTGTTCGGCCTAGTAATCCGATAATACAGGTTTTATCTTTCTAGAGTCTCTTGTTGATGGGAATGATATGAGAACCTTCGCTGTTTATATCTTGTGGTGTGTAATATGCAGTTCTATTACTTGCCAAATTTACATAATCATCTATTCATCCTATAAAATTGCGTTTAGTGTACAATAATAGCAAATCAACTTCCACTTACAACGTTGTGCAGCTTGGAGGTCCTGAGAATGTGGCAGAAATGACAGGCAGGCGAGGCATGCTTGTTAGGGCTACAAATGGAAAAGGTGTCATTTATCAGATGCGGAATACGTGAGTGTTTTTCTTTATTAATTTTTATTTATTTCTTTGACTTTGTTTCATAGTGTTCAAGATGTTATGACAATTGTCAACTGCTTTGCAGAAAGGATGTGTCCATGGAAATGGTTAACATGCATGAGAAGCAACTTTTCATGGATGGCAAAAAGTTTATTGCTATAATCTCTGAAGCTGGATCAGCTGGCGTTTCTTTACAGGCAGATAGAAGGGCAGTTAATCAGGTATATGCTCTCTCTCTCATCCGTGAATGAGATGGATAGACTAGGCATCTCACACGTGCAAAATCGCGCTAGACGAACGAAATGACTCAGACGATACTTTGAAAGTCTCCGTCGAGTTACTGAAACTTGTCTGAGTCAACTGGGATTTTGTATATTTTAATTAAAATAATAATAATATTTTAAATTTAAACACTTATTATCTAAATAAAAGATGATTTTATGATTTAACATCTTCTAAACTACCTTATTTTATAAAAAAGTTGTAATTATTTTTAATAAATATATACAAACAAATAATTATAAACCAAGTTAAATGGATTATCTCGTCTGAGACAAAGTTGTCTCAGACGAGTTGACTTGGACGAGCCAACTCGGTCTCATCAATGAACGAGGCAAGACGTAACCAAGTTTTGAAACCATGCAGTGGCATAATCCTCAAATGGTGGTTAAAATTCAGTGCTTTCATTTTTATTCATGTTTAGTGACTATCGGAATGATTTGGCTATGAACTCTCCTGTTGATCAATGTGTTTTAAGACACCTAGTTTTTTCTTAAGTTGTATTTCTGCTCTAATTGATTGTAATTTGACATTTCATGCCAGAGAAGAAGGGTTCATATAACTCTTGAACTTCCTTGGAGTGCTGATCGAGCAATACAACAGTTTGGAAGAACTCATCGGTCAAATCAAGCTTCTGCACCCGAGTATAGGTGGGGTTTTTCATTATCTTGGCAATTACTATTTTGTCCGTTTTAATCACTGGTTTCTTTGACAAACTAGTGTGACATCAATCTGGTAGATGCTCTTCGATCTGGAAAACCAGACCTGCCCAAAGACACGAATTGGCCATCATAGTTGTCCACAAATGAGTCGATTTCATGTAGTATGGTTAATTCGTTCGGACTTCTATCATTGATCATGAAAGCTTCTGTTTATTAAACTTGATAAAATTACAATAATGTCATTTAGCTCTCTCCCATGAAGAGACAAATCCCACCTAGCCATAAAATCTTTAAAGAAACCCCCTGTAGGTTATGGGATCATACAAGAGAAGGGGGCTTTACCGTACGCTCAATGTATACGGCTGAAATATCGAATTGGACTACCCTTTTCCTGGCTTCCATGATTTGGGGTACAAAGTTTCCCTCCAAAATTTCAATCGTTGCATAGCAAGCATCCTTGGGTAGGTTAACCATTATGGATCAACTCATTAAAAGAGGTTTCCAAACATCAAATTGTTGTGTTTCGTCAAGGAGATCCGCTGTCGCCCTTTTTGTTTGTAATAGTCATGGACTCTTTTGGGGGAAGTTGTCCAAGGCGGTGGTGGAGGGAGAGCTTACTAGCTTTTCCACTAGGAGGGAGGGCAGGTGATATCTCACCTCCAGTTTGCGGATGATACCTTAATTTTTTTTAGATCACTCACCGAGACAATTAAGTTTTTTAAGTTGTTTGCTAGGATGCTTTGAGGTAATTTCTAGAATTCCGGTCAATCTTCGTAAGAGTAAGTTGTTCGGAGTAGGAGTGGTGGAAGGGTTGGAGGTGGCAGCGGCTTTGTTAGGAGTCAGATGGGAGTTCTTCTTTCCACGTATTTGGGGCTTCCCTTAGGTATGGGCTATAACAGTAAGGAGATTTGGGAGCCGGTTATTGAAAGGATGAGAAAGAAATTAAGCTCTTGGAAAGCAAAACTCTTATCCAAAGGGGGGAAGATCACTCTCATTAAGAGTGCTTTGGCTAGCATTCCCATTTATACATTTTCGCTATTCTCCCTACCTAGGAATGTGGAAGTGCAATTAGATAATATCTGCAGGGATTTCTTGTGGCATGAAAAAGAGGGCTCAAGAAAACATCATTGGGTGAGTTGGAAAAAGCTATGCTTGCCTAAGAAGAATGGGGGATTGAGTTTTCGTAACTTTGGTTACATGAATTCGGCTTTGCTGAGGAAGTGGCTGTAGAGGTTTGGGGAGGAGGGAGACAGTCTTTGGAGGAAAGTAATTGTAGATAAATATGGGGTGAAGGTGAATGGGTGGGAGAGCGGTCCGGCTAAAAGTGCATCGGGGTGCGGGGTGTGGAAAGGTATTCTCAGAAGACTTCCGTATCTTAAGACAGGAGTGAAATGTAAGGTAGGGAGGGGGAGTAAGGTGAGAATCTGGGAGGATTGGTAGTGTGGGAATAGTCCTCTTAAGGATTTTTTCCCGAATCTTTTTGCTCTATCATTGAAAAAGAATCAAGTTATCTCGTGTTTTAGAAGTCTGGAGAATGGGGTAATGAACTGGGATTTTGGGTTTAGAAGATCTTTTAATGATTGGGAGGTGGATAATCTTGGGAGATTACTTTCTTTGGTGGATAATAATTGCATGGAGAGCTCTTCGAAAGATCAGAGAGTGTGGGGAGGTACTAGGATGAGAAGTTTACGGTCAAGTCTTTGTATGATGGTATTGCTCTTTGTACATCATTGTCATTTCCTCACCCTTTTGTATGGGTTGGCAAGATTCTGCCGAAAATCTCGACTTTTCTTTGGATGGCGACCTTAGGGAGATACGCAACGATGGATCAGTTAATTAAGAGGGACTTTATTTTGCCAAATCAGTGTTGTATGTGTAAGTTTCAGGCGGAAACGGTGGATCATCTTCTTATTCACTGTTGGTGGCTTATCACATTTGGGCGCATTTCTTATCTCTATTTAGTATCGTGGGTTGTTTTCCTAGATCAGTCCAGTTGGCTTTGGAGTTTTGGTTGACGTAGGGAGGATCTTTCTTATCTTCTAAACGGATTCTTTGGTTCTTGGTTCATTTCGCAATTTGTTGGGGTATTTGGAATCATCACAATAGGTGCATTTTTTAAGGAAAAGAATTTACACTAGAGGGTTTAGTTCTTTCTATTTTGGAGCTCATGTTTTCTTGGAGTAAATTGTATAAGGTATTTAAGGGGGTTTTCTTTGAAGATTTTGTTGTAAGATGGGATAGGGTTTGTTCGTTGTAGTGAGAGTTTGGTTGCTTGTACCTTGATGTTTTGCTTTTTGTTTTGTTTCTTTTCTTTGTTTTGGGTTAGTCCTCTCGACCCCCCTTGTTCTCTTTTCTCTTAATAAAATTATCTTTACCGATAAAAAAAAAAAAAATTTGTTGTGTTTTGTGTATGAAAAATCTAGAAACGGTTGACCACATCTTTATGCACTGTGAAATAGCGGATCGGTTGCGGGTTCATTATCTTAGCCTTTTCGGTATGGAATGTGTTTTGACTTGTGGCAGTTTGTGGGGGTTTTCTTTTCGTCATTCAAAATGAATCTTGTGGAGCTTATTGCCACTTGCTGTTTGTTGGGGTCTATGGAAGGAAAAGAATAAGCAGATTTTTGAAGGAAAGGAGTCATCTTTTGAACAGTTCAAGTTTAATGTGTTGGGGTTACTTTTCCATTGGGGAAATGTTTTTCAAGAGTTTAAGGGCATTTTCTTTGGATATTTTGTTGTTTAATAGGATCTCGTTTGTAGCTTGGGAGATTAGTTATTGCTTTCGTGGTTTTTTTTTTTCCTCTTTTTTTTGATACTCATTATAAATTTGGGACTTCTCGTCCCCTTTTCTAATGAAATTTTAACTCATCAAAAAACCCCGTAGACTCCTTAAAGATTATACACCGAAAGAAACAAAGACTGAAAATTAAACACAAACGAGTTGCTTTCACTGGGAAATTTTAACTTATCAAAAAACCCCGTGGACTTTTATCATTGATTGTGAAAACTTTTGTTTATTTAAGTTGATAAAATTTTAGTAAGGGCAATTTGTTATCTCCACAGTGAGCCCAATCCCACCTACCCTTAAAATTTTCGAAGAAAATCCCGTAGGCTCCTTGAAAGATTTTATACTAAAAGAAAAGAAGACCAAAATGGATAAAATTATTTCTTGGAATGAACTTTTGTATCATCAAGATCCCTCGCATTTCTTTTCTTCCAAATGCCCCAATAGATTGCAAAGAGAATAATGCTCCACAAAGACCTCTTGAACAGAGAAAAGCAAAGCCAAGCGAGAACCAATTCTCAAACAGTGTGCTAAGAGAATTCGGAAAGCAGGCATGAATGCCAAAAAATGCTAAGAGGTGAGACACATATTTGGAATAATGCAGCCTTTTCAGATGGCATTGTCTATTGCGAGGATTCTTCCCAAGGTCTTCGTCCAAAGAAAGGAATTTTGTTGGGACCATTGGCCGTAATTGTCGAGGCTGGAGAAAAGGAAGCAACCTCTGAGAATTATACTTTTTTCTTGTTTTTATTTATGATAATTTAGAAGTTACAATTATTTGGAACCAAATTGCTCTTACAAATAGATAATTTAACATCTACGAACTATTTAAAATAAGTATGGACAGTGAGAGATTATCGCTGTAATCATCTTCAATCATCATCATAATATTCCTCATAGTGGTAGATATTTTAGAGACTTTAGTTAATTTATAGGATACAATGTAGTAGTATCACTCAGCTAAGATGATATGCATTATGATTGAAAACAAATATTTAAATAAATTATGATATGTTCTTGGCAAAAACTATTAAGATATGTTTGTAAGCAATTGTTGTATGTATTGTACATATAGGCAATTTTTTGTAAAATGGAGTGGTCTTTTTTACGTGCTTTACGAATGTTGATGCCCCATGGAAATTAATAAATTAAACAAACGTGAGCATTCTAGTTTCCTCTTCGTGGCAAGATAGGCCTCACTACTATCTTTGTTTCTTCTGAAACTACTTGATGAGATTCAAATTATCATTTATATCTCATAGCTATGTTATATGTGCACATTGTTGTGCTTGCTGTTCCCTTTTCATATATACAGGTTAGTGAGTTTGTTGTTCATAGTGGATTATTTTGAGACGTCACAACTCTATGGGAAGTATTGTACACCCAATTTAGGGAGGGGGACTAATGGGGTGTCACCTAGAGAAGATGGTCAGAATATTTGATGTTATGGTTATGATTTTCTGTGTCTTTTGTTTGTCCATCTGAACCTGGATGCAATAAATGTTATAGATGAACTTATTAGAGTTTCTACTTCTTGATTCGCTGGACTAGACTATCTTTATGAAGGTTCCTCTGTTATATTTGTATTTAAGTTATATGATATACTAATGTGGGCTGCTTTATGTAACCCATTGTTGTCCAAGTCCGAATTGCATGAGACAATCAATATTAAGAACTTTACTTAAAAGACAGAATTTGTGGAATGATTAAAACCCAAACTTCGTTGCAGGACTACAAATTCGTTTTATTAAAATTAAATGTTTATTATGTTTCCATGTTGATTATATGAATGTAAGTGGTTAGAGTGAGGCTTTGACTGTTAATTGCTTTAGTGTTGATAATTTTTTCTATATTCCTTTTGTATTATTCTGAAACTAGCTGAAGAAATTACCACCTGAGTGGTGGATCAGAGGTTTAGCAACATGAGGGATTTTTAAATTTGCATAATCTTTTCATCATTTAGGCTTAAAATTGTACTTTTGAGTAGACACTAATAGTAGGCATACAAGATGATCTTGGCTTCTTTCTCATTGATTCTCATTGTCGATTTGGTTTTCATTGTTGTCAGGCTTCTATTCACCAATCTTGGAGGTGAACGCCGATTTGCATCTATTGTTGCAAAGAGGTTAGAGTCTCTTGGGGCCTTAACTCAAGGAGATCGCAGGTAAGTTCAGTTGTCTTTGCTGATTGCTTTACAGAAGAACTCTGATTGCTGGCCATTATATGCTCACTTTACAGCTTCATTAATTGCAGGGCGGGACCATCGTTGAGTGCTTATAATTATGATAGTGGTTACGGGAAAAAAGCCCTGATGATGATGTATAGAGGAATAATGGAGCAGGTTTTATCATCTAGTTATTTCATTCATTAACCCATATATTTTTCGATTATTAAAAGCAAGTTGAATTTTTCGGAAATTGACTGATATTTAGATTTTCAGGATTCTCTACCAGTTGTACCGCCTGGATGTTCTTCTGAAAAACCAGATACAATTGAAGATTTCATCATCAAGGCAAAAGCCGCTCTTGTATCTGTTGGAATAGTTAGGGACACAGTTCTTGGTATTCTTTTTTGTTCTTATTTTCTTGGAAAAATACTTACTTTTTGAATGAGTAGAATATCAAATGAAAAACTGTATTTCCTTTGCCTTTTACTACTGTTGGGGTCAATTTAAGTGTTATTTCAATTCAGGTTTTTTTAATTTTTTTTCTTGAACTTTTTTCATTTTATTATCTTTGTTGTCATTGTTTCTTTAGTTATGGGTTTCAATACCTTAGTGAACATATCTTTTATTGTCATTCCATGGAATGTTTGATGATGAGTTTGCCAGTGTACATTGTTTGCAAACAGCCAATGGAGGAAAGGATTATGGAAAATTTTCTGGCCGAATAATTGATTCAGATATGCATGATGTTGGCCGTTTCCTTAATCGACTCTTGGGTTTGCCTCCTGAAATCCAAAATAGGTTTGTTGTTCGGGTGATTATATGACTGATCTGCTTTTTGGATTAACAGTTCTGTTTTTTTTTTTTCTTAAATGTTTTGTTACCATTAAATACAGGTTATTTGAGTTATTCGTCAGCATCCTTGATCTTCTTGTTCAGAATGCACGGACTGAAGGACATTTGGACTCTGGAATTGTTTATCTGAAAGCTAACATTATTACTCGACAAGGCAAACCAAAGGTTAATTCTCCTAGAAGAACTCCTGTCATCGCTAACCGCTACGTGTTCTATTCATTTATAGAGTTAATTCTTTTGCAGCATGTTCATCTGGATGAAATGTCTAAGGCGACCACTGAACTATATACCTACACTATGGATCGTGGAATCACATGGGAGGTATGGGCTTTTTTTTACTGAATACAAGATATATATATATATATATATATATATATATATATATATATATATATACATATATAAACACTAGAGTTTAAAAAGGTAGATGGGGAAATATTGTAAAGTTTGAGGGATATTATTGAAAAAAGGGGTAGAAGAGGAAAGATAATGAAATTGGAGGCGCTTATAGCCGACAAAACTGTAGTTGGAGTGGGACCCACCAGGTAGCTGGAGTGAGATGTTTGTTCCAATGTTTTTTTACAAACACCACTGGATGCCGTAGGATCTTGTAAAATGAACTACATCTGGGCATTGTAAAAAAATGTTGTAACAAATAGTGTCCTCCGATCCTAACCTCATCAAGATTGGTTTGCAAAAATTGGATGGTCCATGATTCTTCAACTTGTAAACTGGGGTTAGGAGTTTCGGAATGGGGCTGATTTTGGTGAGGAGGATCTCCTCACCATAGAGATCATCCTTATTCCTCACAATGGTTGGTTTTGTATATGGCCCTTGAATCTGACCCTATATACATATTTAGATAAGCAATACAGGATATTGGTATAATGAGATTAAGTGCACTGATTTTCTAATTTATTGCCATTTGTAGTCTGCAACGGCCTTGCTTGATGAGAAGCAAAAGAGGGGGCATGATTCCACACATGATGGATTTTATGAATCTAGGAGGGAATGGATGGGAAGAAGACACTTTCTATTAGCATTTGAAGGGTATGATGATTACCTGTCTTTGTATATCTGTTCTTTAATCGTATTCTTCACCATTTGATGAGAATTTTCGTAGAGATCAGTTTTTATTTCAGGCAATTGACCTGGAAACTGAAGTTCTTGCTATTATTATTTTTTCAACTTTATACATTCTTATGTACCAATACTATTTTAGAAGATCATTGAAGCTTACTTGCTGAATTTGAAATTCTCAAAAGTATTTCCATGAACTTGATAATCCAAATTAATAACCAAGAATACAAGACTTGTGGTAGCACTATTGAGAACTAGGCCGGGGATGGAGTGATAACCAATTCCATGATGGATGTTGATGCAGGATGATGAGGGGAGATAAGAAAATAGAGGGGTTTAGGAAATTTAATTTTGGATTTTGGGCAAGTATGACTACAATCCCAATGAAAATGGTTAAAGGTTTGTAGGGTGAGGAAAGGATTTAGGGTTAAAGATTTGAAAAAAGTGATTAATGAAGTAAGTGTTAAAAAAAGTGGAGAAGGATTAATAGTAAAATAAAATGGGGTTTGTAGGTTTCAAGAATCAAGAATCAAGAATCAAGAATCAAGAAAGGAGTTTCAAGAATAAAGAATAAAGAATCAATAATCAAGAATTAGAAAAACTTAGTTTATGGATTGGTTTCTTGAAAGGATTAAAGGTTTCTTGATCTCTCACAAATAATAATAAATAAATAAAATAGAAAAGATGGATCGTAGAAGAGATAAAGGATAAGAAGAAATTTAAAGAAAGAAAAAATGATATTTACCTTGGAATCACCCCAATAATTTTCATGGCATCAACTATGTTGAGCACCAACATTTAAAGAAAATAGGAACTTCTATAATTTTCTTTATTCCATTCATTCTCCATAAATAAACCTAATACAATCTATAAAAATAAAGAAAATCAACCAAGAGTTCTAATAAAATTAAAATACCTAATGTTCGTAATTTTCTCTCCTAAATTTTCAACCCTAATAAATTTAAATAAAACACATCTTTAAGTGACCAAACTGTCCGTAAATATTATACTAAGACCATGGGTTAATAAAACATGAAAATAAGCCCGAAAACATAAAAAATAGTCCTAAAACAACTCAAAACTAAAAAAAAAACAACTAATCTAAAAAATCTCAACGACAAATTTAGACCTAATTAAGTGAAAACTTAAATAATTATAAATTTTTGGTTGGAATCTTTGACTGTTGACTTGATTTGTGTTCCGCATTAGATGTGCTGCAGGAAAGACGTTCTAGATCTTCCATTCCTTGCATGATGAATACATTTGTTGACTTCGGTAGCTCAAAGTCTCCACCCAAGTATCTAATCAATGGTCCACTAGGCATTGGAAAACACTTTTAAAGATCTACTGTAGTTGTTTGTTTCTACCTCTATAATCAACATTTGGACTACAAAATAGTTTGATTAGTTTCCTTCTTTATTGGTTGACAATACAATTCGGGTCTAGCCCACAAAGACCAATTGGCAGTGAAAGGCTAGCTAGACCCACTAGACACAAGATGACATCAACTTATGCCACAACCACACAGCCAGGGATATTTTCCCATTGATGAAATTCAGCATGTGATCTTTTAAAAGGGGATAGATTCCTCTTTACCACACTTACAAGGCAAATAGTGTTAGAAGGAAGGAGGGGGGTATTTTTTTGTGGCAAATGGATTGGAAGGTTGGATTTTCTTCTCTTTTTTATTCATCATTATGGAAAGGAAAGAACTTGAAGGTAATGGTTTTTGTTAGTGAAGTAATGCAGATAGTAGGAACTTGTTTTGAATATTACTTGGAATTAGAAGGTGAGGTTAAACTCTAATTAACCAATTTAATAATGTTTGTTTTGGGCCTTTTTTTAAACGGTAAAATTATGTTGGTTATTAGTTTCAAGATGGTTTTGTGGGGCCTTCTTAAGGTTCATAGTGATAATTTTTATTTATTTTTTGATAAGTGAATTTTATTGGTGAGAGGACAAGGTGTCCTCATGAAAATACAAGAAACTAACTCTAAACACTAACAATTTTGCCACGCCCCAAACCTGAAACTTGAGCATAAACCTCAATATATGCGAGGGAGAGATCTGCTAACACCTAAAGCTTATTGGTTTAGATACCACGTCCTGGGACTCTTGTGATTCCCGAGGTATGGGTCGAGAGTTGAGGTAACTCAAAGACCTTTCTGCCCAAAATTTTCAATTTACTTAGCAATAGAAATAATTAATTATTCTACAAGTTAATAATTTGTAACACAAGAATTTTATCTAAAGCATAGGTGAGACTATCATATATAGATATTCAGTGACATAACATATCTATATATAGGGTATAACAAAAGTAAGAAACCAAGTACGTCCCGAAGAGCAATATACATAAATAAACAAAAGACATCCCAACATCTAACAAAAGACCTACTGTCGTGGAAAGCAGATCGTAGCAGTGGCAAACCGATGGCTCCTCAAGGTACGACCTCTGAATTAGGGTCAGGTTCGTAGTACGGCTCTGGCTCCGATTCCCAATATGACTCCTCCTCAATGTATTGCTCTATCAAGGAAAGGTGGAGAAAAAATGGTATGAGCGACAAAGTCACCTAGTACGTACCGACTAACCATAAGCTAGTCACCCTAGGATGAGAAAACAATCTAGTTTCTAAGTTTTGTGTCCTTAAAATACGATGTGTGAAATGAATTTTATTTATTAAGACCATGATGCATAAATCGAGAATTATATCTAATTATGTTTAAATGCATCTACTATATGTCATCTACTAATAGAAGAAAGCAAGTATATATCATGATAGTACATTGCAATGATAATCAATTAATTTTAGTTCATTTATAGTTATATGACATAATAAATATGCATACAACTTCACATTACAATACAATACATGAAGTAAGGAGTATCTCTAGCGGGTCCAAACTTGCGACTGATATTCCGATTAGGCATCGGCCTGCCCAATCGTGCAGAGTTCTACAATGTACTGGCGTAGAATGGAACCGAGGTACCATTAATTAAATATGAGAGATTTTAATATTGTTGGCCTTTTAACACGGGTCGGGCGTCTTCACCTATCTTGATTTTTAGGTTTGACGTGGTAACTGTTGGTTCCCATGGAGAGTGTGGGGTTTTTCGCAATATGCCATCTTTTCTGGCCCAGGTTGCCATTTTACAATAGGGTCAATACCCCAAAGCTTTAGAAGAGTCATATGCACTAGACTTGAGTCATGAAGATTTGTGGAGGTAATTGAGGGGGATGAGAGGTTTCTAGAGATGCTTAGGCAATTGAGAATGCGTGAAAGAGTAGAGACAGAGATTTATCTAATTTTTATATAATGGAGAGAACTATGAATTGAGGTGGCAATATGGTGTGATATGGACTAAGTAGATGGGGTCAAGTTGAAAAAAAGTGCTTGCATAAGATCATATAGATTGGGTTGAGATGTAATCATGGGTGAAGATAAACTAACTAGGGTTAAGTTAGTTAACTAAGATTAGTTAGAGTATCCGCCTAAGTTAAGGGATGGTTGGGGTTAGTTAAAGTTTGAAGCAACCATAGTCAAGTTAAGTTCTAACTAGGGGTAATGCATAAGGGTTAACTAGACACTTGTCTCTTAGCTAAAGACATGGTATCTTTGAGTGGAAATCTGATGTGGCAGCTATGGTGAGTGAATAAAAATGAGAGGGTTCAATTTTTAAGCGACAAGTGTGATTGGATGCATGGTAAGTGGGTTGGACACATGGCAACCAAGTCTTACGTGCAAGACCATATGTAATAATTTGCAACAATGATGCTGCTGATGTAAACTATTAGTTTGAGGTGATTAGGAATGGATTTTTTTATTGTATGCTACATTTAGTAACATACAAAGTTACCTCCGATGGACAAGATTTCGAATCGCTCTTCCGGACTCGTTTTGAGTTCAATTTTGGCAATCCAATAGTCGATTCTCATCTATTTGACGAGATCTACACAACGGTGTAATTTGATCTCATCGATGATGCTCCAATCAAGGATCGCCTTACAAGTATTTATGCGTATATCGAGGCAATGCCTCGAGGTTTGATTTACGTGATCTAATAGTCTATCTTGCTTGATTTAGCTATATCTTTCTGTTTGTAATACTCAATCAGATCTGAATTTTATTGCACGTATCTCGGGGTAATTCCTTGAGATTTGTTACAACTTCGTTCTAGGTGATCTTATAATCCATCCTAGGAAGTTTTTTATTTTCTTTATTTTTGAGGGGTAATTAATGGTGATGTTTGTTGGCTTGGTTAATTCCCTGGTTAGCCTTTAATCCTTATCTAATTCTAGCGTATATCTCGAGGAATTATTGAAAGGCATAGTTATGATTGTATAATCATTCCTTTTGAGATTAATAGTTGTATAACCAATAAAGTCACATGAAACAATTAAATTACAAGTTCTTTCTTCGTTTGTCTCAATCAATGGGTCTCAACATGTGTTTCAAGAAAATTCTGGATAACTAAAATCAAGAATCTGAAAGTGACCTGGCCTATCACAAATATCCACCTAACCAAGAAATCTTCACAAAAGAACTCTAAAATCTTTAAATTGCTTACACCAAAAGAACAACAAACGAAGAATATTGATACTTTAATTCTTATGGGTGTGGGTATTGGAGGGGTGTATAACAATATGGCTGAGTTCGAAAGGGGATTAATCTCAAAGTAGGGAAGGGGATAGTGGTAAAATTTTGGGAAAATCATTGGAGTGGGGCTTCATCTGTCAGAGCTCACTTTCCTAGTCTTTATTTGTTATCCTAGAATAAAGTGGTTCTGGTTATACACTTCTTGGTTCCATCTAGAAGTTGATTTTTGTGGGATCTCGGATTCAAAAGAGACTTTAATAACTGGGAGTTCCAAGAGGTTGCAAGTCTTATTCATTGTATCTCTCAGATCAACATTTATTCCACAACAGAGGACAAAAGGGAGTGGGAGGTTAGAAAGGAAAAAGTATTCTTTGTTGGATCTTTTTTTAAAGTCCAGTATCATTCATCCAATTTCTTTCTTTCCTATCAATACAGTTTGGGGGGCCAAAAGTTCCATTAAAAATAGTTCTTATCATCTGGTTGGCGATTTATGGAGAAATTCTTACACTAGACCAAATTATGGCAAAGGCTATTCCCTCAATTAATTTTTGTTTTCTTTGTAAGTCATTTGGGAAATTAGTCAATCACTTATTCACTGCCCCTTTGCTAGTGAGATCTGGACCCATATTCGTGTTTGAAACTCAATGGGCTTTCCTATCACATTCTCATCGGTATGCCTTCTTGTGCTAACAAAGGGGCTGTTGAAACCAAGGGGTCGAAGTGGAGCAGTCCTATGTGAATGGAATGATACAGGGAGTTGTCAGTTTACTCCCACATTGATTGGGTAGACGTTTAGAGTATTGGCTATAAGGGCAAGCTTGACCCTATCTCGTATGATGCTTTGTAAAGCTGTTCGGGGTGAAACCCAAAGCGGACAATATCATACTAGTGTGGGTAAGGGACGGTACCAATGGTATCAGAGTCGAGGATGGCTTATCTAGTTGTTTGGGGAGAATGTTAATATCTCGCTGATTCACCTACCCAGACCAGGAAAGGGCTGTTGAGACTGATGAGCCGTAGTGGAGCCATTTTGTGTGTTGTATGTAATGATAGGAAGAATTGTGAGTTTAGTCCCACATCGGCTGGATACACATTTAGGTATGACACGTTTCAAAGTTGTGCGGGGAAAATTTCAATGTAGACAATGTCATACTGGTTTGGGCTAGGGGCACTACATTTCACTTCTCTACTCTAGCTCTGTTTTAAAATTGGTATTTCAATTTGTCTCCATCAAGAAAGGAATCTTATAGTCCACAACCATGTTTTTTTTTTATTGGGGAATCTTGTTGGAGCAGAATAGTAGCGCGTATGAAAGGAAGGGGCATTCCTTGGAAGAATTGCTGTTCTGGATATTGGGGCTCTTATTTTTTTGGGGCAATATGTTTCATGAGTTTAGAGGAAGCTTCTTCGACGACTTTTTGTTTAAATGGGATTTGTTATGTTCGGATTGAGTTTTCCTTTTAGTTAGCCGTTGGACTGGGGTTATTTTTCTTCCTTGTTGTTCTGTTTGGCGGACTCCTTTCTTTTCCTTCTTATAATGTATTTTTTGCTTTGCCTATCAAAAAATAATTCTTAAGCTCCATAGTGATTATTAGGTTGATTATTTACCTGAAAGTTTCTGTGGGGGAATGTCTATAATGATAATTTAAACTTTATTCAGTGAGACTCTTCTCTCAACTGTTTTGAGTTTTCTTTTTCATTTTCCCCAATTCTATATTGACTTGTCTATTTTGGGTTTCCTCTTAGTTCTTCAACGTTTATTTCTGCCACATTAAGATGCTGCATGGGATAACTACTCTCCAACTTAATGTTTGTATTTTTTCTACTCCATTCGATTTTCAGCTCTACGTCAGGATTTTTTAAGATAATACGTCCAGCTGTTGGAGAGGCATTGAGGTATCATACTGCATTTAAGTTGGAATCATCGAATTCTTTGGTTTATATTGTTTGTTTCTTTTGACCCATCTCATATCTTGTCTTTTTTCCAGGGAAATGCCGTTGTCTGAGCTAAAAAATAAGTACAGAAAGATTGCAACGCTAGAGAAGGCTTGTACAGGTTGGAAAGATGAATACGAGGTTTCTTCCAAACAGGTAAAGAGATCCTTAATGAAGTAAACCTGGTTAGGATGCGGCCATTCTTAAACTTGTCTCTATGGTAGGCATAATTAGTATGACTAGTCTAATGGACTTCTTTCTTTCCTTTCTTTCTCCTCATTGCAGATATGCTTAGATTTTTCAGTTTAATGATTATATGACTTGTTCGAAAGAAAATTTTCCCGCCAAAACCTTGTTTTTGTTTATTAAAAAATGACTCGTTATGTTTTAGGTGCATAATGGACTGTTCATAAAAGGAAGTAATTGATTCATACCCCAAGAAACTGATTGATTTTCTGCATTGGAAATGTTTTTTTTTTTTTTTGTAGGTAAACTGGACTTGAACGCACGATCTCAAAGTTTCATTATAACATGTCAACCAACTGAGATATGGGTCTAAGCCCGCATCGGAAATGATTTGCAAACTTATTCCCATAATCTTATTTACTTTATGTTTTATAATTTTCGGTTTGATTCATGTTTTTACCAATGTTGTTAAATAGCATATGCGACCAGCACATGCTGTTCGTATATGTGATTTCGTACATTGCATATGTGGTGGCATATGCTGTCAGAATTATTTTTTTTGGAAAAAAATGCAGAAAAATATGCCATCGCACACATCACGTATGCCATCGCATATTGGCAGATTGCATAATTTGGGGTACGTGACTGTAGCATATGCGATTTTCACTTTGAAAGTAGCATATGCGACCACATTTGACAACACTGGTTTTTACTCAAGTAATTTTTGGTTGATGTTTCTCAATCACCATCACTGAGGCGTATCGATCTATTGTCTTGTTGGTTTCTTCTTAAAAAAATTAGTAAACATATTTGCTCTCACGGGTGGATATCCCATGTCTCTTGTAAGGAATAGAATTTGTATTAGACTTGTTTGCTCTACCAAATCTGTTTATGTTGGTTTCTGTTTGGACAACTCATTTTCAAAGAAATAAATCATGGGATGCCCACACTCACATACTTTCAGTTTTAGAAATTCGATTCTTTTTAGGCTTTGTTTGTTTTACAGCACGTAGTTTTCTGGAAAATATTTGTGCATGAATGAATAAGTAATTTCGTGGTTTTGTGTATCACAAAACTAAAATGACAGTTACTATCATAGGGTGAAGTTAAATGAAGAGAGCTTCTATTAGTATTCCAAGATGTGTGTAATTCTTTGGTGATTTACATATGAATTGGTTTGGCAGCAAAAGTTGGTGTGACCATAGAATCTCTCTAAATAAATTGGTTGATAGCTAATGTGCTAATGTAAAATATTTGTGCAGCCTGCACCGGGTTCAGAAAGAAAATCGTTTTGTAAGATCTACTTTAGGAATTTTAGGTCCAACTGTTCCTATTAAACTATTTATTCGTGTAATGTGGTCCGGAGTTTCTGGCTGATTTTGGTTGCTTGAGATTGCATAACATGGTTCTGAACATAACTCCTTTATCGCAGAATTTGTATTCTTCGATATATATGAACCTTTTAACCTTGTGACATTGCAGTGCATGCATGGACCCAAATGTAAGCTTGGGAGCTCCTGTACAGTTGGCAGAAGACTTCAAGAAGTAAATGTGTTGGGCGGCCTCATTCTTCCTGTTTGGGGAACTATTGATAAAGCCCTTTCTAACCAGGTATCTTACTTACCTAATCTAATGTTTAATTAAGAATGTATTGTCCTCCTTTAGAGCTTTCCGTTCTCTGACTTTTTCATTATTTGTATGCCTAATGTGTTGCCATAGATACATACATAGTACACATTGAAGTTTTTGGTCCTCCAATGAGCCATGATTTTTTTAATGAGTCAATGAATATAGTTACACACCCAACTCTGATAGCTCCAGTGTTAGCATATCTAACAACTTATCAGAAAATATTAAAAAACAAAATTGAAAAACACCAAAATAAATATTGATTAACTTAGAAATGTTGTCTAAATACATAGATACCAAAAAACACAAGAATGAAGCATCAATCCAAATATAAAATATCTAATACAAGTTGTACACATAGAAATTGGAAATATTCAAAGTACAAAACAAGTGAGCACCTAATTTTATTTATGATAACCCGCCATATACTCCACACAACCATCCTTAATCCATCGTATACATCTCCATCTTCACCACCTCTGTTATTGTCATTGTCGTCATCATTCCCATTCCCATCATCGTCTGAATCATCACCTTCTTAAATGTATTCTTCATCTTCTTCAATTTCATCTTCATCAGCTATCACCAAAACTTCACCCACATGCAAAGGCTGTTGACCTTCATCTTCTTCTTCTTGTATTTCGTCTTCTTCATCAAGTAGTTGTTAACTCGATCGGCAACCTCTTCTCCTTTGGTTTGAGCTCTCCCCGGGTGCAGTGCAAAACAACTTGCTCAACTTATACCCAAGTGAGATCTTCTCCTTCAAACACTAGTTCATCCATTGCATCAGAAATCCACGGATGATCTCCATTAAACTCATCAAGGGAGATGGGGTCGTACAACTCTGGTTGTTCTTTCCTCTGTAAGAATCTTTCACGCAATCTTTGATTTTATTGCACGAAAACCAAGTCATTGAACTTTTTCTGCTCAAGTCGATTCCTCTTCTTGGTGTGAATTTGTTATTTTAATTCAGATAAACACACATCAATTAAAAAGTTAGATTAAGAAAATAAAGTAGGAATTTTAAATTTAATTCAAAATATATATCGAAGTAAAATTTACCATCTCGAATGTTTTACAGTTGCATTCACATCTGGATGCAGAATATGTTAGACCAAGAATTCGTATAACCAATTTCTTCAAATCTAGATCCTTTGAAATTTGATCCACTCCATATTGTGCCCACCAATCAGTTGATCATATTTAATTCAAAAATATTTTAGTAGTTTGAATTTGAAGACTTGAATGAATCTAAATTAATCATTAAACGATATTTAATATTTCTTACTTGGAGTATTTGGTGTTCTGTGTATGATAGTGATCTCCTTCCTACTGTTATGTGTCTGATAGCAATCTCCTTCCTGAAGATTCTTTCATTATTCTTATATCGATCCAATTGCGATGATATCTTATCTTGTTCATCTTTCGTTGGAATCATTCGTTCCAAAACATCAAGGAACCCAATCATGTGTGTTGATTCGATTTCATCATGATCAATGGCATGAAAGTACACGGCTGGATTGAGAATGTATGCTGCCGCATACCAGACAGACGACATTTGGCTCCTCATCTCTTGTTTATAATGTCAATTACAAGCTTATAACTCCTTTATCTAGATGCATGATTTTCCTTTATTTTGTAATTTAGCCTTTTCCATATAATCATAAATGTAATCCATTGGTGGTTTTTCATCATCATCCACCAATCTTAGGATAATAATCAGTGTTCCAACATTTCTTGAGGCCTTACAAACATTAGTCCAAAAGTTTTGAGAAAATGATTTGGGCAATTAGTTTTCTTTAGTCTTATTTGACTAAGGCCTGTTATTCCATTCTGCTGACACTACAAAACTTCTAAGTTCACTTTTCTTTCCATACAAGCTTTGTAGTGTGAAAAAAAAAAAAAAGACGTTGCAAATTGGGTAATGGCCGGTCTAAGTTTCCACCAATGTGTTTTCTCGTTCATTGCAACAACAAAACATGTTTATATATGAAAACAATAATTTTTATAGCTTTAACAACAATTTTAATATGTAATTTACCGATGTCTTCTAAAGTGAGATCAATATAAGGCGACCAATACAAACGAGGTCTCTTGTCCATTAACAAGCAACCCGCAGCCACATATGTAGCTGCATTGTCTGTGAAGAAGGATGAAGGAGGGATGCAAGAGTAGGCTATTTGGAAGCAAATAAGAAGGCAAAAAACTTTGCTGTCCAACAGCTAGTTTTTTAGCCGTTGTACAAATGCCATCACATATAAACTAGCTGTTGGACACATGCCATCACATATGCTATATGCGATTGCATATTTTAAGTACACCATCGCATACTTTGCAGTCCCCTCAAATGTTGTATATACCACAATGGTATAAGATTTTGCATATGTGGTCGCATTTGACAACATTGGATAGCTCAAGACTTTTGGTATGATTGACCCAAGTGGGAGGTCGTGTGGGTCCAACCTCATGGTGGGTGGGTTTTATAATGAAATTATTTGCATCGTTGATAGTTTTATAACTTGAAAGTAAATTAGGAACTCGACTGAATTGATGTAGTTGGAATTTTAGTAGTGTTTGCAAGGTCAACTTGTAAAATTGACTCACTAAAGAAAACAATTTTTTTTTTTTTTTTTTTTTAAATTTTCTAAGGGTATAGTATTTTGAAAGTTGGTGGTGCTCGTAATGAAACATATGAAGTCTTATTGCTTGAATGAAGAAATGGCACAAAATAGACTTGAAAGGTGAGGTGAGATTCGGGTTGTCGACCTTAGTGTTCGGGATAAGAGAAGATGATGTTAACACGAAAATTTAAATTAAAAAAAAAAAAAAAAGAACAATGTATGGAAAATAGAGTATTCAAGTAATGGAAGCATTTCAATACTTAATTCCATGCTCAAAAGTGAAAAAGTTGTCCTGCTTCCATGAGTTTCGCCCAGTTATCAGTTATGATATCCAAACTATATATAGATTTTCTGCAAGAATATGTAATCAATTAAAATTTCTGCTAATTACTCATATTATGAGCTTGTGCCATTTTTAGTGTTAAGAAAGTACTATATATGTTTCTATTTTGCCTTACATAGTATTATTATAAAGAATCTGCTAGACATTTATAATAGTGGGTAAGTATTATGACAAGTGTTCTGAACTCTGCTATACATTTTTTTAAAGGATTCTGAGACATTTGATGAGTTTTAGCTTGTCATATTTGATTTTTTTCACCAAAAGTTGGGAATCTGTGGGAAGTTATAGTGAAAATACCTAGAAGAGTTTATATATTTATATAAAAGAGAGCTTTTATTACCACACCAACTTTTGCTAACGCCACCCCAAGATGTGTGCCAATTCTTCGGTGATTTACATATGAATTGAGGTGGCATTAGCAAAAGTTGGCGCGGCAATAGAATCTCTCTAAAAAACTGTAATTATGAGTGAAGTGAGTTCTATACATGAAGTTAATACAAGTAAATGTAGTTTCCTCTCCCCCCTTCCACTACTCTTGTATTTCCTCGTCTTCCCATCAAAATAAAGTCGTTTATGTGCAATATTCCTGAGGATCTCCATTGTATTCTCAATCCTCTCATGTATACTTTATTTAATGTTTCTCCCTTCATTTTTTTTTTTTTTATCGGTATGTTTCTCCATTTAGCTACTCGTTTTGTTTGTATATTGGCATTCCTTTATGCTTGAAATTAGAAATAAATAAATTAATCGAAATTCTCAAGTTTCATCTTCAGAGATACTTAAAATGCAATGTAGATACATCTTTGATGATTCTTATATACACAAAAATGTGCTATTATTGTTTAGCCAGTTTTTAGTGGCTATAGAAATATAAAATCTCAAGATCTACTAGGTTGGTGCTGTAACTTATTTCATTGTCTTAATATCTTGACTATTTGGTTATGTTACAATGATCGAGACCTCATTCTAACCATTTATATAGGCCCGTCAAAGTCAGAAACGGCTTCGTGTTGTGCGTATAGAGACAACTACAGATAACGAGGGAATCATTGGGCTTCTTATTCCTAATACAGCAGTTGAATTAGTGCTTCGAGGTGTGTGCATTTATTGTTGCTTGAAGCTTCTATTCTTTATTATAGTGAACAACCAGATCATACCAGCTAACCAGTACAAAAAGGTCTTTTGCTGCATAAACTTATTTCTCGTGGAATTTCAAACTTCATTTTGTTCATCATCACCATCATCAAAGCCTTATCCTAACAATTTGGGATTGCCCAACATTTTTCCATCGTATAAATACAATCCTTCGCTTATATCACTAGCATTACCAGACTTGAGCGTCATAATAACAAAAAACTCTTTTTTTAATGTCTCGTTTAAAACACGTTTCGTACCTGTAATAATTAAAACAATAATGAAATTCGACTTTTACATTTTGAACACATTTTTAAAATAAAAATAGTAAAATCCATTTTTTGTAGGCCTATGGTTGATTTATGGCCTTGTGGTTGTTTTATGATTTGATCCATAAATGTTGTTTAAGATGGGATTTTGATGATAATGTCTTAATGTCATGATTTTTTTAATTTTTTCAATAGTGTGTTACTTTTGCTTAAAAGATATGTTAATATATAGGTTTATTTTTAGCATCATAAATGATGTGTGGAAACATGTTGTCATGCATAGATATTCAATAGTATTTTTTTTTTTTTTTCTTTTTTGCTAAAAGATATATTGGAAAGTTGGAATAAATGTCTAATGTATTACATATTATTATTATTTTTTAGAATTTTTTTTATTTATCTTTTTTTTCTCCATCTTCTTCTCATTCCTTTCTGCTTTGTTTTGACATTTTTCTTGTCGTTTTAAGCCAAGAGAGAATTTTGGAAGTCCTGCTTTTCTCGAATCAGTTGGACTGGTTTCAATTTTTTGTTTTCCACCTAACTTGAGTTTGACATGAAACATTGCTATAGAGCTCTGCCCATGGACACAACCTCCCAACTTGTCATAATTTTCACATTTTCGCTCTGTTTTATCCAGAGTCCAGACAATCTCACATGCAAGCCAATTTTAATACACGATGGATTTTATTTTTATTTCTTGTTAATTTTTGTGTGGCAGATTTAAAGTGGGTTCATGAGGTCGAAGATTGATATGGAACAATTGAAGATGTATTTTTTTGCTACCGGGCAGCAACTGATCAAACATATTCGATCATAAACCTGCTCCAGTCCGAGATAGTTCAGATCATAACTTGCTCCAGTCCAAGAGAGTTTAGGTGAAGCCTTAAGAAGGAATAGAAAATGTTTTTTTTTTTTTTTTTTTTTTTGCGTCGTGATGTGAAACAAGAAATCTTTATAATCATTTTTATTGTACTTATTTTTGGCTTATATCTTGTAAAAATCATCAACTACTTTGCGTCGTGATGTAAGCAAATACAAAAAACAGCTATTTTCATGTTGCATGGCAAAACTTTTCCATCCTCATTCTCACATTTAAAATTGTGACTACTTCCACACCAACTTTCTTCTAAAAAACTATTTAGGAGTTTTGTTATATAACACTTTAATTTCTGAAATTATAAGATCTGATGAGACACCAACAGATCAGATTAAAATAAAAAAATCTGGGAAAATATTATATTAAAGAAAAGAAGAAAACTGGGGGAGGGCTAAGTCCCAAACAGATTATTAGAAAAAAGAGTTATAAATAATATTGTCTGATAATAGAACTGTAGATGCTGTCATCAAGATAGGAGTGAAAAATCATCTATGTTTCCTATGCACTTTTACGTCAAGATGTGCGATATGAGGTACAATCTTGAGGTCAATCCAACATGACTCATAAAAGTTCTAGTACAGTTTTGATAAAATTTCTAACTAAAAGGAATAGAAAACTTCAAAAATACAATATTGAAATGGTTTGAGAACATTATTAATTTCTCTCCAAACAATTTTGGAATTACCTTAAAAAAAATTTTGATAAGCTAAATTACCTTAAAAGCAAGTGGATAGAAGTTCTAGTAGAAGAAAGCTGCCACGACCCAACTTCTACTTATTAAACCCCAATTAAAAATAAAGAAAATAAGGGAATGGTTGAGAATAAGTAAAAGATGTATGTATTTTTTTTTTAGCTAGATTTTTATTTTTTGGGTTTAAGATTTTATGAGACTAATCATAATTGTAAACAACTACTGAAATTATTTGGAGTGTTGTACTGTTGAGATTATAATCCGAGCCAAAAAAACTTAGTAAATTTTGAAGTGTTTTAATCTTTAATTGGGACGTGAACAAATAATTCAATAAACTGGGGTGTGATAAGTAAAAGTTGGGGTGCCAATAGAAACTCTCTTCTATAAATATACTCTAATTTTTTAACCATATTTTGTGAAACCGACAAACTAAAACAAACCCATTGAATTCAAGATGAAATTGCAAGAGATTGTCTTATCTAATCCTTATTGTTTTACAAACCAAACAAGCTCTCTCCACAAACTCTAAAAAACCAAACACAAGTACACACCTAAAAACCACAAGTTCCACTCTTTGGACTCAACGATTATTAACAAACAAAAGGAGCATCAGCATGATGATCATCACAGTAAAGGCCAGGGCGCTGCGCAAAACCTTGTTTTTTAAGTATCTCCCTTGCCTTCAACACAAGCTCCTGATTCGTAATTGCACCATCGGTCTCAGCAATAATGGTCTGAATTGCATTACTAAGAGCCCCATAAGCACCATTGGCATCGCCCGAAGGGTTTGCGTCTGCTGATGTTTGGTCAGTCTGGCATCCACTAATCAGTATTCCACCATCGGGTAATGCCCGCTTACTCGATCCGGCATAAACTTCTGCTTTGCTGCCTACTTCGGTTTTAACAGCGGGTTTTGCATATTCTTCATCATTTTCTAGTTTTTGTTTCAAGAACTGTTGAGCGAGGCCTCCGACCATACCCATAAAACCCCCACCACCGCTTCCACCTTCACCATCACCATGTTGAAGCTTGCCTATGACAAACTTCATGAATTTCTTCACCTTAGGACTTGAATCCTCTCCAAAGACATCAAACAATGAGGGTCGCAAGTTCCCTACTTCAATGTCATCTTTTCCTGTCTTCTCCTTTAGTATTTCTATGAGAGTCGAGATAGGTAGAGATCTGCTCTTGATGTGGCCTTGTTCGTCATACTCGTTTTCTTCATCCTCATTGTCCTCAGTTCGGTGGTGTCTTGTACGGCGATGTTCTCCTACAGGGAGGTGAATTCCACGGGACTCGAATGCTTGGTTCACTGTTTGGTGCAAGAAGCCTCTGAAACCAAACCCGGAGCTTGATTCGTGTTCTTGTTCTTCGTTTTTGGTGCTCTCACCAATCTGTTCCTTAGCTTCGTCAATTAGGCCTCCGCTGTGGCAGGAATCTGATACAATTGTTATTCGACAACCACGTGGGACTTGATCCACGTATTCCCTGAAGTCGTCATCTGCACAAACAAGAGAGAGATTTCCATTGTGAATTCATCACCACATTGACAATCAATAGAAGATGATTTAGTCTAGTAATTGGGATTCCCAAAAGTAGTCCTTGTTTAGTATCCAAAGTTACCCACATATTATAAATGGAAACAAAAAGGTTATTATCCTACAAAAATATGGTGAAAAAAAGTCATGATTTTCCGACTCGAAAAAAAGTCATGATATGCCCTTGCCACATCATCCGAGTACAAACCGAGTGAAATTTTCAAGTCAGAAAATCATTGTCAAAAAAGAGAAATCATAATAATAATTTTATGAAGAATATGAACTTAGAGAAGGTAAAGACAAAAACCATCTTAAATAAATTCCTGACTAATCTTGTGACCAAGTAATTATATTTCGGTCTACAATAACTTCATCTTCCTTTGAGATTAGACTAAACTATTATGTTTAATAGATTGGAATGTAAGGGCCTATCTGTTTCAGATTCCAGCTTCTGCTTCAGACTTCTATGTCTAGGAGAAGCAGAAGCTTAGGGGGCGATTGATTGCGCTTTTAAACGCAGATTTATCTGCGTTGGCGTCAAAAAGCAGAGATTTACAAAAATTTGCGTGCTTGATAGCGTTTCAAAAATTTGCATTTTGAATTTTTAAACGCAGTTTTGTAATTTTTACCGCTGTTTTGAAAAGTGGATGACAGGAGCTTCGTGTAACCGCGTTTAAAAGTGTCGAAGTGAAATGACGTAAATGCCCTTCAACTAATAAAGTAATTCTTACGTATGTCCGACTGTAAAAACCGATCGATCTCTCTTCTTCGTTCAACCTAAACCCCACAGACACTTCTACATCGCCATTGACGACGGCAAGCATCTCCGATCGACGCCATCGACAGAACCCACATAGTGCTCTCTCTCTCTCTCCATAGATTCTTCATGCAGCGACAGCGAGGCAGAGAGACGAAACAACCCTAGATTTACGGGAAATTTATGAAATGTTATTCTAATCGTAGAAATTTTTCAGATTTACTGTGTGAATCAAGAACTAATCTTGTCTGTTAATGAAAGTGGGTCCAGTGAGGGGGTTATTTGTCATCGTCTACTTCAATTCCGTCTGTTTATTTGGGAGATAGGACCGATGGGGAGGCTGGTAATGATGTGGGTGGTAATAACAGGGATTCTTCTTCCCAAAGATATGATATACAACAGATTGCCAAGTGGATTGAGCAGTTTCTACCATTTTCTTTGCTTCTGTTGGTTGTCTTCATTCGATAGCATTTGCAAGGTATTTGGTTTTAATGATATTTATTTTAGACATTTGATATGTGGTTGTTCATGTTTTTAAATTGTAAGACAAAGTTTTGGTTTAATTTTCACCTCACTAAAGCTTTTCATTTTGACTAACATCCGGGTTTGATCTTTGGATTTAATGGTATGGACTTCAAGAACATGAATTTCAGCCTTGGTCTTCCGCTTGATTTGTTGAATGTTATGACTACTGGGAATGAGGAGGTTGAACTATTCTTATTCTTATTTTTTATTTTTGGTTCTATGTTGACTGAAGTCTTGAGTTGAGCAGAACTATAATTGAAGCTTTAAAATAATTCATTAGCATTTTGATTCCGTTGAAGTCTTATCGATGTGTGTTTTGAGTTATTGGTAATTATGTTCATAGTGAAGATCATTTTAGATTTTCTTTGATGGAGTAAAATTTGGGTTTGGGCTAAATCCAAATTCTTAGTAGTGTTGTTGTTTTGAATAAAAGAAACAAAATTTTTTTTTAACACAACTTTGTGGATACACGGGCAAGTAAGATACGAGGTATGGCTAGGTGGTGATGGTCCTTATATCTTTGGGTTGCACACATCACACCCTTCACAGTTGACATTTGTGGCGGCCCACTCTTTAGTGGTTTTGACTCTTGTACCCTTCTATGAAGCCACAAAGATGCATCTGAGAATGAATTTTGCATGTTTCCGATGCCCTTCGATGAAGTCACTAGATTGATAGATTATGATTTCTTTTTATTAAGTTATATGTTGGTTTCTTTGATGTAGTATGCAACGAAAGTGTGGAGCCTAAGAAATTATGCTTGATTTATCAATTTGATATTGATTCCTATGCTGGCATGGTTGCGAATGATCATCTACATTCTATGATCACTTTGTCTTATTTTGGATCCCTACCATAAACTTGTTTTTCACTGTCATGTAGAAAGTGCCTTCTTTGATGCATTACAATATGTATTCTTCGGCAAGGATGTTCTAGAGGAAGTTGAATTGGGGGGATTAGAAGAAGATAATGTTCCATTTGTTGAGTTGGATGATAAGGAGTATTTGTTGTAAGATAGAGAAGAGGTGACTTTTTTTAGTTAGAAGCTATGCTTTGACAAGTTTACTAGTATCAATCCATTTACATTAATTTATGTATAAATGTATGTTTGGTTTCTGTTTAATGAAGATTTAGATGCACTTTGTACTTAATATCTACGTTATGGTTATCGATTCTTTTTTAGATTTACTGTTTTGATAAACATTGTGAAATACTGGTCTTATTGTTCTTCTAAATCAAAATGCTATTGTGGTCCAACTTTATAGCTTTATTATTTCTATTTTGACCCTAGACCACTTTTTTCATTATATATTTATAAGGGTATTCAGATAATTTTTTATGCATTCTAGGTGCATTATGATCAACATTGCGTATTAAGCAGGTATTTTGTTTATCAGGAAAATTTCATAAGTTCATTTTTAAGAGGAGTGGTGTCGAAATTTCTATAGAATTATAAATTTTTCTATAATTTTTTTTATAATTATAAACATTTTAAAATTAAAACAATTATTTTTTTAATTTTTTATATAATTTTATTATATTTATATATATTTACTGTAATTATATATTTATAGGGGTATTATGATAATTTTTAATGCATTCTGGAGTCACTAGCAACCTTAAGGGTATTCTGGTCATTTTACCCTAATACAACAGATTCTTGAAGCTGTATCAAACAGTAATTACCAGATTCTGGTCAATAGCACAACATTTTTACAAAGCTCTATCAAACAGACTTTTCAATGTTTCAGCTTCTGACAACAGATTCAGACAGCAGAAGCTGACAGCAGATTTAAAAAGCTGAATCAATCAGCACCTTAGAGTTTGGGAAGTTGCGTCTTGGAGAATCTTGTTTGTTACAAAAGCCGTTAAAGCATTGGACTTCGCACAAAAGCCTTGAAATCATGTTTGTTTGACCACTTTTAGTTACTGAATTTTGGAAAAATGACCATAATGCCCTTACATGTAAAAAAACTATAAAATGAAATATTTTGACAACCTTGATAATTGTCCTACAAATACATAACATAAACCTGTCATCAGATGTTTTAGTTTATTCCATCTCTTTAATCAACATTGAAGTAAAAAATACTACTACTGACATGATAATCAAAATTAAAATAAATATTACAAGTAAAATATTGCATTCTATCAAATGCATATCTAATATTTTTATCCTTCTCTAGGTTCTATATAAGTTTTTTGACCAATGGATTATCAAACTCATTGGCCTCTGTTTCATCTATTCATAAAAATGAATCATCGTGTCTTTGAAAACAAATAATCTATCTATATAAATGGACTTGTTACTTATAAATAAGTAATACAACTTAAATTGCATTCAATCTTATCCAACATTATCTGCCAAGACGGATATCCTAATAATTTTAGTATTCAGCTAAATATTTAGAAAATATTATCTCTGTATGTAGATAAGGCTTTGAATGTGTGTGCATGAAGAAGGGGGGATAAGATGGATCCAATTTCCCACCTCAACAATGAAGATGGTAATTTGGAAGTTATTTTGCTACTTGGAGGGGAAGAGGATGATGAGAGGCTCCATGAGAGGAGAGAGAGAGAGAGAGAGAGAGAGAGAGAGAGAGAGAGAGAGAGATGGGAGAAAGAGGGAAGTGCTTTCTATGTGTGGGAGAAATAATCAATACCCATCGAGTACCCATTAAGATAGATACTATTTTTTGAATGAGAAAAGCAAAAAAAAATGAGAATTCAATAAAATAGACAATTATTTATAAATGTAACCATTTAATTTGTGACTCCTCAATTGAAAGTTAAGATCCAATGAATTCTTCAAGCAAATCAAACTTTTGAGAATAAAATTATGGTATAGACCATTTATTTGTGGTTGAAATTCTATAAAAAATGTGTATGAATGGACGTTCACCTAGGTAAAAAGTAAAAAAAATTAAATTAAATTTTACATTCCCCTTATATTGTAATTTAGTTTAAGTACATTTACTTAAAGATATTTCTTTGTTAGTATTTAATTAGACTAATAATTTTATTATAAAGAAAATAAATTTACTAATCAGGTACTCAAATCCTATTAGAGTTTACCTGAAGGAGACCCGATTCTTATTGGACCCAAAAACAATCGGATCCATAATGATAGACCCAAAATTGACTAATCAATTTTGAGTACATTAGTAATTACTAATTGGGCACCCATTGACACCCTTGCCTAAGACCCATGATATAATAACACCAAATGTAATGATATAATAGTAAAAAATAATTATTTTTCAAAATATATACATGACTCTGATACGATCAGCACAGCAGGATGAGTCAAACCCCTCCCAAATTGGTTCAAAATGCTTTCGAGATTTATCCAAAAATATATATACATTTATTAAAAACACAATTATTATTTCATTATAATCTATACTAGTTGATTGCTATAATGACAAAATCTCATTTTATATTGATTACAAACATTTAAAATCTTAGCAACCATTGACATTTACAAGAGAAATAACACATAAATCTATAAACATCAGATGATCCAATTTGACTCAAAGAAGTCGATCCATTTCAAAACCCGTTCAGAAGAATTTGATAAATATATACATTAATTAAAAATAATTGTATTTTCTGTCTTATAAACTGGATTAATAGATGCTACACACACTAAAAAAAATCTCATTTTAATAAACAATCATTTATATTAAAATAAAAAAAAATCCAAAACCAATTGACTAAACCAACTCCCAAAAAAAAATCAACTGACCACTAAATTCATGGTGACTCGTCCGAATTTCAGAACCCTAATTGGAATTCAATCAAAATTTTATATAATAAAAAAAACTGTAACCAGTGATGAAATTCAAAACCGATCCATACCAATTGACTCAACCAAATTAAGATGGATTAATTGGGTTTCCAATTTCCAACAAAGAAAGGGTAAAATCCCTCTCATACTTGTAAAATCCTAATAAAAATAAACAAAATTCAAGAAAAATTAAAAAAAGAAACTGTTACCAGTGATGAGATTCATATCGCAAGGGACGATGCACTCATCATAACCTGTATCATCATCTTCTCCAGTCTCAGCTGGAAGACGAGTTCCATGGCCACTGTAATGAAAGAAGATAACATCATCTGATTCTGCAGATCTGATGAGATTAGAGAGAGCCTTTCGTATGTTCTTCCCAGTTGGTTGTGTGTAAGAATCGTCTGTATCGATTAAGATAATGATGTCTTCTTCCGCAAATCCGTAACGTTCGATGAGGCATCGATGCATCCTTTTGACATCGTTGATGCAGCCTTTTAGTTCTGCTTTTGTTCCTGGATAATTGCAACCTACAAGAAGACCTTTCTTCACCATTTTTATCTGATCGGATCTGATTTGAATCTCACAAAGCTTTTTAATGGTTTCTTGCTCTTCGATCTACAGAATTGAGATTGAAAGAGTGAGTGAGAAAAAGATATATTTATTAATTTCTTTAATTGCTGTAAATGGGTCCCGACTACCCACTCCCGATCCCGAATATCCGCTTTTTTATGTTATGACGAAAATGCCCTTCTAAGGGTGTAAGTTTTCTGGAGCTACAATCTAGATTTCTTACCTGTGAAAGTTAGTAATTCTCCAAATAATTCGCGATTAAAACTTTAGTACAATATTAATGAATTTTTTATCTTTTTAAATTACTCAAGATTTATTCTTTTTTCAAATTAAACAAATCAAAAATACTTTATGCAAAAAATGGTAAAAATAGAAATTAATTATTATTTTTATATAAAAATAATAATTATATATCTCAATACACATGATAATATTTCTATTGTTCTAATTTTACACTTAAAGATTTAACTATTGGATCGATTGTAGATGCAAAAACTTACACTACCTTAAGATCTATGACGATGTCTCATAATCTTCTCTCCTCGTGCCCTTAGGTGTGCTTGCAACAACACCCCTTCAACGTTCAAGTCAGAACCTTAATACAAAATAATGTCAAAATTTATAGGAGGAGAACTCATACCTTTTAGTACCACTATCAATTTATTTATAGAGATGAAACCTTAGGAGCCATTTAGATCTTATTATCGATTTGACTCTTATTCAATTTAAAAGATAGATCTTCATAGGTGATTTGTAATATATCTAATAAATATTTGATTTCTATACATTCCTCATTTTTTTAGGATTTTTCCTAACCAGAATTTTAACCCCTTTTGATCTAATCACTGATTTTCTCCAATCAAGACCCAAACCCATGGTTGGTTTGTGATCGAGCTGTCGATTTTACTATCGTATCTATATATCAAACTTGAATCTATAAGTGTCGCATGTCGCCCTTTAGTACCTAACGAGAAATATCCTCCACAATACCCTCTCTTAGGAGTTTGGACTTTTAATCTAAGAGCTTGAGAATAAATGAACGGTACCATCTAACATATGGCCGCTCATCTTATAAATTTTCATTTTGAGGTCTAAGATTTGTTTAGTCAATGTCCATGTCATGTGTTATCCATCTATTTTACCTTCGAAAAATGATCTCGTTTTATTTGAACTGTTGGTTTGTTACATGTCTCGATGTATTTTTCTTTTACAAATACATTGTCTATTCCCCCATTTTTTGTCATTTTCCGCTTATCGATTGGGTTTAGTGCCATCATGAACCAAAACTTCAAAGTCAATAGAAATAATCCCTTATAATCGAGCTTGAAACAAAAATCAATTAAACCTACTTCCAATGGTTAGACTTTACTCCCTTATGAATCAATCAATATTAAAAATAATGATGAATTAACCCGACCTTCATTGGTCAAGTTTGGTTTCCTCTTGAATCAAGATCTTATTAACGAAGAATCGACCCCTAATGTTCTAGTTTGATTTCTTTTATACGCTAAAACTTTCAGTATGTGCTTGACCCCTTATGATCGAGCTTGGTACTTGTAATGAGCCAAAGTTTTTCAAACTCCCAAATGGTCGGGCTTGACTCTTGTAATGAGCCAAGGTTTTCATTGTAAGTCGACCTCTTTATGGTCGACCTTCACTCCCGTAATAAGTCAAAGCTTTCCCAACCCCCAAATGGTCAGGCTTGGCTCCTGCAATAAGCCAAGACTTTCCAACCCCACACGGTCAGGCTTGGCTCCCACACAAATCAAAACTTGCCAATCCCATACGGTGAGGCTTGACTCTCCTAAAGAGTCAAGACTTTCCGACCCCAAACGGTCAAGCTTGACTTCCGTAATGAGTCAAGACTTACCAATCCCAAAAGGTCAGGTTTGACTCCTAAAATGAACCAAGATTTTCCAACCCCACATGGTCGGGCTTAGTTCCTCCAACGAGCGAAGACTTGCTAATCCCAAATGATCGGGCTAACTCTCCCAATAAGTCAAGACTTGCCAACCCTCAAATGGTCGGACTTAACTCCTGCAATGAGCCAAGACTTTCCAATCCCATACGATCAGACTTGGCTTCCACACAAGCCAAGACTTGCCAACCCTAAATGGTCGGGCTCAGCTCCCACATGAGCCAAGACTTGCTAACGAACTTGGCTCTCCCAACAAGTCAAGACTTGCTAATTCCAAACGGCCAGACTTGGTTCTTATACAAACCAAGACTTTTTAATCTCATACGGTCGGGTTTGGCTTCTGCACGAACCAAGACTTTCCAACCTCATATGATCGGGCTTGACTCCCTCAACAAGCCAAGACTTGCCAACTCCTAATGGTTGGACTTGGCTCCCCCAACGAGCCAAGACTTACCAATCTTAAATGATTGGGTTTGACTCTCATAATGAGCCAATGTTTGCCAACCCCAAACGATCAGGTTTGATTTCTGCAATAAGCGAAGACTTTCCAACTTCACATGATTGTGCTTGATTCCCATACGAACCAAGACTTGACAACCCCAAATGGTCAGGCTTGGCTCTCTCAACGAGCCAAGACTTGCCAATCCCAAATGATTAGGCTAAGATTTCCCAATGACCCAAGACTTGCCAACCCTAAAGGGTGATTTTGCACTAAGTGATTCTGCACAACCGACTTAAGATGTAGACCAGACTTCCCATATGAGTCAGGTGTGGTGCTGAATGGTCTCGCACAATCGACTTACGATGTGGACTGGACTCCCCATATGACCAGCTTAGGATGTAGACTTGACTCCCAATATGAGTCGGGTGTGACACTAGTGGTCCCGCATGATCGAATTAAAATGTAGATCAAACTTCCCATATGAGTCGGGTTAGACAATAAGTGGTCCCGCACGACCGACTTAGGATGTGGATTAAATTCTCTATATAAGTCGGGTGTGGCGCTAAGATTCTTTTGCAACATGCATGTCTTTAAACAATAGAAACAACAATTGTACCAAAAAAATAATGTATTCTCAATATAATGTTATCGATTTGCATTTTTACATAAAACAACATAATTTGATCAAATCCAGTTTACAAATCAATTTCCTAGGTCACTCGACTCGTTGAGTCAAGATCAGTGAGTCGGGTTTAGTTTCCTATTAACAAATTTGTCCTATAAATTAGACTCTTATACCATATGATTAGGGGAGTCGGGGTTGAATTGAACCCTCACACGCATTTTCCAATAATCCATTGAGTTATTTGACTCAGGAGAATTCTTAATTATTTGTCACGTAATTCAACGGAGTCCCTTTGACTTGATCAAATTTCTGAATTACAACTTAGTATCTCAACTTAGTGGAGTCCCTCGACTTATCGAGTTTCTAATTAATAAATTCAATTCCTTAAATTAATAGTCCATTGACTTTGTCAAGTTAGCAAATAATAAATTTAACTACTCGAATCAAATGAAAATCGTTTTCTCGAGTGAGTTTTTGTCTAATAAAATTGCGTCCCTCACTTTGTTCGAATTGTCAAGTAGTAAATCAAATTAGATTGAATCCTCATGGCTCGGTTGAGTCATTAATCGATCAATTTCAATTGATTTATGACCTCAATTGGGCTCAAAAAAGAATTAAAGTTGATCCAATTTTGAGGGAATCCCTACCAATCGGATTGACATCAACCAAATTTTGTCTTTTACTATTGTTTTCTAAAACAATTTAAATTTCAATACCTTATGTTTGTTTACAAACAGAAATGGAGTGGATACGTGTTGCCCTTTTTAGGACCTTTCCCAGGTCGAACAAAAAAATAATTTTAACCCAACTTTTACATGTTTGTAGTTACTTTTCTTTAAATAGAAAGTATTTCCACATATCAAGAATGATGTATATGTCATACACCTACGTTTTGCGCTTTTATCACTCAATGGAAAGGAGTTTGAGTGCACACAAAAAATTGATGTGATACGAATCATTGTATCCCTTTTTAACCTTTTCCATGTTTCTTATTAGAATTATGGAGTTGATTTGGCTCGGAAAGATAACATTATTTGACTCGGTCGAGTCATCTCACTCAACAATTACTAAGTATAGGGTTTAGAAAAAAAAGATACCTCACTTGTGGCGTGTTGTGCAAACAACGAATCTTCCCCCCTTAGAAATTTTGCCATTATCACTTGCAAATCTCATTGCCTGTGACTACGTTTCTTAATGATTGCCTCCATTACACCTATGCCAGGATCCTACTAATCCTTGACTTTATCTGAGAGCAAAAGTTTGTTCTTTTGTTTTTCCTCACTAATGAGGTTTAATCAATGAATATAACCTGCAATGATTGGTAGGGTTTGAGCCATGGCTGTTGTAATTAACCCTCGATCGCAACCTTCTATAGTCCTATTTGCGTCAACACCCCCATAACATACACATCATAACCTATTTTGTGCTCTTACGTGAATAAAACCATGATCAATTGTATCACTTTTCATCCTCAAAGACTGTGATCAGAACCCCCCCAAATCTAATATGAAGCTAAGATGAAATATGAATTTGCAAAACCCCTTAATCATTATTTGACCGACATGTTATAATCCACTTCTGATGTCAGATCAAGAACCTTAAATATGCCATTGATCTTAGGAATAACTTTGTTTCATACTACCACGTAGGTGTTTCTCCTTGTAACATTTTCCCATAGATAGTACCAAATTGTATATGCAAAAAACTTGCTCTATCTTGAGATATGTGACAATGCCTCGCGATTTTCTCTCCTTGTGCTCTTGGGTGTGCCTGCAACAACACCTCTTCGACGCCCAAATCAAAACTTTAGTACAAAAATAGTGTCAAAATTTAGAGAAGGATAACTCTACCTTTTAGTACCTCTATCTATTTATTTATAGAGATGAAACCCTAGGATCCCTTTAGATCCTATTATCAATTTAACACTTATCCGATTTAAAATGTAGATCTTCATCGATGATTTGGAATGTATCTAGTAAATATTTGATTCCCCATACATTTATCCTTTTTTGGGACTTTTCCCAATCAGAATTTTAACCGCTTTTGATCTAATCTATGATTTTCTCCGATCGAGACTTGAACCTATGGTTGGTTTGTGAACGAGTCGCCGAACTTACCCTCGTATCTCCATACCAAAATCGAGTCCCTAGGTGCCATGTGTCGCTCTTTGGTACCTAGCGAGAAATATCCTCCACATTGTCCAACAAATTAATTTTTTCATGTCTTTCATATCTCCCCCCCCCTCCCCCCGCCCCCAGATATTTTCAACATGAGCCATGGTAACTCAATTAAGTAAGAGAGTATGTGTTTTGCCGATGAAAATATTTGTTAATAGAAGTATCCAATTGTTATTGATTTGTATTAAAGCTCACGTGTTTGATAAACATGCACAAAAATATCAAATTTTCTTAATTTAGAAAATTTAGATTTCAAAGATGAAGCTTAATGGTGGTCATTTTGAAAATTGAGATGTAAAAGTAATAAATCTTACAAAAATTGGGGAGTTCTCTAAATATGTAGATATAAGTACTATGAAAAATTTATTATGTATACACACGTATTGCATTTTTGCTGTCCTCTGATTTGTTGACCAAAATTTTAAACGAATTGCTAATTGTATATTTTGAATCTTTGTCGAATTAATCCTATATCGAATTTTTTTCGTACACAGAATCACTAGCTATCCATGTGATGCATGGTTTTAATAGTTAGTTGAAATTTGGAACAAATCCTATGTAGAATGTTTTTCTTGTAGCTTTTGTTCTACCGCCCACAAAACATCACATTGAAAAAAAAAAACTGAGTGCTCTTGTACTCATGTTTTAGATCTAATTTGAAATATATATTATTTTGGTCAGATCAAGTGTTTAAAAGTGGATGGTTAATGAATTCCTAAGTTTAAATGATCAGATGTAACGGTCTTGATGTTATGACACACTCTAAACTGATTTTTAATAGCTACAAGAAAAATAGGCTATAGAGGATCTACTCCCATTGGAATTAGGGCAGTCATGAGAAGGGGTGCAACTTAGTCCGGTTCAAATCGAGAACCAAACCAAACTGATAGTTTTGGGGTGATTTGATTCGGTTTAGAACAATTTGCGATTCAGTTCCGGATTACGAAAATGAAGAATCGGTCAATTTGGTTTGGTTCTCGAATCAAGTTTGTATAGAACGGAACCCCTATGCAACAAATAAATATATATGTATATAATAGTTATTATGAATAATTTTAGGAGTTAGGACATAGATTAGTGATCTTTTATGAATAAACTAATGACTTTTTATGGATAAATTTGTGATTTATTGTATAAAATTTTATGTTTTTTTTTTTTTCATTAAAAAATATTACTTATAATTTATAGAATATTGGCAATCTCTAGAATCGAATTGAATTGAACCAAACCGACTTTAATTCGGTTTGGGTTGGTTTGTTTCCAATGGAATTTAGTTCAGTTCTGGTTCTTATTTAGTAAGACCAACCTATGTTTGTTCGATTCCAATTTGACCTAAAATCGAATCAAACTGAACCAAATTGCACTCCTAGTCATGAGGTGGATAAAAACTTGGCTTTACGAGTTGTGAAGGGTTACACCTAAGAGAAATCCCACGTCCAACTAAACCACTTACGAAATAGCATCTTTAATGTTCTCTTCTCTATCTTTAAATATGGGGAAGAAAGATCCGTATAGGAAAATTAATATAGATCGGTGATGCAGTGGTTCCTCTTCTTCATTTGCAAAAATTACTTTTTAAAAACCTATCATTTAAAGGTTTGGGACCAAGTACCTTGAAAATCTCACTTGAATCCATTCGACAATGTTTCGACTCAACATGATGAGTTTGAAAACTAAGATTTTCTTAATGGTTTGACTTTTTTTTTATTTTTTATATAAAATAGACCTGAGATACACGACCGGGGTGTTTTGGGAATTTTCCTTATTCTTTGTCTCTGACCTTTTTATAATTGGCTAAGACCATTAACCATATCTAATTTTGGTGGACCCACACATCAACTACGCGTGATGGGTTATCACTTTTCGACTTGTGAAGCACGGCCGACAAGCTAATGGATCGGTTCATTATCAAATGCAAATCATGAGTATTATTGGATCGGATCATGTGATTAGAATTCTGGTACGCAATAGTGATCCAAATGCAATCCATTAACAGCCCCATTTTTGAATGTTAGGGATGTCAATTGATTGGATCTGGGTCCAACTCAGATCAATCTGAGAAATATTGGACTGGATCCTAAACCAATCCAATAAGGGTCATTCCTTGTGGGATTGGTTTTATTTCCTTCCAGGTCTTACTATTATGATCAAAATCCAATTTAATAACAATTGTCAAGATTGATTCCAATAAGATTTGATATATAAATATTTATGTAATTTATCACATTTTATCGGGTAAAGGACCTATCGGATTGGGAAATGATTGATTCAGATTCCAGAAATGTTTGATAGTTTTTAAATTGGACCCGTATTGGATCGGATCCAATTCAATCCCTTAATCCTAGATCTGCATCTCGAATAAAAATAAATCGGATTTTGGGTCTGCTCTGATCCATAGACAACCCAAATCAATGCCCCTGCAACACAAGTGTGAATCAAATACATGGACAAGACCCTTCACCTATCTTTCATTAATGTTCAGCTGAGCCAATCAATCTAGACTATTAATGTGGTTAGATCATTCCTTGAGTGGGCCATAATTATTTAAACTCGATCAAGTAGTACTAGATAATATCTTGAACCATTCAACAATTTAAAAAAAACTTGTAACTTAAGGACACGTGGCATGCCATCTGTATCTATCGTTTGTATAATGGGCCCAAAACCTCCATCCCTGATTGGACACATGGCACATTAATAACGACGTTCCAACAACTAGCTAGAAGGATGTTAGTTGGGACGGCCATCTTACACCATCCCTACTCGAAAATAACACGAAATTGTTTAGTATTGTCTTGTATTCTTCATTTTTTAGGTTTTTATTTGGATTGTGTTTTCTAGTGAAAATGATTTTTCAATTACATTAGAATAATGGCAATCAACCACTATCTCATTGGATTTATAACTTCACTCCACCTCTAATTGAAATCCTATTAGATCATTAGTCTTTTTCTTATACACTTGAGTATTGGGTTGTACTTTTTATTAAATCAATTATTCTAGGAATTGAAAAAGAAAGGGAGAAGGGTATGTGAGGATTTTGTTAAGGATTAAAATCTTGAGTAATTATTTTTTATATTGTTCTCTTTTGATTTCTTAATGAAGAAGATTAGATTTTTTCGTAGATGTAGGCATTGTTTTTGAATTACGTAAATCTTAATGTCATTTAGTTTGCTTCTCAATTTTCTTTGTTATTTTCTTCGTAATCGTATTGAATAGAAATTTTCATATTCACAACAATTGGTATTAAAGCAATTGGATTTATATGGAGAGATCGGCTATATTTTGGAGATTATTTTTTCTTTTGATTTTTTGTAAAGGAACGTACCACAAAACTAGGATTTAATACGATGACAATGAAGAGTTCAAATATGAAATTCAAGTTTCGACGAAAGTGGTAGTTTCAATCTTTGGTAAAGAAGGATGAAGGATGTCTTAGTTCAACAACACCATAATTTCCTTTGTTTTTAAAAAAAATAAAGTTAATATTTCAAAACCACATCTATGGTCATATATTAATAATCATCTTATGATGGGAGGGATAATGTGCCTAACACCTTATTTGTCTCTCAACCGAACCTCCTTACCTTAGAAATCTAGGAAGACCATTTTTCTTCATCTTTTGGATACGTGAGTTACTACAAGTCAAAAAATAAAATTTCACAAAACAATTTTTATAGTGTTTATTCACACTTTAATTGAATTGTGACGACTCTTAAACCCATGTGGATGAGCTCAAAACCTCTAAAAAAGTTTCGATGCCTGCGTATCTATAAATATCAAACGTACCCTTCACATTTTTCAATCGATGACTCATTTGGTCACTTTGGTCCGTTTAAAAGAGTGTCATTCTAGCCTGACTAACTTAGTAAGATTTCAAGAGGGTCATTGAGCCCATATGGATCACCATATTAGCCATCCAACACCACAACCTTATAATTTCATTGAAAACTTAAATTTAAAGCAGAAAAATTCAAAAAATAAAATAAAATTGAATTTTATCCATGTTAAAAATGAACAGCTTCCCAAACTCTCAAATTTAAAATTAAAATTCAATGGTGAAAAATATTTTATTTTTTCAAAGTTTTTAGAAGTTTTTCATTTACGATCATATTTTTGAATTGTTGATAGTAATGTGATAAAAAGAACGTCAGATTATCGTGATTCCTTTTTTAAAAAGAATGTGATTTAGACATATTCCCATGGTGAATATTAGATGAGTATGATTTTAGAGATAACAAGATACTACACATTCCTATTAGCTCTCGTGTATTAAGGGTTATAACACCATGAAAATTTATTATGTATATCGAGGAATTAAGTCAATTTTGTTAATTTACGTTCCTATTTAATTTAGAGTAAAATATTAAGATAAATTATGATAATGTCAATCTAAAATGAGGATTTGCTAGAAGGAGAATTTAACGAATGTATAATTCGAGGAACCTTACCATTATTATGACTATAGAATTAGAATATTTAGTCAAAATAAATAAAACTCAAAATTTTATGAGAAATTCTTTTAGTCAAATGGACGTTACTATTGAATTTAAAAGCATCAAAAAATACAGTTTAGACTATCAGCATGCTTAAATTCGAATTTAGTAAGATAAGTTATGAAAATATTAATTTTATCAAAAAAATTTATGGCTTATGAAGTATTTTGACAAATAGAGAAAAATCGGTGAGGAATTTCGAAAATCTGAGATGCACAATTCAAATTGATCTAAAGTAAATAAATATAACAAATATATATATATATATATGGGGGGCGTTCAATGGCCAACTTTTTAGCAAACTTTTTGGCAAAACATTTTTCAAAACATGAGTTATAGGTTTTGGAATGGGCTGATTTTTGGTGAGGATGATCTCTATGGTGAGGAGATCATCATCACCAAAAATCAGCCCATTCCAAAACTTCTAACCCCATCAAAAACAGTTTACAAAAAATGGACGGTCCATGATTTTTCAACTGGTAAACATGGGTTAGAAGTTTTGGAATGGGCTGATTTTTGGTGAGGATGATCTACTCACCGTAGAGATCATCCTCACCAAAAATCAGCCCATTCCAAAACCTCTAACCCATGTTTTGAAAAATGTTTTGCCAAAAAGTTTGCTAAAAAGTTTGCCCTTGAACGCTACCCTATATATATATATATATATATATATATATGAAAAAATATTATTATTTTATTAATTTTTATATTATTAAAATAAATTATTTTGATAAAAATGGGTTTAAGTGTAATTATTTATATAATTGAGATTGATTTAAAATTATTAAAATATTAAAAAGGTGAGGTGTAATTAATATAAATATTATTATATTATATTATATAATAAAATATTATAATATATTATAAGTTATAAATATGTTAACAATTTAGATAGCTAGGGGTGTTCATTTTATATATTATAATCTTACCTTATGTTAATTCATTCTTACGAGAAAAAAAAAATAAAAAATCAGAGATGAGTGGGTTTTAATAGTGGATTCATATATGTCATATTCGATTGAGATTTAAACATGTTTTGGACGTAAATTAAAATCCGACTCTAAAAAACAAAATATCTATGACATCGAGATCTACTTAGTTAGTAGAATATTTTATCGAATCATCAAGAAAATTAATTAAAAAAATAATTTTAATGTCATAAGAATGTGTAAACTCAACTGTAAAAGTAAGAAATTTATAATTTCAAATTCGTAGTATAGTTTTCAATAAAATCTGTTTTATTTACATGTTGATAGTTAGTTTCAAATTTATTATGATTTAAATTCAAGATTCATGCATCAAATTGTAGAATAATTCATTTTATAGTTTTTCTCAGATATTTTAATATTGTAAAATAAAAATAAATGAATTTGGGTGAGTGTAACTAGAAAATCAATTTGTTTAACAAATTGATTTCATAGTAACTTTCTTAGAGTGTTAATTTAAAAATGGTTAAAACGTTCTGTTTTGAAAGTGTATTTCATTAGGTAATAATTTATAAAAAATTATAAAATATTTAAATTTAAAATGGAATCGAGAATGAAAGTCTCGATTCATTCTCAGTTGTATGTACTTACATTGAGGAATTTTTCAATTTAAAGTTTTTTTGAGTTTTGTGTAATAAAGCATAGAATGCAATTAAGATGGTAATAGTGGGACGGTGTACTTGCATATTTACTATTTTCGATATATTATTGAATGTTTATAATTCTAGGATACCTGGGAAGGTTATCATACTTGTAAATTTGTTTTAATTTATTTCAAATGAATTTTAAAAGTTAATATATATATATATTAATTTATCCCTTTAATGGACAATAAAATTTTAAAATAATTCAGTAACATGTGATATTACTTGAGAATATCTTTGTATCTACTATTCATGAAATTTCTATTTTATCTTTATTGAAAAATAAAAAATTATAATATAAAAATAGTTTCTAAAAGATTAGATTGATTGAGGACACATGCATACCAAAGAGGTACAATGAAACTAATTTTTCAAATAATCATTTACATTCTATAATAGTCAAATGATTGATCTCTAGTATAAATCAACGGCCAACCTAAATCGAAAAACACGATTAATCGATTATGATAAATTGTCAGACCAACCATAAAATTAGGAGCTAACGATGAATTACACACTGGTTAAGTACTTGAGTATCAATATACAGATCAGTACTTTTGTATTGGTCGTGTACCTCGTCATTCTTATAAAATATACCACCATGATTGATATTCTTATGTCATGTTTATGTTTATTTTATTTTATTATGACACGAAGATATTTCATTACTATTTTATTAAAGATTATCCTATTTCGAGTGTTATTCATTTTTATTTATTTATTTAAAAATTTACATTATTTATAATTGATTAGTTTGTTTATCCATTAATATTAGAACTATTAATTTGAAATGTGAGTTTACTATTAAGTAACTTTCCTATTACTCACCCTACCAACAAAACATTATAGATGTCTCAACTATCGAGAAGACTATTCTTGATGGGGAACATTAATAGAGGGATCGCAAAATCAAGATGATGAGCATTATTTCTATTATATGTGAACTGAGATTAGAGTTTAGTGGAACTATTTTGCGTAATTTTGGACTTCTTAGTATATATTAACACCATGTGTTATATATATATCCAGAGAGTGAGAGTTGTCTTTTATGAAGTGGACAACTGTCGATCGATATGAATTATATAGTTGAAGTATGTACACTTTTGGGTTGTAATTATAGTTATATATATTTTTTATTTTTTTGGATTGATATATATTCGTTATGATATATTAGTTGGAATGCAGTTGGATTTATGGACTTTGATAATATAGATATATCTTTATAGGTGGAATTTTTTTCATAAATCCAATTTTTAGGTGAAATTTTGTTGAAATTATTTGGAAGAAATTTACATCATATTTAAGATTTGAATATCTTGATTTTGATTTTAATTTTTTTTGCTCTACTTTCAAAATTTGGAAAAATCTAGATTCTAAATCGAAGACGTGACAAGGGCATTCTTAATTTACAAAATACCCACCTTAGGGGATCTTCAATCTATAAAAATACTTACATTAAAGATGCCCTCAATACATGTGGACCAATATGAATATGAGATATCTTATAATCTCTAAAATTGCACTCAAAGATATCCGTTGTGTTTTAAAACTGATGACATCCTCCGTAACATCAATCTTCTTAATATATTAATGAAAAAAAAAAAAAACTCATTGAGATTATTGGCCAACCATTGCTTAAAGTGACGAGCCCAACATTGGCAAAGAAAGAGATTAAGATTATCAATCGATCATCATTAGAAATTAGTCCCCACTAATAGATAATCCTTGCTCCGTCCGTCTAGGCTCAATTCCCATCGTTACCAAATTACTAATCTCATTAAAAATAAGATTACTAAAAGAAATAAATAAATCCCTTTCGACCACTAAACCTATGCTTGATAGTCAAATTTCTTCTCTTGTCCTCATAAAATTCACAATTTATTTCCTAGGATTGTTCAATTAATTATGAATTATTAAAATACCACATCATTATACTGTCATTCTACACCACTCTAAAAAAATGCTGTGTTTTGGATATTATATTGGTACACCAACTTTTACTTACAACACACCAATCCTTTTGAATTTAAACAGTATCAACATATAGCATGGTGTGTGATATAAGTAAAAGTTAGTGTGTTAATAGAAACTCTCCTTTTTTTAAAATCTTTTGGGAGAGAGAAGAAACCAAAAAAAAAAAAAAAAACCCAAAAGAAGAACCTCTTGAACTGAAGATTAAAGAACAATGTTGGGGGTACCCCTACAGGTTTTGATAAGAAAATTAATTGTACCACACTGTCACTACCACCTATGTTTTCTAACGGATAACATACCCTAGACTTTGGTCTTTCTTGATAAAGAAACTGAAATGACCAAAATATCAAAATATCCTTACGTTCAACCTCAAGTCCATTACATAAAAAAAGGAGAGTTTCTATTACGCGAATATGTTAAGTACATATGTGATAGCCCCCGAGTCCATTACAGAAAACGCGAATAAGAAATAACATCAATCTTGCTATTTATAAGTCCTCGGAAAGACAAAGTAATAAACCGAGCGAACTTTTTATCTGAAATTTGAAGGGAACCACTCATAAATATTATTTAAATCAGTTAACCAATCGAAGACGAAGATATCTGACCATCTTGGGGGGTGAAAGAAGCTTCACGGCATAGCTTCTCCGAAGTAAGACAAGCTCGGACAGCAACAAGGTCAGGAAGAACAAGTGCACCAGATTTCTTCCAACTCTCAGCATCAGGTGTCTTAAACCTATCCAACAATAATGCTTGCATGCCAACACTTCTCGCCGGTATGTAGTCTTTGCGAAAGCTATCCCCAATGTGCAAAGCTTCTTCTGGTACAATGTTTCCAGCTTTTTTCAGAGCAATCTCATAGATTCTTGGATCGGGTTTTTCAATACCTTCGAGACCAGAGAACACACCAAAGTCCCACTCGGTTCCCTGACTCATCAAACATCGTACAAGTGACATTATCAATATTCTACAGACCCAATGAGCACAGCAGATGTCATCAACTTAAATGATCATGAAATAATTTTTGTTGAGTAAATGTTGGATAATGCTTAAATCTTGAAATGTTAAAATGGGCCGGCAACAAGGTTTGTTTTTAGCCATTTCGGTGTTCTCTAGTAGATGTCATCACTGTCACAAAATTTAGTGAATTTTTCCAAAAGTTTGGAAAAGTTCTTTGAACAAGGGATCAGCCGATTAAATTGGTGACTTGCTGACTGATCATCCCCTCCCCACCTTCAGCCCTCAGGGTTCTATGTTCTTCAAATCTCATGAACAAGATAGGTTTTTTTATTTAAAGGTTGAAGTTGATGGGATTTGGGGAATAAACCCAAAAAATGTCATTTGTATAACCTCTAAAAATTCCCCGAATTTTTTAAAATATTTCTCGGATTTATCCGAATTAAATCTACTGATCTCTGCTAACTAATTGCCAAATCTGAACTTGTTTGATATGGCGGCTATAAGTATGGTTAAAGGGGAGGAGCACTTCCGGAGAGCTATGTGACCAACACATACCAATCAAATTAAAAGAAAAGTTCTATAGGACAATAGGAGACTAGACATGACTTATTTATGGAGCTGACTTAGAAGAGATAAGGATGTTGAGATGGATACGTGGAAATAGTAGGAAAGATAAAATTAGGAACGAACACATTTAGAAATATATTGGAGTAGCTCAACTTGCTGATAAACTAAGAGATAGTTAATTGGGATTGACTTCAACATATTCAAAAATAGAAGAATTTTTTTTTATTAATAGAAGAATTATTCAAGTCAAAGGTTCCAAAAGAGCTACATGAACACAAAGAATGTGGATAGATATAGTGAAAGAAGTTATGAACTAACTATCAATAACATGAGACTTGGCTTTAGGCAATGGAATGGAGTAACACAATTCGTTTAGCCAACCCTATACTTTGGGTTGAACCTACCGGACCCTCTGAAGAAATATGTTAGTTTAATCCAAAATACATTTATTTCAGTCTAAGCTATTTAACAAGGATAAAAATATTAGGATTTGTGCCATCAAACACATATTGACATGAACACACCAAACACATCTTAAACAAGGTAGTGTCACCCTTTATTTTAATGATTTTCTACAAAAAGTAACCCATGGGAAAAGGTAGATGCAATACATCATCCTTGTACTAATTCAGAGGAACAACCATGATTTGATATAACATATCTACTCTTATTATGAATAAAAAAGTTCTCTTTATTTTTCATATTTTTCTTTATTTTTTATAATTTTTTTTTCTTATTTCTTTTTTTATAATTTTTCTATTTAAAGAAAACTCTTGATTCAAATTTAATTAAAATATTATTTATAATACATGTGTATGGAAGTGTCCTAGTTTTCGACTTATCAAAGTAGCAGTGTTGATGAGTTCAATTCTTGTCAAGACCATTTACCTATCAACAAAAAACAGGAGCCATTTTGACACCACCAACCCATGACAGACACTGACACATGTAAATCTCCTTGTTACATAGACTTTAAGCTACTTAACATTTTATTATAGACTTGAAATCAATGATAAACACTCCCTTAAGTCATTAAAAGTATAGAAAAAACCATGACCAATTTACCTGATTCAAACCCAAAGCAGGAAGAATGACATCCGGATATCGGTATTCTGAATTGCTGACAATCCCAACAATGAGCCCTTGTTCACGTGCCCATCTTAGGAATGGTTGGGAATCTGGGAATATAGTATAAGGCGCAGAGGAACCAAAAACCGAGTATATGCGTCTAAACACCTTCTCGAACGTCTCCTCATCGTAATCGTAGCCCGCCTGTCATCAAAACAACATTTTTATATCATAGAAAATTAGAGAAACCCATTCGATTAAAATGCTATTTGATGCACAAATACAATGGTGTGGTGATTTTTCTTACCCTGACAAAGGAGTCTTTCACACATGTTTTCCACCAAACAATATTGGGCATTTTCGCTGCGTGGCCAAAACACGGATACTGCCTTGCCATGTCTGTGTATGCAGTTTTAAAGCCCTCATGCATTCTCTTGTAGTCAGGACAAGGCAATCCGACAGATTTGGCAGCCATGCAATAATAGTCTCCGAGTTCTCCTTTATAAGCTATAAGTGTGCCGGTTACATCAATAGTGATACAGCGTAATCTTGACAAAATCGACATTTTTCTTAACACCGTCCTACTGATGCTTTAAATGAATAGTTCACAACTTCACATCAATGACACAACTTTTGTATATATTCTATGAGAAAGGAATGAGGACAATAATTGTGGCACCAATAGTCCCAACTATTTCAGTAAATCCAGCTCTCCATGCAACCCACATCAAACCACCTAGATATGAGATGTCAAAAATAAGTATTTTTCAGTAAAAAATGAGGATCAAGCGATTTAACAATATAAAACAAAAAGCAAATTGCATGGAAAGAAAGAAGGCACGATGTGTAAAGCTAACTATAATTGCCACAAAAGGATTTCCCATCCATCAAAGCATAAGTTTCTCATAAACAGCCCTTAGCTTCATCAAATCCGCAATGCAGTTAAAGAGCTAGATCATCTAATAAGAGGGAAAAGCCCAAAGAAAGGTAGATTGAATTGAGAAACTTTACATCTTATTTCATGTTTCTTTCCTTTGCATGGTTCCTCGTAAGATATGTTTAGTTGCCATAATATAGACCTATTGTCCTGTTCAATTTATTTAGTTTCTCACTCTAAGTCTTCAACATTTTATTAGCTTCGAACATAGTAGGGGTTTTATTCAAAGACTTCTAAATAATCAAAAGTATTATTTTTATCATTAAGTAAATAAACAAATCCTTAAGTTTCATAAATGTCCCGTCAAAGTAAAGCTTCACTTGATAAACTCATTTTCCATCAAATGCCTACCTTTTTTTTTGGGTAAGTAAAGATATTTAATTAAAAAAGGGAGATCATGGGGAGCCAGGATTTTGCTAATGTGGGGGCAACCAAGAGTAGAAAAAAATTTGTGGGGACAGTTAAGAGTTGAAAAATAGTTGTGGGGGCAACTAAGAGTGGAAACAAATTTTGAGGGGGCAATAGTGGCAGATTTCTTTATCTGCCGCTAAAATCTGTCGCAATAGCACATTAATCCATAGAATTTGAAACTTCTTGTGGGGGCAAGTGCCCCCACAGCCCCCACTCTAAATCCACCCCTGGAGGTCAAGGTGATCAATTTAGGTGGCTCGAGAGGGGATTCGTTCTCTAGGAACCTGTATATGCAAGACACAGACCTATTGCAAGCTTTGCTCTTGCATCCACTAATTGTAATTTTGACTCATCGTAACAAAGTTGTTTCGACTAGAAAAGAAAATTAGCAAGAGTCTGTTTGATTTCAAATACCCACCAAGAGCTAAATGTCATTGATGTCAGTAATACCCACCAAGAGCTAAATGTCATTAATGTCAAGAGTCTGTTTGATTTCAAATTGGGATCAAGAGAAATATTTAGCAAATTAAATCATAGTCAAGATTTAAAGAGGAAATCTATATTGGATAGGATTAATTGATCCGGTTTATGATAAACACAGAGGATAGCTTTCTCATCCAATAGAATGAAGTTTATAGCTTTCAGGAGACTCTAAATCTAACTAAACAAATAATCCAAAAATTCCCTGAAATCCAAGAAATGGATAACAAAGAGTGATTAAGAAATCAAGAATAAAGTAAGTCTATCAAAGAATAGTAGAGAGAGATATAGGGAGAGAAAATATTGTGCATTCTGTGATACATTTCTGGCCTGATTTAGTCCACACTATCACATAAAAAAAAATTAAAAAAAAAAAATTCAAAACAAAATTATAAATAGATAGGGCAACAATTACTGATTTTATCAAACAAAAGAAAAAATAAACACAGATTTTAAGACATCATCAGGAATCCATAAAACCAAAAAAGAAGAATAGAAAATTTCAAAAAAAATAAAACATAAAAATAGAGAGAACACAAAGAAAAATGTGGATTTTTTTCATAGATTCCCACTCAATTCAGCACATTTAATCACCAAAAAAAAACCCCATCAAAGAATAAATGATTTGTAGCATACCCAGAAGCTCAAATCGACAGATTAATTGACTAGATTTCAGTACAGATGATGAGATACTGAGAGAATCCACCTAGAAATGTGGATTATATATATGATCGATTTCTAATTAAACAAATTCAAAAACTCAGCAAAAAATTAACAGAAAACCAATCAAAGATGAAAGGATTTGAAACATACCCAGAAGCTAAAATTAAGAAAATCGCCAGTTTTGAAGTTTGTTTCAGTGATTCTTCGAAGGGAGGACCAAAAGTTGAATAAAAGGTTGAACGACGAACGTTTCTTTATCTATTTACGTGACCTGGATGGAGCATCCCCTGACGCCATTTTTCCAGACTAAAACAAGGTAATTTAGATGTACCCCTCCACATTACGGTGAAATTTTAGATGTCTCCCTGTGTTTTCAAACTGATGGCATGCACCCTTTGACCTTGATCTTCTATTTTGACTAATAAAAAAATGACCTAAATGCCTTCTTCTTCAACCTTTAGTCAAGGAAGAAAAGACCTTATCTTTTTCTTTTGAAAACCAGTCATCTTCAATGGATTTGAAGATAATTTTGTTTAAGGTAAAATTATGTCTGCTTCAACCTACAAATTTAAAGAAGGAGAGGAAATTTAAAAAAAAAAGAAAATGATGGAATTTTGGATACCAGAAAAATAAAAAAAATTTCCAAGAGATTGAAAATGATGGATTGAGGATGAGGTTGAATAGTTTAAAAATAATTTATTATAGAAATTGTAGAGCTTGAATACGATGGATGTTAAGAAAAGAAAAGAAATCAAAGGTTTTTGATAGTTGAAGACAAGGGTATTTAAATAATTTTCATTAATCTATCAGAGAATACCAATGTCAAGGGAGTAAATCATTAAATTGAAACTACAAGGGTATCTCAAATATTCATCAAACCTCGAAAGGTTTTGTCTAAAGCACCAAGGAACGATGACAAAAATTATTCTGGAGCTGCACTCCAATATTCTTCACTGTTGTACCATACACGTTTAGGTAGCAATTATTATCAGTTCGCTAAATTGGGAAAAGATTTCAGAAAATTTTTATTTTTTCTTTTAAGATAGAAAAAGATAAATTATTAAAGTTGAAGGATAAATTTTGTTACTTTATTCACATAAAATGGCAATTCAATGATTTGTCAATTTAATTGATTAATTTGATGAATGTTTATGAATTTAAAAAAAAAAGAATATTTTATAATATATTTATAAAAAAAAAAAAAAACAATCAAATTAGATAGACAATGAAATTGATGTGTGGGACCTTTGGTACTGCATCCACTTGAAGGTATATATAGTTAAAAAAATTATAACCCTTCGTTCCAGGGAAGATTACTGGAGTGCAGCCCCAGAAAACTAGCGCTGGTCCCAAAATATAATATTGGAATCTCCGAAACCGGGGATGCTTGCCGCAGTTTTGGATTTTGGATAGCCTCTGTTTTACAGTTCCACTCGATTACTTTTTCGGGTGTAGTTAGATAGATAAGATAATGGCACGTGTCGCCTCATTTTCTAAAGAAACCAATTTCGAAACTGGCTCTGGGACCCATTCTAGACGTCTCAGAATTCCAGTGTCCTCTCTCATGGTTTTAAAATTATGGGTAAATTACACTTTGACCCTTTATAACTTGGCATAATTCTATTTTAACCCCTTATAATTTGGCATAATTCCGTTTTGATCTCTTAACATTTTGATAATTACACTTACCTCGCTTATATTTATCTAACGGTTCACTTACCCACTTCCGTCAAATTGCTGTAAACCTAACCGTTAAATTCCTTTTATAAAGATCATTCTGCCTTATTTGAAATTTTTTTTTTTTTTTTTAAAATAAAATTATGTCAATAAAAAAATGGGTTCAATGAGTACTTAGACCAGGACATTTTAATAAAAATGATATAAAATAAGAGGGTAAAATAATAAAATAACATTTGAATTTTAGCATCGTCAATGAAAAAGGAGGTAAATGTAATCATCAAAATGTTGGAGGGTCAAAATAAATTATGCCAAACTATACGGGAACAAAGTGTAATTTACCTTAAAATTATTTATTAATAAATATATATATGTTATTCTTTTGAGTACTGATTTGTTATGGAAAGAGAAAAGAAGTTTGAAATAATTCTTAATTGTCAAATTGAATGTAACAAAAAAATATTACCTAAAATAAATGGTTGAGACATGCACAAAGTATTGTCCTAAAACGAAATTCGTCCCTGTTACGATACCACAATCTGTAGGCGTTCGTTCTCCAGGATATAACAACCCACATTTTCAAGAGGGTATTCTAATTGGAACGTAACTTTGAACTCGACGATGTTGTGTGCTCTCACAACGAAAAATAAAAGTATACTGATAGTCGAAAATCTTAAATAAAATCAAAGATCAGAGATTAAGTGTTTTAAATGGGAAATGTTCAGCACCCTACACTTTAACAAACGTTTTTTGTCCTACATGGGTTAGAAGTTTTGGAATGAGCTGATTTTTGGTGATGATGATCTCTATGATTAGAAGATCATCCTCTCCAAAAATCAGCCCATTCCGAAATGTTTAACCCCATGTTTACAAGTTGAAAAATCGTGGACCGTCCATTTTTTGTAAACCATTTTTGATGGGAATAGAAGTTTTGGAATGAGCTGATTTTTGGTGAGGATGATCTCTCACCATAGAGATCATCCTCACCAAAAATCAGCCCATTCCGAAACTTCTAACCCATGTAGGACAAAACACGTTTGTTAAAGTGTATGGTAAAACTTAGGGTGCCGAACGGGACCCGTTTTAAATTGACTAAACAAGTGGATATAAATAAAAGATGAAGTGACTGTTTAGAACAGTCACAAACCTCTTCGAATGTGTTGGTTTAGAACAAAACAGACATATGAATTAAAATTATTAGATTTTTAAATAAAATGGGCTTTGATAATTAAAGCAAAAAAATGGGCCTTTGTGAGCACCCACGTGAGGTATAAATTTGAGATTGTGTACCCTCCTACGCACACACATTAAGATTTCCGGAACTGATGGATCTAAATTCCAATTAGAACCTTAGGTTTTTCTCTTGGGCTCCCATGAGCGCGCGTGAGCCTGCCCACTACTTTTATCAACTGTAAAACTATTAGAAGTATAACTATTTAAGAATTGCAAATCAATTCTTCTCCTAGTCGATGTGGGACTAAAATTATATAAGGCAAAAATCAATACTAACAACTAAAGCTTAAAGCAATAAAGTAAAAAAAGCATAAAGCAAAGTTGAGATTGATTTATCCTACGGTTTGACAAACATATTTCATGCGTTGGATAATAAGCAAATGGGCGGATGAGATTCAATTAAACAGCGTCTGCGTTTTAAGTTATGAATTAATGAGTTTTTTACAGAGTCATCCCTCAATTTATTCGTAATTAGTGCATCCTCCATATTCAATTAAAACTCGATAGAACAGAGAACAGAGTTCTTAATCGACAGATCCTTCTCAACCCTCTCTCTCACAAAACCCTCACTCTCGAGCTCTCTAGCTGCAACAAGATCTTTCTCAACCCTTTCTCTCACACTCTCTCTCTCTCGCTCTCACCTGCAACACTTGCTGAAACACTCTCCCTTACTATCGCTCTCGCATTTTTTCTTGCACGAAACACGAACGGCTGACCTCATTGAAACTCCATCGACGAAGCACGAACGGTTGCGACTTCGACCTCGTTGCAACTCTATCAACAAAGCACGGATAGCTGCAACTCTCGACCTTGCAAACACTCTCGACCTCTCTGTAAGTTATTTATTTTATTTTTTTTGAAATTTATGAAATTTCAAACATTGTGATTTTCGATTTATGAAATAATTATGAAGACAGTTATATTTGATTATGGTGAAATAATTATATTTTGTTATTTGATTTTCGATTTATGAAGACAAAAAATTCAAAATTATTTAAGGCTTTTTTTTTCCAATTAAATTTTTTTGGGTTATTTATTTTCTAGCTGATGATCATGTTATGATTTTAGTTAATACAGAGGCATTTGTTTCAAATCTAGATACCTATTTCAGAAAATTCTGATTTTGATTTGGGTAGCTAAAAAAATCATATTTTTCTAACGAATTGAATCGAAATCAAGACACCCATTTCAGGAAAATTTGAATTTTTTTTGTTTGTTGGGTAGTTCTGAAATTCTCATTTTTGAGGAATTTCGATTAGAAATCATGTGTTGAATGTATAGTTTTCATATGTGATGATGATCAAGAATATTCATTAAATAGTGTTATTTTATTTCTTTAGATCTTGAGTGCATTGATTTTAATGAAAGATGCTGGTATCATTCATTGTGATCTGAAACCAGAAAACATTATGTTAAATACAAGGTGAGATACTTGTTATGATCACTTTGGACAATAAATTTTGTAGGATATATATTTTTTTGTTCATGCTTTAAATGTGGTATTTTGGGATTGACAGTGTGGACCCAATAGAAATTAAGGTTATGGATTTTGGATCAGCTTGTATGGAACATCGAATAGATAGATAAGATAAATAGAGATCTTGAGTATTTTCTAACTGTTATTATTATGTAGTTGTTTCGGCATTTATGTTGGAGTCGCTGCCACTTATGAAGTCTTTGAGTAGAGAAAGTAAAGAAAGTATGCCTTCTTTATGATGTTCTTGAAGTATCTCTCCACACTTATTTCCATCAATAATGTGCTTTAGAATACAATTTTTTTAATTGAAATTTTAGTATTTTCTTTACTTAGTCCATTGGCTTTGGAATATAAAAATGTTGATTTTGCAATGCTTCTTTTGCCAATTTATCCTTTTGACCTACTTTGTTGTGGTTTCTTGCTATATAATTATCAGATTCAGCTTTAAATGATGATGAAATGACTGTTGATGAAGAATTTAGAGAAGTGTCAAATATGAACATTGATTTGGAAAGGCAAATACGAACATTGATTTGGAAAGGCAGAGATCCAACGTAATTGATTTGCTACTTGTATTGCATTTTCAGGCCTTCCTTGTTCAAAAGGTTCAATCTCTCCATGATTATAAAGGCCATGCAGACAATTATATTTGTCCTCTTATACCAGGCAACTCTTTATCGCAAACCCAATACACTTTAGGTTCTCTCTCTCTCACTCACTCTCTCTCTCTCTCTTTGTTATAGTTATTGTAACAGCTACTTATGCTTGGAAAATGAACATGAGGACTTCTATTCAAGATGAGTGGTACCAACATGCAATATGTGACTTCAACCTCATTTCTCTTGCTAACTTATGCCAAGTACTTAACCTATGCACACAAGGTCATTACGTGTGGTGGGCACACAATCATCACCCCAAAGAGGCTCTGAAACATAGCTAAAAGACAAGTAAAAAACTGATTGAAAACTTCAAAGAAAAGTACAGTCAACCCACTGCGTATTTTAGTAGTAACTGAGGTTTGAGGTCGATGGGGGAGGTCGAGCTCTTGTTTAAAAAAATTTCTTTTTGTTTAGTTCTTCAAACAGTGTTGTTGTAATGCAGAAGAACAAAACTCTCATGGTTCTCTTTCTTTAAATGGTAAATTTTTAGGTCTACAAAGGTGTTGGAAGAGTTGTAGGTTGAGGTGCCTGATTTGAAGAGGCACATTCTCTCAATAGGAATAGAACCTCATTTTTATGTGCAATTTCATCAGGTGGCCCCAGATTGCAACACAATTGCCCGAAAGAACCGATAACGAAATCAAGAATCCAAGTGCACAAATCCGAATGTTGTGATCTCAATCAAATAGAGTTGATCCACGAATTTCCAATTATCTTTAAATAGAATCCATTATTAATGATCAATTAAGACAGAGACACTGATCTCGCCAATTTGGCAACTATCGATTACATGAGTCTCCAACAGAAGGTTTGGAGATGCACCACATCTTCCAACAAGTCATTCAATATACACACTAGTCAAAAAGTTCCTTATGTTGTTCTACCAACCAACCCATCTACTTTTGTGGAATTTATTTATCTCCTTGAACTATTTTCCATGTTCTTGTTGGATTATGATATTTGTTTGAATAAGGGGTTAGTGTCTAAATTCAACTCACTCAAGGGAAACCTCAATGTAAATGTGTTATTATTTCATGCATTCCAAAGTAATGATAATTCCACTTGAATTGGGTTATCTGCCATTGCATGAGTAAAACATGCAATATTGTGCAATATTTGTTAAGGCGCAATGCTCCCTCATATATTACAAATTCTCCAGTTGTAAATAAGTTTCATTGTGCTGCATATTCATGTATGAAATGTTGGATTGTGTCTCGAATTTGGAAACTAAACATAAAAGGTGATTTTGAAGGGAGAGTTTTCTAGTTTTGCCATATTTCCCTTCTCACAATTGCATTGCTTCATTTGTGGACATCAAAGCTTCCAATCTTCAATGAAGAGCTGTTATGGAAGTGGTGAGGAACCATTACCCAGTTAAACGAACCATCCAAGTAGAGATGCTATTTTCTCTTGAACCACAAACTAAAAAATAAAATTGTAAAAAGAATCTCTCAACTTTCTGATAAAACTAAAATAACATTAGTATAACTTTCCATTCACTTAGAAGCACAATCTCTCTCAGAGAGGCAAGGAAATAGAGGCAAACAATGATTAATGAAATTCTTTAGAAACAAATAATAATGTAAATTAAAAGCTAAATTGCTCCAATTTTTATTTGTTGAACCTTAAAAAAGAGACATTAAGAAACTCAGTACAGAAATAACAATATGTATATATATATATATAACAGTATCTTTGAGAAAAATAAAACAATTGTTACTTGTTACCACCACTGATGAACAAGAACTCCACTCTCTCTACGAGAAGAAAACAGCTCCAAGCATTGATCATAGGTCTTTACATACTTAGAACTCCTCTCTCCAGGGCAGCACTTCTGCCATCTATTGTAATGGCATTCAAGAAATATCTCATCGATCAAATAAATCACTCCGGTCTCAAATGACCTTGGAATTAAATCGAACTCAGTCCCTTCCACATCCATCTTCATCACCACAAAAATGTAATATGAGTTTCAATCCCTTAGAACTCCTCTCTCCAGGGTAGCACTTCTGCCATCTATTGTAATGGCATTTAAGAAATATCTCATCGATCAAATAAATCACTCCGGTCTCAAATGACCTTGGAATTAAATCGAACTCAGTCCCTTCCACATCCATCTTCATCACCACAAAAATGTAATATGAGTTTCAATCCCTTAGAACTCCTCTCTCCAGGGCAGCACTTCTGCCATCTATTGTAATGGCATTCAAGAAATATCTCATCGATCAAATAAATCACTCCGGTCTCAAATGACCTTGGAATTAAATCGAACTCAGTCCCTTCCACATCCATCTTCATCACCACAAAAATGTAATATGAGTTTCAATATCTCATTTCTTCTCCACCAGCAATTAAAACAAACCAAGTTGTTAAACAATCCAGAAAAACAAAGAATAAGAGGAAGCTACTGTTGTTTTATTAATTCTGCGTAATGCAATTGAATACAAAAAGATAATATAACATAAATACAAAGAGACTATATATAGGCTAAATCAAAGGAAACTGAAAAGACTATTCTACCCTTAATAAACAATAAAACAAAATAACCCTATATTTCTTAACATCTCCCCTCAAACTCACGATACGGCAGCTATAAGCATCGAGAGTTTGCCAACTAGAAAATGAAAATGGGAAATAGAATGCGACTTGGTAAAGAAATCTGCAAGTTGCAAAGAAAAAACAAATGACAAAGTAATGGTGCCATGCTTGAGATGATGACGAGTAAGGTCATTCATGAAAAATCGAGTTGTGAGCAATCTGAATAGAACTCTGGTTGTCACAATACATAGGAGTGGGATGAGAAAGAGAAACTCCCATATCTGCAAGTAACCAACATAACCAAACAATCTCTTTGGTAGTAGATGCTATAGCACGATATTCTGCTTCGGTTGAAGATTGAGAAACAATCTATTGTTTCTTGCTCTTCCAAGAAATAAAAGAATCACCCAAAAAGATACAGAAATCAGTAACAGACTTGCGATCTGTGGGATCACTGTCATGATCAGCATCAGAGTATGCACGTAGCTCAAAGGAAGAGGTGGATGAAAGTATAAGACTCTGAAAGACTGTACCCCGAAGATACCGTAAAATACGAAGAACAACTGCCCAATGAATTGTAGTAGGAAAAATAACAAACTGACTGACAACATGAACAACATATGCAATATCTGACGAGTAAAAGTGGGATATACCAAGTTCCCAACAATAGTTCGGTATAAAGTAGGATCTGACAAAGGTAAACCATCAGAAGAAGAATAATTTGCGTTAACCTCAATGGAGTATCAACATTCTTATTATCAGTAAGTCTAGCCCGCTCAAGAATATCTGCAACATATTTCGACTGAGAAAAAAGGCAACCTCTGGGTGAGCAGGCTACCTCAATACCCAAGAAATATCGTAGAGAACCCAAATCTTTCATTTCAAACTATCTAGCTAACTCTGTCTTCAAAACTGAAATACCATCAATATCATCACCAGTAATAATCATGTCATCAGTATATAAAAACATAATGATACGACCTGCATCAGTGCACTTAACAAAAAGAGCAAAATCATGACTACTAGAAGTAAATCCAAGGGAAGAGATCACAACAGAAATTTTCTCAAACCAAGCACGAGGTGCTTGTTTGAGACCATATAACAATTTCTTGAGCTTGCAAACATACCCAAAATCATGTGAAACACCAGGAGGGGGCACCATATAAACTTCTTCTTGAAGATAAAATATTTTTAACATCAAGTTGAGAGATATTCTACTAACGAACCGAAGCTATTGCAATAAGAGTACGAATAGTAGTCATTTTTGTAACAGGAGCAAATATCTCCTCATAATCCATACCATATTGTTGAGAGTATCCTTTTGCAACCAACCTAGCTTTATATCGCTCAATAGATCCATCAGAATTAGTTTTGATCTTATACACCCAACGACAACCAACAACACTCTTACTAGGAGGTAGAGGAACCAAATCCCAAGTACCTGTCTTATGCAAAGTAGAAAGTTCCTCATCCATAGCTTATTGCCAAAGAGGATCAAGAATTGCCTCTTTGTACGAAGAGGGCTCAAAAAGACAATGAATAGAATCTAAAAAGGAAGTAAAAGATAAAGAATAACAAGAATAAGCAAAATCTGGTAACTTTGTAGACTTACGAATGCGTATGAATTGAGAAGAGGGAGTTTCAAGTATATCGGAAAACAAAATGTCAGTGCCAGCATAATGATCAGTACGAATTGGTTGTAAAGATAATGGGGTAAGAACATGAGAAGGGGCATTTGAAGTATTAGGAACCTGAGATGACAAACTATCAGAATCCTCAGAAAAATGATCTATACGAATAAAATCAGATCTAGTCAAATGAGTAGTGGATGGAATAGAAAAGAAAGGTATGTGCTCGAGAAAAACAACATGACGAAACACATAAAGTTTTCGAGTTATTGGATCAAAATAACGATACCCCTTTTTACCTTCACCATAACCAAGAAAAACACAAATAGCATATCAAGAGGACAAATTTGCTATGTTCTACATGAGGACGAAGAACGAAACAAGTACAACCAAAAACTCTAAAGAAAGAATAATCAGGAGCATACCCATACAACTTTTCGAAAGAAGAAAAACCTGAAATATAAGAAGTTGGAATTGTATTAATCAAGCATACAGCAGTAAGAACAACTTCACCCCAAAACACACTAGGAACAGAAGTAGACAACAAAAGAGAACGAGCAGTTTCAACAATGTGTCTATGTTTTCTTTCAGCAACACCATTTTGCTCAGGAGTATCTGTACACGAAGTTTGATGAATAGTTCCATCTAAGGCAAGCAACTCACAAAATTTATTAGAAGTGTATTCTCCATCCAAATCATACCTAAAACATTTTATAACAGCAGAATGTTAAGTTTTGACAAGAGCACGAAAAGCTGTGTATATCTCAAAGAATTCAGAACGATGTTTCATTAAATAAAATCAACAATAACGAATATGATCATCAATAAAAGAAACATAATATCGAGACCCTTCTTTTGTGGCAACAGGAGAAGTGCCCCATACATCATAATGAATCAAATCAAATAGAGAAGAAGAAACAGAAATACTTCGATTAAAAGGCAATGCTGAAAATTTTGCCAGTTTACATCCATTACAATCAGAAATATCAGAAGTTTGCAAATTTCCTAAAACTCTTATAGAAGCCAAAAATCTTAATCGAAAAGACGAAACATGACCTAGGCGAGAATGCTATAAATAAAAACTAGAAGAACAAGGACTCTAACGAAAGGAAGATAAATCAACACTAGTAGCCACAGCAACTGTTACTTTTAACTCATCCAAAATATATAGTCCTTCCTTCCTACGGCCTGTCCCAATCAGCTTCTAAGACCGTAGATCCTGTACATAATAAGAAGAAGAGGAAAAGGTGACTAAATTACTAGAATCACATAACTGACCAATAGAAGCAAGATTTAATATGGGTTTAGGAATATGATAAACATTAGGAAGAGACAAGTGAGGTGTGACAACAGAAGCAACACATGTAAAGGCATAAGAGTGCTATCAATAATCATGACAGGAATAGAAGTCGAAAGAGACACATAAGCAAAAGATGAAGAATCTAGAGACATATGATGTGAAGGACCAGAATCCAAGACCCATATAGAATGTGACATACCTGAAGAATTATGAGGCAACTGACCTATGGAAGAAGAAGCAGACATAACTTGTGGTTGTAAGGAGAGAAACTTCTAAAATTGTTTAGCCAGAGTACTAGGATCAGTGATAGAACCTGATGAAACTATTGCTGCATTATTAGACTGTGGTGGTTTATAACCCTGAGGTGGTCTATGAGCATTAGATTGTGACTGGTTGCCAAGCTTCCAAGCTTGAGATTGCTACTGCGATTGATTCTGCCGTCTTAACTTAGGACACCAAGCCTTCCAATGTCCTTTCTGCTTACAGAACTGCACTCATCGAAGGCAACTCTTGTGTAAGGCTTATTCTGATTATTAGAGAGGAATTTAGAAGGTACTACTAACACAAAAGGACTAGAAGTAGAAAGAATTCCCTTTTTCGAATAAGACTTAAGACGTATTTCTTCAGCCAATAACTCACAAACAACTGAGTCAATAGAAGGAAGTGGAGAACAATGCAAAATTGAACCTCTAAGTCCTTCAAAATTATTGCGAAGGTCCGTTAAAAATTGCACCAATCATTGCTGCTCTTACGAGCAATATAGGCATCACATGCCTTTAATTCTGCCGATTTTATAAGAGCCAATTGATCCCAAAGATCTGTCATAGCAGAATAAAATTCCTGAATACTCATGTTCTTCTGTTGAAAAGCTCATATGTCATTCTCCAATTGATACTATTTTACAAAATTTGACTGAGTAAATAATCTTTGTAGATGATCCCAAACCTCCTTTGTTGTCTCATACTTCGCTAACTGTGTACCTATGGAATGCTCAACAGAATTGTTAATCCATATAATAATTTTTGCACTGTTTACTTCCTAAGCATCTATCAAATCAGCATAACCCACATCCATATCCCTAGGTTTCACAGAAGTTTCATTAACATATCCCCACATCCTTTTACCCTAAAGAAAATTTCTCATCACGTAACTCCAATACAAATAATTCTTTCCATCCAACCTCACATTCACAGATTGAAGTGAATCGTTTCTTTCAGTAGTCATAATTAAAAAAAAACAAAGATAACCAGATCACAAAAGAAAGGAAAACGAAATACCAGATTGCAGAAACTGAATGAAAACCCTCTCGAAATCGTCTCTTTTCTTCTTCTTCTTCATTTTTTTTTTTAAATCGAGACTCCGCCCCGGACCCCGGCAGGGGCGTGCTGCCCCCTGCACCCCCAACCAACTCACTACGGAGTTGGATCTGTGAAAACTCTGTATGAGATTAAGCCTCGTTCTATGAAAGCTCTGATACCATGTTAAACAATCCAGAGAAAACAAAGAAGAAGAGGAGGCTACTGCTATTTCTTTAATTCTGTGTAATGCAATTGAATACAAAAAGATAATATAACCTAAATACAAAGAAACTATATATAGGTTAAATCAAAAGAAATTGAAAAGACTATTCTACCCCTAATAAACAATAAAACAAAATAACCCTATATTTCTTAACACAAGTAACATTCTTCGTAGCCATGTCGATCTCATGATGCTTAAACGATGAAGTTCATGAAAAAGCATTAGATAGCCATGTATGTTTCTTCCAGAAGCTTCACTCATGTATTTTTCAAACCCATTTCTTAATGTCTCGTGAATAACTTCAACCACATCACAACCTGTTCTTTCAAACATTTCTACTACGTTTCCGAAATACCCATTAAATATCCTACATCATTCATCTATAATCCTGATATTTGGCAATGAACCCACATGACTCAAGTTGCAGCGAGAATGAGAGCAAGAGCAACAGTGAGAGAGAGGGTTGAGAACGATCTAGTTACAGCAGAAGGCTCGAACGAGAGAGAAGGAAAGAGTGAGGTTCAAGGGTAGGGCTCGAGCAAGAGAGAAGGAGAGAGTGAGGTTCAAGGGTTTAAGCCGAATGACTATTAGAGAGAACAACGAGTGGATTTGAGAGTTCTGTTGATTGAGAACTCTGTGTTCTATCGGGTTTTAATTGAACGGGGAGAAGGCACTAATTACGAATAAATTGAGGGATGACTTTGTAAAAAACTCATTAATTCATAACTTAAAACGCAAACGCCGTTTAATTGAGTCTCGTCCGCCCATTTGCTTATTATCCAACCCACGAAATACGTTTGTCAAACCATTTGGTAAGTAGTAGGCGACGAATAGGACCCATATATATAATATTGTGTTTATAATTTATAATTTTTCTCATTCTAAGGTGGATTAATATATTCACAAAATCTTATTTTATACATGGTAAATATTTAAATTTTAATTATTTCTTACAAAAAACACATAATATCAGTCAACTATTAGACTATCAACTTTATATTTAATTTGTCAATATTTTCAAGATATCGGCCAAGTCATCATGGATCTACGACAAGTGAATGTGATGGACGATTCACAATGATCATCTGGCTTAGTTGCCCCTAAGACTAAAAAGATTCACCAGAGTCATTTTGGTATGAGATGAGTTCCAAAATCATGATCTTTCGTACTTAAGATTTTTTATAGACCCTTCATGATAGTTTCATCTTCAATCTGTCGTTTCCTTAAGGGAAATATATATATCATCGAGTTATCCCTCCAGACGGCAGATTGGCCTATATTTGGGCTTTGCCCAAGCCATAAACCATGGTCTTGTCCAAGGACTAGTCTCAGTTGCACGTGCAACATCCGCACATCACATGCATCAGGTAAGTGAGGGTGCCCTCACAGGTGGCCCCTGGGAAATTAATACTCATACTAAGTATCAAACTCACGACCTACGACCATTAACCACTTATTGGTCTGAAATTTCCATTGAGCCAACCACTCGAGATTAAGAAGTATATTATTACACCAACTTTTCTTATCACATCCCAATCAATCAATTTCAATAAGATATTTATGGTTAGGTTAATCATTCTTCTTCTTGTTGTTGATGCTAATTAAACCCATTTTCACATAAATCCATCGATTTTTAGAATCCTTAGAAAAAAGGAAAATGATGATCACAAAGATCTCGTAACAAAACATTTCAATAATATGAAGACAACATTGATGTGAGAAGAAAATTTTGAAGAATAAGAAGAATTATTTTCTTTTTTTTTTTTAAATAAAATTTAGGTATACATAATTGTATCAATCTTTTTCATAACTCACCTAAACAAGAAGATTTAAGAATAGAAAGTTGAAAATACTATTGGGTGAACATCATTGTAAACTATAAGACATTTAGTGTGCATAATGCATGTTAAGATAAATGTGTTTGCCTTAAATGCAATTTGAAATTCTGGTTATTTCAACTTTGAGGACAAGGCCATTTTCAAGTGAAGTGGGGTGTTAGGTACACAAATATTAACTTAGTTGGTAAAGTCTTTGGATGATGATATTGGAGATTCGGATTCAAATCCCACCAGCATCGAATTATTGAACTCATTAAAAATAGGCTTATTGATAATATAAAATAAAAGGTGCGTAAATATTAGACGTTTGGATTGTGATGAATTTAAATTTGGATTATGATTAATTTCTTAGGGGATTCTTCTATAAATATTTCTTGTATTCCAATTTAAAGATAATGAGAAAGGGAATATAATCCTAATGACTTAGTGGATCAACCATCTTCTACTTTCTCTCTTCTTTTTTATTTTGTAATAAATCCTACATGAATATTAATTTCTTTAGGTTGTTTCAAAGAAAATTTGTTGAATCTAGATTGTGAATAGCTTGGGTTTCTCTATTTTTTATGAACTTTAATTGGTTAAGTGTTACTTCTCTTTTTCCTTATTTTTTAGGCTAATGAATTTTGGACTCGCATTTTTTTTTTCATTTGGTTTGCACTCGACTGATGTGGCAAGGGCACATAATCATAGATCCTTTTTCCTTGTGTACCCTGGAGAAACTGATCTATGGTTTTGTGCTCTTGCCACATCAGCCGAATACATATGGAGTAAAAAAAAATGCAAGTCCGAAAATCACAACTCTATTTTTTAACCTTATTAGTGAAATTCAGGTAAAAGCTTGTATTAGGCTCCAAATTTCGGAATTATGGGTTCATGCCATAAATTGATATATCTTGGAAGAATAGGTTTTGGGATTTAGATCCAAAAACAAAACAAAATAATTTCAAATCATTTGTAGTCTGTTTGCCACCTGATTGAATTTTAAAAGCCTTTAATTTAATAAATAGGTGCTCAAATCATGGTTTCGTTTGAGATCGAGCTTGATATTGTTCATGAGATGAGACGTTAGGTATCACTATCCAAGTCATTGCAATATAATTCATGACCAAGACACCATATATTTTCCGTAGGATTAATGGCCCTATAACATGATCAAGAAGAAAGGATAATGTTGAAAATGAAGGTAAAGGTAAAGATGACAATAGATCAGATCAGACCAAAGTCACATTCGATCTTTTTCAATCCAATAAATTATAGATTGGGACGAAGGTCCCAAATCCGACTATCATCGACTCAGCCACATGACTGGGGGATACTCGACCCCTCCCAAACTTGAAATATGAGCATAAACCTAAATATTATGAGAGTGAGAGATCCTCTAACACCTAAAGCTTATTGGTCTAAATACCACGCCCTGGGACTCCTGTGATTCACAAGATATAGATCAAGCTTTAAGGTAACTCAAGGACCTTTCTACCCAAATTTTTTTTTAATTACTTAGCAATAGAAAGAATTAATTATTGTACAAGCTGATAATTTATATAACACAAGAATTTTATGTAAAGTATAAGTGATACTATCATATATAAATATTCAGTGACTTAACATATTATAACGATAACAAAAGAGTAGTAGATAGAGTATAGAAAAAGTAAGAAATCAAGTAAGTCTCAAAGGACAAAATACATAAATAAACAAAAAAAAAAAAAAAAAAACATCCCAACATCTAGCAAAAGACCCACTATCGAGGAAAACAGATTGTAGCAACGGCAAACAGATGGCTTCTCAAGGCACAACCTCTTAATTAGGGTCTGGCTCGTAGTACGGCTCTGACTCTAGATCCTAGTACAACTTCTCCTCAACATACTCTTCCACCAAGAATGTGTCCTCTATAAGAAAACATAAAAGGTGGAAAAAAATGGTATAAGCGACAAAGTTGCCTAGCACGTATTGATTAACCCTAAGCTAGTCATCCAAGGGCGAGAAAACAATCTAGTTTCTAAGTTTTGTATATTTAAAATATAGTGTGTGAAATGAATTTTTATTTATGGAAATCATGATGTATAAATCGTGAATTATATATAACTATGTTTAAATGCATCTACTAATAAAAGAAAGCAAGTAAATCTCATGATAGTCGCATAGTTAAAGCATTGCAATGATAATCAATTGATTTTAGTTTAGTTATAGTTATATAATGACATAATAAATATGCATACAACATCACATTACAATACATGGAGTGAGGAGTATCTCTAACAGGTCCAAGCTTGCAGCTGATCTTCCGATTGGGCATCGGCTTGCCCAATCGTGGAGAGTTCTACTATGTATTAGTGTAGAATGGAACCGAGGTACCATTAATTAACCGATGAGAAATCTTAATATCGTTGGCCTTTTAATATGGGTCGGGCGTCTTCACCTGCCCTGATTTTCCTATCTGGCCTGGTAACCTTTGGCTCCCATGGAGAACGTGGGGACGTTCACAATATACCATCTTTTTCGGCCCAGGTTGTCGTTTGACAATAAGGTCAACGACCCAACTAAACCTAATGATAGTCAACCATTCGACGACTATAGTCTAGGATAGATCCATGTTTAAACCAGATGTGAACCTCGCGTCTAATGCCTATCAGGCATACGTGAAATCTCAAATCCTTCTAGCTATTGACCTCAACCTCTTTACAACCAAAATCAAAGTTTATCGAACACCAGTACTTCCCAATCTTCGTTGGTAGCAACTATCTCCAAAGCGTCTCATACCACCATGGAGCAAGTCAAATCTATCAACATCTTTGGTAATTCCTCGTTTTTGGAAGAGCCAAGGGATTACCCGCAAGGTAGTTTCACGGTATTTTTTCAACTCATCAATTGTATTAAAATAATATAAGTATGTATTTTATTTGCAAGAAATCCTGAAGAAAATAGTGAGATATTAAATCATCGGTATAATAATTGTTTTAATTTTGATTTGTTAAAAAGAAAATCAAAACACGAAAACAAAATATTACAACTCGTTCCATGGATACCCAGAAATTGCCCGTTAATTCCAATGGTGTGTTTCATTTCGATGTATTCACTAAATAATCCATCTATAATCATAAACAATGTATTATCTATATCTTGATTGCCCATCATACCTAAATTACATCACAGGGTATCTATGTGATGAGTACACATCACAACAGTCATCTATACATACTTAGTAAATGCACATACTTATAGCATAGATAACTTTGAAAATAGAAGAGGTTTCTTTGTTTTCAAGACAGAAATATTTGATAAGAAAATGAGATTTTCTTATGTTACTAAATATGATATTTCATAGTAAACATAAGAGATTTTTAAGTTATAAATTATAAATTTCTTATGGTAAATAGAAAAACATTACTATGATTTACAAAACAACACCTTTCATGGGTGAGATGAATGGTTCTAGATTATAAATCATATTACAAAACATAAATTTTCTTGATAAAAATGAGGTATTTGTATGATGTAAAATAAAAATATTTGATAACTTTTTAGGTAATAAAACAAAGTATATCATGGTAAAATGATATATATATATATATATATAGCAAAATAGAAATATTGAGAACTTTGTAGATATAATAAAACATATAAACTTCATATTAACATCCTATGGTAACAATGTGTACTTCTATGTTATAAAATAGAAATATTAGATGAATGACATAAGAGTTTTTTATGTTATTAAATAGAAATATTACATAACAATTATGAGAGATAGGTTTTAAGATTTCTAGTGATGTTCTTTCTTTGAATAGTTATATTCCTAATATCTAACAAGATAGTGAAAACAATCCATAATTTAGAAGTATATAAACATTTAAAAATGAAACTGTTTTCTCTAACGATTCATATAAAATAACCAAGTCGTGTATAATTAAGTCAAGAAAATCATTTTGCACATGAAAAGTGAAATATAAAACACACTATATGAAATTGCCTCGACCCCCCTCCCCCCCTCCCGCAGGCACTAAATTGCAAATAGGGGTCCGATTACTCAAATTGAAGATTTTTAAAGAATAGGGAGTCGCCACCTAATTTAAGTCTAGAAATCATAGATAACTCCAAAATAGATCTGGTTGGTCCACGAATAATGAGTAAGGGGTCAAATTACAGGTTTCAGAAGGTGTTAGGCACCGAACCCGCCTGATCAAGATGATCAGTCTCTACTACGATCCAAAAATATCCTACGATCAACATTCAAAGACTAAATGTCAAACTAGGGTTCAATCATCATCAAATCACATCGGATTTACTAAACAAATCCTATGGCTAAAATAATTACATGGTTTCTTAAATATCGTGTAGTGGAATCCCATGATTTAATAGGGTTTACGTGACACCAAAATTTAGTGAATCAATTCAGTTACATTTCAAAAAATGTGAAATCAATTTTTAATGCCATGTACACAAAATTAATGGATTGGCTCATTGACGACATTTTATCAAAGAAAATTTGATCTTTTAATCGTCACGTGCATTAAAATCAGTGAGTCGACTCATACATTTTTAACCAAAGAAATTTTGATTTTTGAATTGCCACGTGTATTAAAATCAATGAGTCGACTCACATGCCCATTTCATGAAAAATTTCTATTTAAAACTTTCAATGTACACAAAATCAGTGAGTTGACTCACGTGCCCATTTCATGAAAAATTTTAATTTGTAACTTCCCCTTCCAATGTACACAAAATCAATGAGTTGACTCACATGCCCATTTCATAGGAATTTTCTATTTTAAAATTCCAATGTACACGAAATCAGTGAGTTGACTCACGTGCCCATTTCATAGAAAATTTCGATTTGAAGCTTCCAATGTACACAAAATCAGTGAGTCGATTCAACAATTAGTGAATTGATTTGGTTACATCATGAAAAGTATGAAATCGACTTTTAACGCCACATGCACAAAAAATCAGTGAGTCGACTCAATAATTTTGATCAAAGAAAATTGATTTTTGAAATCGCCATGTGCATCAAAATCAGCGAGTCAATCCAATAATATTATCAATCAATGAGATGATCCATTAACATCACAAAATCAATGAGTCGATCCGATTAAATTATCAATCAATGGGTTCAATCATCACAAAATCAATGAGTCGATCCGATTAAAAAAAATCAACGAGTCGGCTCTCTAATTTTGTATAAAAAAAATTAACTTGATTGATTATCAACATTAAAAATCAATGAATCGATCCACTAATACTTCGAGAACTCAAATATTGCTATTAGTGTCACGTATATCAAAAATCGGCGAATCCATTCGAGTACATAAAAAAATTATGAAATCAAGAATAAATAAATAAAATAAATAAATAAAAAGAAAAATTATCTTTGCCGAATGATTACGAACGTTTGGATTTTTTCAACAAAAATTCGAAATAACTTATGAGTAGTGCCGTGATCTTGCGAGTTTGCTGTGTGAATCTTCCTCCAAAATCAATATTTTTTTTTGTGAGGGGAGGGGGGGCGGGGTTGTTTGAATGGTTGAAAAAAATGATGTAGTGAAGAGGAAGAAGAATAGAGAGAGTGAAAGAAATAAGACGGTTGGGGGGTATCTTCTATTATTGATTTCTTTTTCTTTTTTTTTTGTTTGAAGAGAGCGAAAAAATGTTAATAGAAGAAGATGATTGTTGCAGATTTTTTTTTTCTTTTTAAAATAGAGAAGAAGAAGGAGTGGGGTTGCCGTCCAACATGGGAGAGAAGAGTTCAAGAAGTTAATGGAGAAGAAGGTGTGTTTTTTTTTTTTTTTTAAGAAGGAAGAAGAAGGTTACAGGTTTAATAGTGAAAAAAATGTTGCTGTTTTTTTTTTAAGGACAGCCCCAAAAACGTTCCCCCCCTCTCATTCAATGGTTCTCTTGATCATCTTTTATGGTGGTTCTACCATCAAACATGAGAAAGGGAGAGATGGTGGAGGACATGGGTAGTTATGAGAAGTTTGAGAGATGGAGATGAAGGACATGGGGAAGAGAGAGTTGGAGAAGAAAATTTGTGTCCACGTTTTTTCTCTTTTATTTTTTTATTTTTTTATTTTTGAAAAATAGGGGGTGGTGATCCCAAACTACTCGCCTTAATGATTTCTCATAGACCATTTTTAAATTGATTGGTCGGTAGAAACTCAATTTTAATTCAATCGGATTTGAATTTCAATTTGATCAAGTGGATTTTGTTTTTGGTTAATTGATTTAATTTTGAATTCGATTGGTCAATTTTAGTTTTGAATTTGGTTGATCGATTTTAATTGGTCGATTGGATCTTAATTTCAATGTTAATCGATGGATTGGATTTTGATTTAAAAGTTTGATGGATTTTAATTTTCACTTTGCTTAATCGATTGGATTTTAATTTAACTTTTGTTTGATTATGATTTGATTTTGATGTTTTTTTTTAAATTTGATTTTAAAATTTAGTTTGGTTGATTCAATTTTAATTTGATTTTGATTTTATTTTAAATTTGATTCGGTCGAACGAGTTCAATTTTGAATTTAGTTGTATTCCATTTTGAATGTATTGGTTGGTTGGTTTTTATTTTTAATTTAATCAGTTGAATAATTTTAATTTTGATTTTCAATTTGATTTTGCATTTTAATTTGATTTTTGGTTAGATTTTAATTTGATTTTTTATTTGAATTTGATTTGAATTTTAAATTGATTTCTTGATTAAATTTTTGTTTAATTTTCGATTTGAATTTTATTTTGATTTTCAGTTTGAATTTGATTTGAATATTTAATTGGTTTCTGAGTTAAATTTTAGTTTAATTTTCGATTTGAATTTTATTTTGATTTTCAGTTTGAATTTGATTTTCCTAGGGATCAGGGTCTTTATGTTAGAGTTGGATATTGAGGGGCATTTTGGTCATTTTTATGATTTTTCCTAAATTTCTCTGTTTTTATCGAATTTGGTCTATTTAGACTCGAAATCACATTTTGAGTGCAATAGAGGTACTTTCGAGATTTTTCGAAGGTCCAAAATTTATGAAAGGTATTTTCGTCATTTTTGTGATTTTTACGAATTTTAGCATGAGATTTGTTTCAGTCCCTGTGTGGTTATTTCTAAGTCTCAAATCCATATTTTCCTAGCGTAGCGAGGTCTATAAGTTATCTAACTGTGTAGCGAACCTATGCGTATATGCTTGTTAAGTCAGAAGTAAGATGTAGTGATCCTAAGCATGCGTAAACTTCTATGTTGAGTTGTGACGAGTAGGGATATGAAAAGAAACTAGAAACAAAATGAATCAAGCAGTACTCACAAGCCTTCGAATTCTTTATGCTCATCATTAGGAATCCACAACAACCGAGTGACGAATCGTCGAATTAGGCAGATGCAAAAAATAGAATGTCTACACTATATGTCATCTTCCTATGTTAAATAAGTTGAATAAATAAGATTTTTAAAATTATTAATTTTAAAATCAACACTACAAGTATTTTAGAAAACATATTGGGTGGCCTACCTAGGGTGAGAAGGTGCATACATTATCAAATCGCAAGCGCAACTTGCAAAAACCTTATTCCTCAGTCTTGGTTTCATGTTCCGGCTCCGCCACCTTGAATTCTTTTAAGGTTGAAATACAAGAAGATTCCATTAAATATGAATGTTTATAGTTCATATTCTAACTAAAATTTCTTTTACTAATAGATCTACCTAAGGTTGTATTTGTTCCTCTTCAAGATGTTTGAAGGTGGACTCTCCTAAAAGAATTGATGCTATAGTTTCTAAGTGAAGGGATGAGCTAATAACTAAGAAAGGTGTAAGAATAAGAATTGGCTAAAAAAAAGATAGAATAATATATAGTAGTGGGAAACCATTTACCTTAATAAGTATTAAATGAAAACTTCTTCTCAAATACCAAACTAAGTGACATAAGAAGGTTGCTGATTTTTTACTTCAAGAATCATTTAGAACTTTTTAATAGTATTGAGATAAGAACTTTAGAAGAGGTATATACACTAGACTTGAGTTATGAAGATTTATGGAGGTAATTGAGGGGGATGAGAGGTCTCTAGAGATGCTTAGACAATGGAGAATACATGAAAGAGTAGAGACAGAGATTTACCTAATTATTATACAATGGAGAAAATTATGAATTGATGTGGCAATATGATTCATATGGACTAAGCAGATGGAGTCAAGTTGTAAAAAAGTACTTACATAGGATCATATAGATTGGATTGAGATTTAATCATAGGTGGAGGTAAACTAACTAGGATCAAGTTAGTTAATTAAGATTAGTTAGAATTTCAACCTAGTTTAGGGGTGGTTGGGGTTAGTTAAAATTTAGAGCAACCATGGTCAAGTTAAGTTCTAACTAGGAGTAATGCATGATGGTTAACTAAACACTTGTCTCTTAGCTAAAGATATGATGTCTTTGAGTGAAAATCTGATGTGGCAGTTATGGTGAGGTGGATAGTAATAAGAGGATTAAATTTTTAATTGACAAGTGTGGTTGGATGCATAGTAGGTGGATTGGACACATGGCAACCAAGTCTTACATGCAAGACCATATGTAATAATTACAACAATGAAGTTATTGATTTAAGCAATCACTTCAAGGTGACAAAGGACAAATTTTTTTTATTGTATGCTACAGGTAGTAACATACAAAAATTTTCTCAATAAACGAGATTTCAGATCGTTCTTCCGAATTTGTTTTGAGTCCTATTTTGACAATCTAATAGTCGATTCTCATTTATTCGATGAGATCTACACAATGATGTGGTTCGATCTCATCGATGATCATCCGATCAAAGGTCGTCTTACAAGTAATTAAGAAAATCTCGAGACAATGTCTCAAGGTCCAATTTACACAATCTAATAGTCTATCTTACTTGATTTATATATATCTTTCTGTTGGTCAAACCCAATCAGATCTTATTTTCTTTGTTGCATGTATCTCGAGGTAATTCCTTGAGATTTGTTTCAACTTCGATCTAAGTGATCCTATAATCCATTCTAAATAGTTTTATTTTTTATTTTTATTTTGGAGGGGTAATCATTGGTGATTTTTGTTTGCTTGGTTAATTCCTTGATTAATCTTTAATCTTTACTTAATCCTAATGCTTATCTTGAAAAATTATTGAAAGACATAATTATGATTGTATAATCATTCCTTTTGAGACTAATAATTGTATAACCAATAAAGTTACATGAAACAATTAAATTACAAGTTCTTTCTTCGCTCGTCTCGATCGACGGAACTCGACATGTGTTTTAAGAAAATTCTTTTCAACTAAAATCAAGAATCTAAAAGTAACCTAACCTATCTAAATGAGTGGTTGTTCGGGGCTATCACCCAATAAAAATCCGATTTGATATTTTTATCCGATCGATTTTGGTTCAACTAAACTCATCTGATAATGTGTTTGAAGCATAGAGGAGAATGACACAAGGGGAGGGCATCTCCATGGGTGGAAAACAGCACGAAAGCAGGATCACTTTGATAGAAGAAATGTATGTGTGCTCACTACCTTGGCCCGATAAACATCAATCAAGTATGATCTTCATTATAAATTAGCCATTGACTTGTGTCAACGACACCTAGTATACGAACAGATGGTTGGAAGCAACAAATACGTAAAAATAAATATATATAAAAACTAATAAAGAGTCGTATTAAACTAGTAGTAATAATAACAATAATAATCAATACAGTTTTAACATTTTGGGATTCTCCAACAAAATAAACTACATTGAAGAAATAGATTAGGGCAAAGAACGTTTCAGTTTGCGTAACAGGAATTTGAAATCCACCTCTAAACTCAAATATACAAGCAGACTTCGTCAGCCAGACATTGGGGCATTTCTAATGCTGCCAAATTAAATATCAAACCAAATTAGGAGCTCAAAAACACTGATTCCCGGATTGTAAATAACCTTTGATGGACAAGATTAGAGGTCTCAGAAAGATTTCTTTTCATAAGAAACCAAACCATGCACTCCACCTTCAACTTGTGCCGCGCCTGTACGAACCTGTCAAATGCAAACAGGTGCAGTTAAGACATGAATAATCCCAATCAATGACAAAGCAATATTGGTTAAGGGCCAAAAAAAAAGAAGTTACACTGGTTAAATTCAACAAAATTGAGCAAGTCAAAAAGTTCGACTACATGATAAGTGAGAAAGACGATGCCCCGGTAGTGGGAGAGAATAGGCAAGAGTTCTAGAACTGTGTTGGATAAGTGCCGATAAAAAAGCCATATAGAGGAAAAAATGTCATTTGGCTGCTTGGAATTTGGGGCTTTTGGAACAGAGCTGACATGATATGACTACAAAGAGAGAAATATGCATGAAGTAGAGCCCCTCAGCTTGGTGAAAATGATTATAATCTTTAATACAAAGGTGATAATGTTAACCAACTGCCTGCTCAAAAGGACTGATCTGTTGGAGAGGGGGAGAACCATGAAAAGACCAATCTGTTCGAGAGTGGAGGAAAATATACACTATACACTCAACACTCCCCCTCACCCATAAGGGTGGAAAGAATCAAACCCGTGAGCCGTGACCTATACGAACCTAGCGCTCTGCTACCATGTTAACCAACCAACTACTCCAAATGACCGATCTGTTGGAGAGGGGGGAGAACTATGAATATAAGAGGTCACGGGGCTTAACTGGGGTATATAACACACCCGAGAGTGGAGGAAAATATACACTCAACAATATAATGCTAAATATAAAACACGTATAATAGTAGAAAAAGATTCAATAAACAGTGTTGTAAAAGAGAGCACTTCCATTATATACTCAATCATCCATAGAAATAGAGAAATTGGTTAGGACGTGAAAAATAAAATTAGCACCAAGTGGATTACCATAAAAGCATTCCTAGAGTAGCGCGACTGACATGTATTGGTCACAATGAAGGGAAATTCTATAAGATAAAACAAGACCATCCATATGTTCATAAAAATGAATGTGGCAGAGATGAGGATACTGAGATTGATGAGTGGGCAGACTGAGAAACACAAATGAGTACATTTAGGGAATTTAGGAATAGCCCCAATAGGAGATAAACTAATGAGAGTCAATTGATATGGTTCGACCATGAAAAATGAAACCCAATGGTGACCCTGATAGAACGAAAGTTATGTGCAACTCAAAAGGTATAAAATAGGTGACAAAAAGCCCAAAAAAGAAGTGGATGGAGGTAAGCACAGAAAAAATAATATGAAAACCCAGGCTTTGACTAAATATGCTCCTCAACATAGAACTAAACAATGAAACATGATGCATGTCATGGACCCCTATACCAATTACAAGGAACAGAAGTGAATTTTTCTTTTTTTTTTTGAGATACCTTTGTTTGCATTGGAACATTTCTAATGCATATTGATGTGAAAAATGTAATAATTTTTAACACTAACTTTCATTTTGAACACTTTCAAACAGTTTTATATATTTTTTATGAATGAGAACTAATTTAATTGATTCAAAGCCAGTGTTTCAATGTCGTTTTGGATTTTTGAAAAAACCAAAAGAATGGAACAGAACCATATTTTTAAACATTAGCCTATATATTAGGTTTCCTTGTTTTCAGAGCCCTGAGCATTTATATATTCTTACCAGAAAGTGTATATACTCTAAAGCCTATGTTGGATGGATTCTTTTAAATTGTGTTACATAGACTCTTCTTAAAAGGGTTAAGTGCACATGCCAGATAAAGTTTTCATAGGATATCCTATCACTGTTATCTGACTATCCTCATTATTTTACAAATATAGTTACTTTGTTTTACATTATTTAAACTCAATTGTCAAGGCCACAACTATTTTCTCAAGATTCATAGAATCCAACACTAGTCTGACCTTAACAAAAACAGTGGTATCATTGTAATAAGCTCTAAGCCCATTGTGCTCCAACTGATTCCTGTTTAGTCTATTCTATTTTGGTTTATTGTCAAAACATGCGACTTCAACAACTATAAGTAGTCATACTTCCGATTTACTCCTATGGAAATAATAGGACTAATTGGGATATAAAATTCTATATCATCATGAATAAACTTCATAGAATGTAAAGCAGTACCGAACAATAGACCATACCTCTAGCCTTAGTACACTTCTTCTCAAAAGATCGTGAGCCGACTTCACAGAAGATGCACCAAGATCCTGGAAACCTTGTCTGACCGCATGCATTGTGTAAGGAATGAACTTGAAGACAGAACCTTTGTCTGCTACAGCCCCTACAACTCCCTGAGCAACCTTCAGCTTTGATGTGTCACCCAAGTATCGGGCATCACTCCCTTTCGTCATGGCTTCAAGGGAGCCCATGCCTCTATATTTTTTTACTCGACGACCACCCTAATTAAGCAATGGGTTAATTACAAGAAAATCCAAAAAATCACCAATGAAATAGTATGCATGGAGTACACTTCAAAACAAACCGTCAATGGATAATGAAATATAGAATTTTCTGTTTAAGTCTACTACAATAGTATAAATTAAGGGAACTACTATTGACACCCCAATTACGAATTGAGAAAAGAGATATTTACGAAAACATCCACGACTTTTGTTCTAATTACAGCTTCGGTACACTGTTCACTTTTACACATCTACAAACTTGTAAGTTTAAAAGTGATGAACTTATGAATTCGTAGATATTAAAAGTGATGAACTTACAAGTTCGTAGACGTGTAAAAAGTGAACAGCATACCACGTGCATGTTTTGGGAATTAAAATGAACAGTGTACTGAGACTGGAATTTCGACATATTCAGTGCACAATTTGGAGATTCACCCTAAAGAAAATAAATCACAACCATTTTTATGGGGTGCCAAGAAGCTCTCTCAATTTTTTTTACTAGATTTATAATTTTTTAGTTTAAAATTTTATATGAGCCTAATCATAATTGTAAACAACTACCGAAATTATTTCAATGAGTATTATAATGTTGAGATTATAATTTGGGCCAAATCTTTGTAACATTTGAAGAGTGTTTTAATCTTTAATTGTGGTGTGATAAATAATTTAAGAACCTGGGGCGTAATAAGTAAAAAAGCTGGGTGCCAATAGCAGCTCTCAAAATTAATGAAAGGAAATTTTCTGTGGTGAAATACTAGAAAATGGGGGAAAGCCAGTATAACTGAACCAGCAGATAGTCAACAAAGACTCAATAAAGTTTTATGGCTCTCCATAAACAAGAAACAGATAACCCTTGGATACCACAAATCACAACCATTTCAGTATATTCAACCCATAAACAATGTACACTTAGGTTGGTAACCATGGAGGGAACCTAATCAAGCAACGGACTGCTTGGCAAGGAATGGTAGAAGAGAAATAGGAATACAATTGATAGATCATGAATTATTGAGCTAAAGATAATTCTTGCAAAGGATTTCTCTAGTGGATTTCAAAGATTGTAGCCCCTTTAAAATAGGGTGAAACCCTTTATAGCCTCAGCTTATAAATCAAAAAAAGAAAAAGAGCTTTATTATCAAGAAATATTTCATAGACCTCCTTCTCCTTGCCTATGAATAGTTTCTCGTAGTCCACAGGCCTTATAGAGGTGCAAAACAAAGAAGCCTCCAAATAAACCTTCCTCTAGAAGAAAATGCATTATCATTCCTTAGTACTAAAAGGATCAACCATATGTATGGAAGATCCAGTATATTCCAAATTTGTTAAAAGAATACCCCAAGAATTCTAGCCAGGTTGAGGGTCAAACGAACTTTGATTTGCACAAATGTCAGATAACCATTATTCGTAAAATAATACCTTTCGAAAAACACTACAAGCATGCTCAATCAAGAATTGTCAAGGAGTTCTATCATTATCAATCATTGACAGTTGAGTCAGATTCACCTCAGTCATTGATGAATCAAATGACGACTCTATCGTAAAAGACAAGGCATTATTCTTTTCTAGTTTATTTTCTTTATGTAGCTTAAACCTCTTGTGGCCTTCTATTCTTGGATGTGCTTTTCAAAATAAGTTGTATTCTTTTTATTTATGGTTCATTTGACCTTTCTTCTTTCTTTTGATTCTCTTGCGGAAAAGACAAGGCATTATTTGGAATAGTCGTTTGGCTATGGAAGCACTAGTGTTCTTGTTTCGTTAGCTTCATCAGAAAGAAACAATTAAACATGGAAGATTTACTTTCTTTCTTGGGTGTTAACTATCATTTTTTAGCACTTACCTTTCTGTGACTCTTCCTCTCATTTGAGATGGTGAATCGTCAGATCTTGTGTAGTGCACTTAAAATCCAGTTGCACGGCTAATCAGAAGTCAAATAAAGTGGAGGAGAAGATTAGAAGGATGGAAGAAGACAATGTTATTGATAATAAGAGTCTTGCATGGGTAATAGTGGCTGTCGCGCAGTAAATCGCAACGGAAGGTTGGTGTTTGGCAACTGAAATCCTCTGCGATCATGCTCCTGAACTCACTATCTCTCAAAGATGGAGATGCAGTTCTCAAAGCAATGGATTGTATTCCTAACCTAAATCCTATGGTTGGATCATTTAAAGATATCACTACCCATGTTTACCGATGCTGACATTGAAGCCATAAGCCTCGCATATATGGAATTTTTAAACAATATAAACTATATAACTAACTTATATAAAAATATATATAAAAATTAGGATAATCTTCACATACTTACAATCAATTGAATAACCATATGGTACTAAATATTACAAAAAATTATTCATGAATGGAATCAATTGAACAACTTGATTTGTATGTATTAGCATTATATGTTTGAATCTATTTTTGAATGTTTTAATGGTGTTGTAGGCCAACAGCAACAAAGAAACAAAATAAAATGAGAAAAGAAAGAAGAAGAAGATGAGCAAGGGGAAAAAGGGCGGTTAAAACAAGAGTAAAAACAACAACAAAGCCTTCTCCCAAAGATTTGGGGTCTACTACATGAATCTTGTTCCCCCATTCCCTTATGTCCAAAGCCAAGTCAGTAGAAAAAACAAAACAAAAAATAGAGAAGACAAAACTAAATAAAAACACATGAGTCATACGCTTTATGTATTTATGCTTAGGAGGCTGCAATTGGTATGATTTCCTGACTTTTCTATAAAATGAGTTGGACCCTTTCTAATGATATGATTATTGTTGTGAGTTGTGACAGTCTTGGCTAGCAAGTGATGCCACCATATTGATGATATTGGTCGTAAATGAGAATATGTCACCAACTACAAGCATTCAAGAATCTACACTAGAATCTTTATCATTTCTGTTGTCATCAGACCATCTCTTACCACAATCTCGTCTTTGCTTCTGCAATTGTCCCATTATTGAAAGCAGGCTCATCATATCTAATGAGATCGATTTATCATAAATTGGAGGCGAATCCCAATCTACTTTGATGAAGTGTCGTCACTTTTTTCTTAAAAAGATTATTGGGGTTAAGGCAGCCCCAAACCAATTAAAACCTTAGGTACAATCTATGCTCTTATCCTGGCAAAAGATAGTACAGATCTCTGGGAAGGGCACCCCTATCTAACTCAGTACAACCAAAAGTTCTCTCAAGAGAGGCTAATAAATCAGCAACCCTATTGGACTCCCTAAACACATAACAAATAGACACTTCAGAGAAACTATTGATAAGGTTTCTAATATTTAGGACCAGATGATGCACATGCCAAGGAATGCCCCATCTTCATTTTAGAATGTTCACTGCCACGCTTGAAACAGACTGAACTTGTACCTTGTGGCAACCATTCCTTAAGGCTAACACGAGGTAGATAAACACACAGAAGGCAACCTTCTTTATGGTTGGAATTAACGAATTCCTTTTGAAGTTTGTTGCTGCCCAAGCGACCTCTTCCTCCCATGGCTCTATTGCCTTCTTTACTGAACATCTCCTCAGGTCCTCAACCCATATAAAGGATATATATGAGCAATCCATGAGCAAGTGGCTTGTGTCTTCTTCCTGAACTCTACACATCCGCAGGTTGCATTGTCGGCGATTCCCCATTCTTTGAGTCTTTTAAGAATCTTGAGTCTGCCCTTCAAGGCCAACCACGATATGAAGCTTTGTCTAGGGATCCTACCATTGTTCCAAACTAGGAGACTCCAGCTGGACCTAGAGGAGCGGGTAAGGGTGGAACTTACAATTGACTTGACAGTGAACTTGTCTTCAGGATGAGTATTCAAATGACCTTGTCTTCCTCCCCAATATGAATGGGAATGCTGCTCAGATGTTGGACCATTCTTTGGAAAGAAAATTGTTCTTCAGGAAATACTCCACTCTTCAATTTTGATAAGGGAACTGACTTTGGCATTCGGTCCCACTCATGAATCAAAGTGAAACCCTTCACTGAATTCATCTTCAAGGATTTCGTTCATCCTACAATTTGTTAGTACTTCATTTTGTCAATCCCGAGCCAGTCGTAATGGTTATCAGACGTGCAGAGACCTTTCATCAAGATATTCCCTTTAGGATCGAAAATCTCACACATTACAGTTGAAACTCACTATGTGGTTTCTATCACATATCTAAGATATGCTCAAGAGGTTATGTTTTAAGCCCTCTACATAGCACACATTTTCAACCTTGGGCATACCCGGTCCACTGACCGTGCCTCGCCCAACAATCTGAGCGGTGTTTCCATCACCAAAAGTGACAGAGCCTCCATCAAACTCGACAAAGTGACTGAATTGACTCCTGTCACCAGTCATATGTCTGGAGCAACCGCCATCCAGATACCATCGAGTGACACTTCCCGTTTTTAGAGCAATTTGTATCACGAGGGACTTCTCATCCTTAGACTTGATACTCCACATCAAGGTCTCTTTTGGGGATTTAGGATTGTGTTTAGGAGGAGTGGAAGTTTTTCTTCTTCTTCGCTTGCCCTTCTCCTGGTAAGTTCTCGTAAGGTGATCTGCATTTGTTGGATGCTTTTGACCTGGTTTTCTTCTTGTTGTCTTTTTGCACCACAACATTCTTCTCACTTGCACCAAAGATATTTAGTGTCTTTTGATTGATCAGGGCAAGTTGTTTGAATAGATCTCTTACATTGTTGTCCAATTTTGGAGTATTGACTTTCTTATTCCCTTTGGACTTAGGTGGTTCCTACCTTTTTGGAGAAGCCTCCTTCTCACCGTGCTTAACCTGTTTGACCACAAAAGATTTACCTATTTGGGATTGGGTGGTTTTGGAGTTGTTGTTTTTGGATTTGGTACATTCAAATTTCATATGTCCCAACACTCTACAGGTATGGCACATGACGAGCTTAACAGGCGTTTCTTTAGAGACAAAAGAGTCTCCGTGAACAAAGACAATGGGTAGAGGAGGTATAGTAGCCATATACCTATCATAGACCAATCCTCCTCTATCCCCATATGGCTTTTGAACTCATAAGAGTTTCTCAAGCTCTACACTACCTTGAGCGTAGTTACGCTCTAATCTAGAGAGTTCAATGTTTAAGCGAGCCACAAAGACATTTGCCATGTTGAGATAAGATCTTAATTTGTTCATATTAGTGAGGACCTCATATTTCTCATCAGACAGCTTCTTTAAATCATTAAATTCCAACCCCAATGAGCGTTTGCTTCAACAACCTTGCCATAGTCAATCTTCAGTTTTTCATTAATCAAACTTCTCTTGACCATGTTTTTTGGTCAGCTTGACATGATATACGACCAACTCGTCATAAGCAGACTAAAGATCCATGTCTTCATCCTCTTCTTCTTCATTTGAGAAGGTGTTATGAGCGGAAGTAGGTATAACTCATCATCGGCCTCATCTTCATCCACTTCTGGGATGGAACAGGCGGTGGATGCCATAAGGATCCAAAGGGTGTTGTAATCTTCAGTGTCTAAAGATGTATTAGGTTCTTGTTCACCCTCTGACTCATCTGAGTCATCCCACATGGCTTTCGCAGCCATAGTTGTGCCCTTAGTCTTGGGTCTTGCAGGACCTTTAGACTTAAGTTATGTGGGGCACACATTCGAGTAATGACCACGGCCACCACACATGTAACACTCAATGTCTTCTATTGGCTTAGACAAAGATTTACCTATAAGTGCACGTCTACCAATCGGATGACTGCGTTTACTAGTGTTACTAGGTCCTCTTCTTTTGAAGAATTTATGAAACTTCGAGGCTAATAAAGCCATGTCTTCATCATTCGATTCAGTCTCCTCGTCCTCCTCATTTATGATTTTCCTATTGTCGTAGGAAGAGGATTGAGACCAAAGGCGAGATGTTCACTTCGGTGCGGACTTCGAAGAAGAAGTCTTCATAGAACTCTTGGACAGTTTCACTTTCCTCCATCTTAGCATTTTCAAATTCAGTTCGACGGAGTTGAAGTTTGGACTTCTTGACAATATTTGTGCCTTCGTGTGCGGCCTCTAGAATTTTCCAAGTTTGTTTGGCCGACAGACACATACATATCCATTGATACTCATCATCGAAAATGGCACTAGTAATGACATTTAAAGCCTTGAAGTTATTGCTACTGTCTATTTTATTTTGTTCCAACCATTTCTTTGATGGTCTTCGAACGGTTGTAGAGACACCATCTACCTCGACAATGTCAATGGGAGGTTCCCAAACTTCCTCAATCATGTTCCACACATCCCTACTTAAGGAGTTGATGTATATCATCATTTTGTTCTTCCAGAAGACATACTTGATGCCATTGAACATAGGTGGACGAGCCGAAGACCATTTATCGACTTTAAACATGATTCAAAGCTAAGGATCAACTCAAGGTTGTTAGACCTTTCTAGAGTAACCCTCTCTGATACCAATTGAAATTATGAGCTTTGATCGTGTCAAGTCCTAGAGGGGGTGAATAGGATAATTTAAAAAAAAAAATTTTAATATGTGCACTTAGATATTGCTAGTTTGCCTACGAATTCATTTTAAGTGTCAATTCACCGATTTCCTATTTGGTGCTAAGTCTCACATGTGCAATTTTATGGATTATGCAAAATCTGATTTGAGCATTCAATACATGTCATTCATGTCATATGGGTTTTTTAAACATACAAGGCACATTCATTCATGACAAACATACATGATTTTGCACAAGTTTGCGGCAATTAAAAAGATGCACGAGACAAGCGATTTATAGTGGTTCGGCAATCGTGCCTACATCCACTCCCAAGGAAACAAAATCATTAGTTCTTTGGTGTTCACTAAAACATAGGTTTATGCTTCACCTAAAACTGTACATAGAATTTTTCCTAGGCTAATTCTAAAACCTTAAGATCGAGTAAAACACATCTACTAGAAATGGAATTTTTCCCTAGGACAAAATCCGAAACCTTAAGATCAAGTCAAACACATCTACTCAAAATGGAATTTTTCGCTAGGACAAAATCCAAAACCTTAAGATCGAGTGAAACACATCCACTCGAAATGTTTGAGTTTTGTGCTTCGGAAACTCAACAACCTTTCACACTTGACTTGAGTCCTCGACTCAAATAAGCGTTTGATTTTTAGAAAGAAAATCAAGAAACTTTTACAATGTTTGGAATTTGAAAACAAACAAGGACTTACTCAAAATCGACAAATTTGCCTATCGAGTACATTGAGTTAGTCGATCCTTGGATCTTCACTTTTTCCAGAGTCTTTTACTCCTTGTTTGGTTTGATTTGCCTATTTGGTTGCAAGGAAAATGAAGTAACTGAAGCTTGATCAATCTCAATGATTCGGCGTGATGGACTTGGTCTCGAATTCACCCGTAGTGTCTCCTAGCTTCGTTGAGGCTCTTGAGGTTTAACTATGAGCTTGAGCTTCGAAATGGAGTTGATGATCAAGAGGGAATGAAGCCAAGTGCTTCTCATTTATAGAAATGAGCATTCCAACGACTTCCTGACGGTGGCATCGTTCGTGTCATAACAGTCAAAAATATGACAGTTGGACACTGGAGGCAACACTAGTGGTGGCACCGCCAGAAATATGGTTCTGCCATCTCCAAAACTCGAGTCACTTGAAATGACTCGTCGGCTTCGAGAGCACTTCCACGCATACCGAAAGTCATAATTTCATCAGAAATTTGACTCGAAAGGGGTGGGGACATGAATGTTCAAGAATGAACATGTACAGACACATTCTAACATCTCACATGTATGTCTAATGAGTCTTGGGTTGGTCCACATACCTGATTGGGTTTGGCACTCGAAAGATAAATCGATGACGTGTGTGTGCGTCGATGTGTCTAAGTTGTGTCTACACATGTGACTACGTATCACGATGTGTCTGCCGTGTCTTTATTTGTCACGACATGTGTCTTCACGTGTCTTGGACTAGTTTACCTGTTGGTTACATACTCGACAATATACGACTGGCTCGGGATTGACAAAATGAGGTACTAACAATCTCCCCCTTTGTCAATTACGAGACAAAACCAATCTTAGACCACTAACTGGGATTCTCAAACATGACCATAGACATATATATCCCTTACAATGTGTTTTTACAACAAATAAATAATTACAAAACTGAAAACTCCTATTACAATTTACATCCCATGAAAATTAATTCGCAGAAGACAAAGTTATCCCTCTCAAGAAGACTTCCCCCCTTACTACCTACATCATTACATAATCTTGCATAAAACATTATTTCACAGATGGGATTCTTTCTCACCCTTTTTGTCAGTACTTGACAAAAGGTGTAATCAACCCAACGCCAACACACAAATTTACCTATAAGCACAGGGGAATGGAGACACGCATTTTGCTAAATTTAACGATACGAGCAACTAATACATGACAATAACATAGCATATTGTTCATATATAGTAGATGTACCTATACAAAGCATGAACATATGTTAAAAAAATGCACAATGAAAAATATGTTAATCAAGTGCAGTGCATTCAATAAGTGCATAAATATGAATTGAATGAAGATATTTACTAGTACACAGCACAAATCACAAACATATTCATAAATATCAAAATGGAGTCTTGAAATACATAGAAGTTCAAAATTGAACTGATCAAGGCACATAGCATTGCCTGATTTAGTTCTGACAAATAGACTCAACATAGATAAACAAACCTACTAAATCCGTGAAAACAGACCTAACAAACAAAACAGAAAGCACGTGACCTACAATTATGCCAATAACATCTACAAGCCACCAGAGGGACCCGAGGACAAGGTGTTATCCTCTGAAAGGCCATCCTTAGGAAGACATACACAAACTATACTCTAGAAATATCAGGTTATCTTTTTTAGTCTAGATTCCATGCGGAACTACCAGGCCTCCATTGCAGTCAAACGTGACTCAATGTCATATCCAGAGCTTGGAGGAAGAATGGGCTCGGAAGGTGAAGATAGTGTTGGAGCTTAGCGAGCTTGGCGCGGAGGAACCGGAGGAGCTGGGATCTCAGTACACATCCTGGATAGGTTGGTTGCATGAAATGTCTCAACATGAATCATCGGGGCTGTATCAGTGGGTAGTCCACAGAAAACAACCAATTGAGAGACGAGATGCCTGAATCGCAAGGTGCCTGAGGATCGTCCAGAACGAGCGAACAGGACAATATTGTGCAGAATATATGTTGAGAGACACATCACTTGTCCTGAGGCGACACAATTCATTGTGTCCGCCATATGAGCTGCCACATCGGTCTTTTTGCCGGCACGAGGATACAGGTTGGATGTAAAAATCTTGTGGAGGATCTTGTACATCGAAAGCAACTCCGTGCCTCGCAATGCAACTTCCTTAACCCATTGGACATCCCTGCGTCCGTAGAAAGTATCCATGTAGGCATTCCGATGGGCTCCAAGATCGACGATTGGAGGAGGGTGCTCCACATTAGTGCAGGTAATCCCCAAAATAGTGGCAATGGTGGCTGCAGTGACGTAAGTGAAAACTAGATCGTCTACACTAAATGCCACAACATCAAGGGGGGGGGGGGGGGGTTCTTCCGGGTGTCCATGATGCTAACATAGAATTGTTGGACACGTGATGGAAACATATCACCACCGAAGTCCAACAGGGCTTCCCAACCCATTCGATGGAGCATGTCCGGAATCCTGAACAAGTGTACAATGTCCAGTTCAATCTTTCGCTCACAAATGATTGGTCTATTTTTGAGCGATTGTTGACGCTCAGTGTACATGCAGTGGTCTTCATCCAAGCCATCATCCAAGTCGAGGGAGTAGGAAGATTATCGTCCCCACCCAAGGAAGATAAAGATGACGGTTGAGAAACAGAGGCTTGTTTTTGCCGAACTGAACGTCGAGAGGGAGGGGTGTGGGTTGGAGTTCTCCGCTTTACCATCATCCCAATGGATAAAACCAATGAGAAAAGAGTAACAAGGGCAAGAGAGTTGTTGAGCAACATCATTTTGGCGTTGATTGGCGATGAAAAACACTCCACAAGGGAGATGATGAAGAGGGGAATGAGGGAGCAAGAGGGAGGCAAAGGAGAGCAAAAGCTAACTCCCCTTGCTTTTAGTGCCTTCCTTTTTCATGCTCCAAAAATTATTTTCCATGATGAGGTATTTTTAACTCAGCTGATGCATAAAACTCCTATTGTGTTGCTATTATTCACACATAACTAGCCACTACTACTTGTTAGTGTCAAGGAACCTTGAAGCTAACAAGCCCTAGGCCTCCTTCAACCTTCCGGGACCTGACCAAATGAACTTGGCACATAAGCTTTCAAGCTGCTTCACCACTTTGCTTGGGAGGAGGAAGCAATTGCTCCAGTACACTTGAATTCTGATTAGGACTAACTTTACCAACTCCAGCCTACCAACATAAGACAAGAATCTACTGTTCCCTGATTGGATTCTTTGGGACATCTTTTCTACCAGAGGTTGGCAATCTTTGTAATTCATTCTAGAAGACATGAGAAGGAAGCCTAAATACCTTACAGGAAGAATTCCCTTCTTAAATCCCAGAGCTGCAAGGATGGTGCCTTCCACTCTTCTACTTGCTCCTGCCAAGAAAACCATGTTCTTATCTAGATTAACCTCTAGACCAGTCAGCCCACAGAATTTCTTAAGCACTGCGTGAATAGCATCAGCTGACTTCTTGTTGCATTGGAAGAAGATGAGCAAGTCATTCACGAAACTCAGGTGGGTGTAGTGATCAAACTTCCCTTCTATGACTCTGGTTTGAAACAATGGATTTAAGTGCTCCATTACCAGAATGAAGAGGTAGGTCGATAAGGGGTCTCCCTGCTTTATACCTTTCTTGCCTTCAAACCACCACTTGTAAGTACCAATGATGGGAACAGTGTAGGTGACTGTTGAGATGCACTCCATAATCCAACCTAACATTCTCTGGGGGAACTAGAAAACCTTCAAGCTGGCCAAGATACCCTACCAAGCAACAGTGTCACTGTAAAGGGGATTAATTTATTCCAACTATAAAGAAGGTTGCCTTTTGTGTGTTTATCTAGAAAATAATAGTTGGAGATGGTTCTCAACACTAGTACAAAGACAACTACAATTTATAACAAAACAAAATAGCTTCAATCAGAGAACTAAATTGCAACACAGTTTGAAACCCACAAGATGCCTTATCAATTCACATCCCAAATTCAGCTTGTATTCCTTAAAAGTGAATATGCTTTTCAAATTACAAACAGTCCCATTGACATTTATATTAGGCAAAACCAATAGATAACACACACGAAACAAATGAATACTAGAGCAATAACTTCTAGTGAAAAGCAATCTCCAAAAAACAAAAGCTCACCGTCAAGATGCATCACAAGGAAATAAAATAATGTTGACAACGTGAAGATTTGTTCGTATTTAACTAAAAATAAAACCTCATTATATGGAAAGGAGAAGATATAAGGATAAGCATGAGCAAACCTACTCTTAGTATCAGAAAATGACACCTAGTAGTGTGAAAATACCTGAAACTCATAAACTCCAGGAGCCTCGTTGCTACCAGCTAAGAAACTCCCCATCATAACAGTAGATGCACCAAGTACCAAAGCTTTGACAACGTGCCCAGAGTTTCCAATGCCACCATCAGCAATTACAGGGACACCATTTTGTGAAGCAATAGATGAAACCTTATAAACTGCCGTTGCCTAAAGAGTTTTATAAAAGAATAGTACTTAGCACTTCTATAAGAGAAAGGTTTCCATTTCACATTATCAAGTCTCAACCATTTATCATGATAATAAATATACAGAAATATTTAAATTCTAGTAACATGTACTACTTCAAGTTGTACATAGGCCTGTATTGGGCCTTAGAAAGACTTGTACTCATATCAAACTGCATGCATTATCCTATATCGATATACTCAATGTGGTGAAAACCATATATCATTTGTAATCAACAATTCAAATTGAATATTAACTCCAACGTTTTGAGTGCTTGGTTTAAATCCTTTTTTAGATGAATCTTACAACTTTGTAAAAATCGTATGATTTATTTTTAATCCTAAATTCCATCAGACCTAATTATTTGAATTGGAAACAAGTGTCTCTGTTTTGAAAGAAACAAATGAGCATATGGTTTTTATTACAGAATATGGTGGCTTGCTGTCAACAGTCCATATCAAAACAAACCTCCAAAGCAATTATTATGGGATTTACCCATTAAAGATATCACTGTACAAAGATCACCATACTAACCGATTCCAAATGGCATGCCTTAGATGTAGGTCTAGATATTTTCATATACAAATTCAGTGAACAATACAAGAAATTGATAACAAGAAAAGAACTTGAGTCAAGTGGAATATTTCGAATTCAAGGTGGTTTCATCTCGACAAGGTAAAATCCTGAAATGTTTTGTACGAAATGAAACGATTTTTTAAACCATGGGTCCACCTACATCCCCTCTTATTGCATCAAATTTCCCTGCATATTTATCACCACCACATTGGAAAAAAGAGAAAGTTTGCCCCAAAAAATAATTTAAGCAAAATTTTATAAAATAAAATAAAATAAAATAAAAAAACAAGGTTTGTTTTCCTAGGAAAGTGCAAAATGTACGGTAGGGTAACTATGGACATCACACAGCCAAAGGCTTCTTTCCGTTTTTGAAAAATGGTCTTGTAAAACCCACAGGCAATGATTTGATACAAATCAACTGGCTTAATAAAAATCCAAATGAAGAACAACAGGAGAAACGTTGCAAGGTAAACCCCATTGCAATAGCAATACAGATACGATGAATTCTAATGTAGAAAAGGTTGGGCAGAATCCTTAATAATTTGGTACAAAAGTTAATATCTTCTGGCCACCTTATTTAGTACATAAGTAAGGACTAAAAATAAATTAAGAATGCCAAATAAAAAATCCTTACAACTTTCACATTTAATCATAGATTTAGTTTGAACTACAAGTGTACTCTGGCAGCTTGAATTGGGTGATTTCATCTCGGCTTGATTCCATACATCTAAACACTGGTAAATATAATCACCAAATTCTCCGACTTATTAAAAAAGTTGTGATTAAATCAGGACTTTTTCCTTCACCAATTTTTTTAATGGGTAAGCTAGACTTGAACCCAAAACCGCAAAGTTGTCTTGCAATGTGTCAAAGTGGGTCTAAACCCTCCTTCACCAATTTAATCACGACTTTTTACGAACTTCGCGATTAAATCACAAACTTCATGATTAATCATGAACTTAGTGATTAAATCGGATTAAAATGAAATATGAAATTCAAGCACTAGTAAGAGAAGATGATGATGACCATTTTCTTGATGAAACATTTGATAATGAGGATGACATTGAATATTATTATATTTTGAATAATTTAAACCCGATTTTTTTTTCTCGATTTTATTGAATTTTTCCCATGCCAACTTATTCCCAAACCCTAACTTGGAGACAATAATACTGCATGGAAGACAATAAAACATGTCTCCACACAGCAATTAAAGATCAAAACAACCTTATATTTTCTAACTCAGCATCTATTCTACATTCTAACAAATAGATAGAAATACATATAATGATTGTAAATGTGTTACCTGCCCTCGCCCCACCGCACAGACCTCCTGTGTCGTGCAAATCGATCCAGAGCCCATTCCAACCCTCAATGCATCCACACCAGCCTGAATGAGATTATGTGCCTGATAAGCTGTAACCACGTTCCCACCAATAACATCAAGCTCAGGATATGTCCTTTTAACATACTTGATCATCTCTAACTGATAAATCGAGTTCCCTTGCGAACTATCCAACACCACAACATCTGCTCCCGCCCTCACCAAATGTTCCAACCTCTCCTTATCTTGTTCCCTCGTCCCCATTGCAGCACCCACCATGAATTCTCCATCCTTCCCCAACGACGGAAGTCCTAATTTTGGAAACCCCCGAATCCTCTCCACATCAGCGGTTGTAAACAAATCTACAACCTCACCATCTCGCTCGCTCACCAAAGGTAAGTAATCCAACTTCTTCACGGCTAGAACCGACGCAGCTTGATCAAATGTATAGCTCGATGGAAATGAATCGACAGATGCTAACATGTAATCACATAATGGTTTCTCTTTATCCGTCAAATTCTCCCAATCTGACTTCCCAACAACACCTAACAACTTCGATTTCGAATTCCCTGACTCAGTAACAAAAACACAAGGCGATGTATCAAATTCAGCAACAGAACTGATTGAATCAGAAGGCGTTTTGAATATTGGATCTGATATGAATGGAATCCGACGAGATTTTGCAGATCGAATCATCGAAGCTTGTTCTGAAGCCTTGTTGTTGTAGTGAACTATACCGATACCTCCAAGTGCGGCCATGGAGACAGCCATGGATGATTCTGTAACAGTGTCCATTGGGGAAGCAACACAAGGGATCGAGAGATCGATGTTTCGAGTAAGTTTCGAGCTTAGATTGACTGAATCAGTCGAGAAATCGATGTAATGTGGAAGAAAGATTACGTCGTCGTATGTATAGGAAAATCCCTGATTGAATAATCGATCAGCTGGAAAGCCATCGTCGATTTGAAATCCCAATGTAAAGTCTTCGATTCCAAATCCATCCATGGCAAAGAGATTTGCAGAGATCTGTTGTTGGAAAAGTTGCAGAGAGTTAGGGTTTTGGGGCAGTGAAAACAGAGAGACGTAAGTATGTAACTTTGAAGCTAGAAAACAAATATTGAAATCTGGAGGGAATAGAAAAGTCGGATTTTGTGACTTCTGTTTAGTGTATGGTCGTTTGAATTTCTTGGAAAATAGTATTGACTTTGTTCAAGAGACTATTAAAATGACCAAAATATCATTATCTGAACCCTCTAGCCAAAACTGCTATTTTTTATTTTATTTTTTTAGAAAATCTGTTGTCTTCAAAGTTATCAACTAAAACTCCTTGGTTTATTTCCTGAACAACTAGGGTTTTGGATTTTGAAGAGAGAGATAGAAACAAATATTGAAATCTAGAGGGAAGGGACGTTTGTGAGACCTTAGTCGGGATACATAAGGGAGTCAACCTATGAGCATCTCGGCTAACCATCTAGCTCAACATCTCAATCTCTTTCTTTTGGTTATTTTTTACTATTCATACTAGTCTTCTACACCATCGTTTTTTCATTTCTCCTTTATCTTTTGTAGAAAATTCTTAACTCCCAAATTATTTTTAACCCGAGAGAGGATGATTGTGTTAACTCTAGTTTAATAATGAAGGATAAAAGATGACTTGAACACTCTTGATTTCTCCCTAAAATTCAGTCATCTCTAAGCTTAGGTTACATTTTTTACCTTGATCTTAAACTTTAAAATTTTATCTTCTTCAACCTTCAAATCTCAAGGATAAAATATGATTTGTAGAGAAGTACAAAGATATATTTTTTTTGTAGAAAATTCAAAGATTCTTACAAAACTCTTGAGACTCAGTTGAAGAAATTGATTTAGTCAAAAATGATTTACTTTAGAAGTCACAAACTCGAAGATAAAAGATAGGATAATGCTGAAGTAACATTAAAATGTATCTCGATGGTACATTCTAATGTGGTGGTACACACATTATCGTAAACGTTTTCATCAAGATACGAGTGAAAAGCATCTATGATCATGCATGCACCACCACATCATAATGTCATAATCAATGTACATTTCAATGTTACTCAGCACGACTCTAAAAGATAATTAGAATTCTTTTCAAATTTAAAATTATTTCTCTTCCAACCTTCAAACCTCGAGAACACATTAAGATGTTTTGAAACAAAGGATTAATTTTTAGGGTAGAAAAGTAACGGAGTTTTCTATAACACATTGAAGGCCATGATCAAGTTAAAAATAGGTTAACCTAGATGTTTATAACTTGAAGATGACTGATTTGAAGGACAAAAATAAGGGGATTTTTGCATAGGTTTAAGATGAGGGTATTTAAGTCATTTCATACTGATCACTATTACAAAATCTACCACAAGTGGGCATGTCAGTTTGAAGTCACTTTGGTTATCTCTAATATTAAATTAAACGAAATGTGGGGAGACATATCTAAATTGCTCAAAAAGGCAGAATGGTGACACGTGATTTGTTGAAAGCGAGGCCAAAATGTCTGATGTTCTAACATGCGCCGTAAAGCGTAGTTTAAAAAGTTGCCTAAGTCCCATCACTGCCACCGTCACGAGGGAGACTTGAGCAACGTATGCGCGTTTGGCATAGTGTGATTGGAAAGGGATCCCACTGAGAAATTGCCCACGATTTTAAATGGGACGAGATAATCTAATTTAATAATAGAACTTCTATTAACACACCAACTTTTACTTATAACACACCAATCTCTATGTGAATTGTCATTTAATTTCAAGGGTGAATCTCCCTTTGGTGCATTGAATATGACGAAATTTCGAGTTTGGTACATTGTCCACTTTAATTCCCAAACGCTTGTATCCGTCGTTTTTATAACCTACAAACTCATGAGGTCTTCAATTTTAATATCTATGAATTTTTTAATTATAAAAGTGGCAAATTCACTCAAAATACATGTTTTGGGAATTAAAATAAATGGTGTACCAAAATTAAAATTTGGACATAAGTTGCGAACATTTTAGGAAAAATCCCTAATTTCATAAGGATTGGTGAGTTGTAAGTAAATGTTGGTGTGCCGATAAAATTTCTCTTGTATAATCGACAGTACAAATTTGGTTCACGTGGGCTTGCAAGAAGCCATTATCTTGATGCATTAGTTTATGTTATTTAAACAAAATTATTTATGCTTATCTTCTATCCTCCACCATCTTAAAAGCAAAAGCATCTATCTTTTTTCCTGTCCAAATTATTATTTTTTTATTTCTTAAACAAATATTTTTAATACTATAGTTGTTTTCCACATCATCACTTTTATCTATACCCTATATAAAAATGCATAGGAAAACGACAAATTTTGACTTATAATTTATCATTTTGCTTTTCTTTGTACATGTGTTTGAAAATAATTTGTGTTGGCTTTTGTCTCAAATGTTTGTTTGACTAATAACTCAACCGTAAGGGTTGAGTTTAGAAAAAAATAGAGATAAAGTTTTTAGAGAAACACTTGGTAAGATTTCTTATCTTAGCAAGGGTCCTTGAGCTCAAATGGGTAACCAAATTGGTAATCCAACACCACAGCCCCTCTAGATTTCATGGAAAAAATCATATCTAAAAAATAATTCATATTCTTTTTGGAATTTGATCCAAGGTTTCGAAATTAGACGGCTATTGAATTCCTACCAAACTCCCAAATTTAAAATTAAAATTCAATTGTAAAATTAATTTTAGGAGATATTTTGAATCTCCCATTCCTCGAGATTTGTATTGTTGAGGATACTTTGATTCTTGAATTGCGTGTTAACTTTCTACTTTCTCTGATATTCTTCTCCGATTGGACTTTGTTTTTGAGATAATCTTTATGTTGATCTTACCTGATAAGACACCGATGTCATGTTGACCAAAGGACCTCTAACAATCGAGTTAGAACTTGAGAAAAAATAGAATAATGTGAAGAAGTTTGAAGGCATAGACTGGTACTGTTCTAACCTACCTTGGAATGGGAGAGGCCTCCCTATTTATAGAATTGACTCATTTACTAAAAGCATGTAACCTCTTCCCATGATGTTCATTAATGATGTCATTATAAACTTAATGACCCACTCTTTCATCTTATAATGAATTTAAAATACAACTATCTAAGCTCATAATAGACTTAAAGCTCCACTCTCTATTGGCTTTTGCAACTAACAAGAGAATTGACTTTTACTTTGTAGCCGATTCAACTTGATGACTGTTCAATTCCTCGAGTTGACTCAATTGAATTATGTGTTTGCAATTTTATCGGGTATCATGTATATTTTACCTTGGTTGTAGAGTATATTATAATGATATTTTCTATTTAGGTAGTTTAATAGTGACTAGTTATAGTACTTTGTTATGTTGCTACTCATGTAGCTTCACAAAATTCCCTTAATGTATCAATCTCCTTATTAGGGGTGCACATTGGATTGGGTAAATCCGAGATCCGAACCAATCCGAAGCTTTTGGATTGGATTGGTTCGGACTAAACACACCCACGGTTCGGGTACGGATCGAAGAAAAAAAAATCCGATTAATTTGGTTCGGTTTCGGATTAGGATATAATAGAACCGAACCAATCCGAAAACCGAACCAATTATATATATATATAGGGAGCGGTTCAACAGCCCCTTATGGTGCCCCATATGGTGCCATGTAGTTTTTGTAAATCACTTTTGATGGGGTTACAAGTTTTGGAATAGGCTGATTTTTTGTGAAGATGATCTCTACGGTGAAGAGATCATCCTCACAAAAAATCAGCTCATTTTGAAACTTCTAACCCTAGTTTACAAGTTGAAGAATCGTAGACCGTCCAATTTTTGTAATTCACTTTTGACGGGGTTAGAAGTCTTGGAATGAGCTGATTTTTGATGAGGATGATCTCCTCATCATAAAGATCATCCTCACAAAAAATCAGCTCATTCCAAAGCTTGTAACCCATGTTTTGAAAAATGCATGGCACCATATGGGGCACCACAATGGGGCTGCTGAACCGCTCCCATATATATATATATATATATATATATATATAATTATTTAAAAAATAAAAATTTCGTCTTTTTATTTCTTTCTTCTTCTTCCTTTTAATTTTTTTATTATCCCAAAATCCACGTTTAAAAAAAGTCCTACTTGTTTTTAAGGTTTGAATATTGGAGGAGATAGAATGCTTGGATTGAGGAATAAGGTATCTATCTTCAATAAGTATTAGAACCGAGAACCGATCCGAACCAATCCGAACCAAGATTGGATTGGATTGGATTGGTTCGGTTCTATAGGGTAATTGGATTGGTTCGGTTTCAAATTTGTAGAACCGATCATGTTTGGTTCGGTTCCAATTTTGCCAAAATCCGAACCAATCCGAACCATGTGCACCCCTACTACTTATAATAACTCCAAAAAGGAGTAGTAACAATAATCGTAGTATTAGCTACTAAGTAAAAGCAAGAGAAGAAGTAGCAACAACAACATAAGCTACTAAACAATAATATGATAAGAAGAAGAAGTATGAGAAGTGTAAATTGCTGAGCGGGAGTAGGAGAAGAAGAAGTAGTAGCAGTAGTTGCTGATGCTGATAGAATTTAGTAAAAATCACTTTAGTGTTTGAGAGAAGAATCGAATGATGTAGCAAAGAGTCGACTCCTTGAGGAGGCCGAATCAACTTATGTTAATGAGTGAAGGGATTGACTACTAAGGGAGGTCGAACCATCTTGGGATTGAAGAGGTTGAGGGGTCGACTAATATAGAGGTCAAACCTCCTTGAGGGGGTGAAGGGGACAACTAATATAGAGGCCAAACCATCTTGCAGAATGGTTAAAAGGTCAGATCCATGGTACTTGATTAATCAAGTTTGGATCGGGTTGAACCGGATCCGAATGCTTTGATTTGACAACTTTACTAATCCCAATGAATGTGATTTTTTTGGTTCCTACAATAATATTTTAATTTTTTTTTATTTTTTATTCTTGGAATATTTTCCTTAACATCCCAATGGCATCAGATCACATTTTTTGGAATTTTGGATCTCACAAAATGAACTCAACAAACCATAATAAGATTTCAAATCATACTTCAAGAGCGATTTTGTTTACTACTTGTATCTCAAAATGATCACATGGTTGATTTAAAATGCAAGCACAAACAAAACAACAAATGATCAAACCAACGATTGAGATGATAGAGATTCATAGACAAAGTTTCCACTTGTCTCAATCGTGTTTACTTCTCGGTCTCACAATATGCTCATTCTCACTTAAATAATTATATTAACATGTGGAAAGTTTTCTACCTCTTAGGAGTATACATGTAAAATTCCAAACAAGTGGAGAATGTAGAAATTTATTTTTATCGAGAGTTCTTATATGAATATTACGTAAACCTCAATAGGGTATTTGTGAACATTACATCAACCAAGATAAATGCAAACTATCCTTATATAAATATTCTAGAATAGCCTAATTGATATATTCTAAATATAAATAAATATTTTAGAATATATTGATGATTTATTTTAAATATATAATCTTCCAACACAGCCTTCCATTTGTGATGAGATACAATGCATCTTATTTGCTAATATCCTCCCACAATTGCATGGTTATTTGAAGGAGGGATATGCAATTGATTTCTTTGAATAATTTTTTTATCACACTAACTAACATGTTCATTGATTGCCAACGTGTCACTCGTGTTTATTGGTGGTCACCGTTTGTCTATGAAGTTCTTCATTGTCGCATCCAACTCTTTTTGAATTTGTTAGAACTAATGATTTACTGGATTAGATTTGCCATGATCTCTCCCAAAACTATACAAAATAGGATCGTTCACTTTAAGTGAAAGAACTCTTGTTGGAGAGATTTTAGATGAGGAAAAAAATGAAATTGTGATACATGAATATCTGAATTTGGGAGATTTGTAAAGATGTAGAAAGAGATGTGGTTTTTATTGAATTTTTTTAAGAATAATAGATAGGAGAAAATTAATTGCATAGTCTTTCTTTAAAGCATAACGACAAAGTTGGGGTTCAAGAATAATTTTGCAAGCGAAAGCTTCGGAAAAAATGGCAAAATTTGATAAAATTAGGAAAACATCGAGAATAAATCAGGATTAATCGTGACTTTTGGACAAATCACAGATTTTTGTCACTGTGCTCTAAAGGACCATCAATTGTGATCGTGTGATAGAGATAAGGTGTGTGCATTATAATAATATGCATTATAATGATATGGTGTACCTCATCAAATATCTTCAAGATCATAGATTTGCATCAATTAGGGTTAATGAGGTTCAATTAGGTATATTGTATTGAACTTGTGGACACTTCAAAATTGCATAAATACATAGGCCAAAGTCTTAAGAATCTGTACCATGTGGCAATCAATTCCATCTCGAGAATCTGGTTGCTACAGGACTGATTGACTATCTTTCCATCTTCATAAATATTAAATAAAATTGGATATGAAATCGCTATCCAAGAAGTATTAATAAAATTAGTTTTCTTCAGAGAATTTCTATCTCTAAATACTAATATGTCTACGTTATTTTGGATTTCAAGAGCAGGATAAATATCCCTACCTTCATCGGCCAACCAATTTTTTTTGGCTTATGTTAGTTTCTTCATGTGTCGAATTTGGGATTTTTCCCTTTAGTTTTTCATGCTGTAGACACCCCATTTTTGCATCCGCCTGATTAATCAACTCGTCAACCCGATCGTAAGGATTCCCAATGATGGATGTGTATTCCATTGCTTTACTTTGTTACCAGATTTGTTTCAGAAATCTAGATGAGGTATCTCGAATTGACAAAACCTTAGAAACCACGCTACGCTAGGAAAGTACGACCCCAGAAACATAGAAATCATCATCTTGCAGACCAAAAAGAAGCTTCACGATAAAAATCACTAAAAATTACCAAATTACCAAAATACCCCTGACATCAAAACAACCCTAGAGCCTACGTTACGCTTAGGAAAACTCTCTCAAACACATAAAACAACAAATCGAAACCAAATAAATCATTTTCCCAATTTTAACAAGATTTGACAAAATTACGAAAATGCCCCTCGTAAAGTTCACAATCATTTCACATAAAAATGTTCATAAATGACACAAACCAACATTCTCATTGAATTCCTTACGAAAAATCGATTCTAAAACATCCTAGAACATTAAAAACCGACTTAAAACGTGAAAAGTCCTCTCCGGGGGCAAAACGGTAATTTCACAATTTTCATAATTAAAAAATTCGAAATTAATAAATAAAATATTAAATAATTAAATTTAAACATTAATGAAATTAATTTAAAATTTTGAACCTAAAAAATCGATTAATCGGACTCTCAGGCAAAATCGTTGAGGGTTCGTGGGATATTTCTTTAAGGACCCCTCCATTTGGGGGTCCAAAGAATTAAAGAAATAATGGAAGGGGGTTCTCCAAAAATTAAAAGTAAATCAAACAAGACTAAAGTCAAGGTATTAAAGTCAATCAAGTAAGACTGAAGTCAAAATTAAAGTCAATTAAGCAAGACTGAAGTCAAGATATTAAAAGTCAATCCATTAAGACTGAAGTCAAAACATTAAAAGTCAATCAAATAAGACCAAAAGTCATAATAGAATTATAATTGATTAATAACTCTATCTAATAGAGTTCTAACTTAAAAATAACTCTATCTAATAGAGTTCTAATTTAAAAACAATTCTACCTAAAACAATTTGAATTAAAACACAATTCTACCTAAAACAATTCTAATTAAAACACAATTCTACCTAAAACAAGTCAAACTAAAACACAACTCTAATTAAAAGATCTCTAATTAAACACTAACTCTACCCAAATCAACCCCTAAAAACATCTATAAATAGAGGTGCTCACACCCTATTTTCGGATCAAATTATAAACCCTAAGAGAAGTAGGTCTAGAAGCTCCCCTAGCCCCCCATAAACCCTATTTTTGGAGCCCCAACTCCTTAACTAACATCCCTCCTTCAATTTTAGTCTAGAAAACACCCAAAAGCCTTCTAAAAACATCCCCAAATCCGCAACGAACTTGAAGAGTTCAGATTCAAAAACAAGGAGATACCTTGCCTCGGAGATCCGAAGTCAAATCCGGAAGCAGAACGAAGCAAGGGAGCACGGTACAAGGAGCTCTTTTGTCAGATCTGAGGGAATAAAGTCCTTGCATCGGAAAGGTATTTTTTTTATTTCTATTTTTATCTAGGTTTTAGCAATGTAATTTACTTGGGAATTTAGTAGAGACCGGCTTTGGCCGGGCGGGGTTGGTGCCTAACACCTTCCAACCCCGTAACTTGATCCCCGAATTCAGTTTTTTTTGGTTTTAGATTAGTTTTTATCCGTTTAGAGTCATTGATCGGTTCCTAGACCGTAATAACTAGGTGGCGACTCCCAAACCTCAAGGGTCAAAAGCGGATCCGCGCACCTCGCGGATCGAGGGCGCTTTCACATGCCCGATTGATAATTAATATATATATATTTTTCTTGATTTGTGTTTCTTCAATGGTTTTATAAAGAACCTAGTTCCAACCGAAATGCAAGTAAATCTCATCTTCTTGCAATGTATTTTTTATTTTTATATTTTTATCGATGTTTTTTTAAGGGATGTTGTATGATCATTGGAATATAATATGACTATACACCACTTCTAAAGAAGAGTTCTTCGTTTTTCTAAACAATTTATTGGACACAATTTAATGTTTTCATATTGATATAATCAGTGAGTTCAACTCTTAAGATGACTTTCTTTATGTACCAAAAGGTCCTTTCATAGAGGATATGGACAAGGATACTCTTTTATAGAATACTAGAAGTTGGGATGTGCAAATACACATGTATCAAAAAGGCGTATTTATATTTTAAAATATTGATTAAGGGGTCTTAAAGATAATATGGTAAAAGGGTATTTTTGTAATTTAAAATACTAACCAAAAAGCCCATGGACTCTAATAGATTAATGAAAATGAAAAAATGATCAAAAAGCCCAAGTTTGTTTTTTTTAACCTTCCAAACCTAATCATTTTCAACCGGCTAAAATGATAACAATGACGATGATGATAATGTGATGATAGGGATGGCAATGATGGTGGTGATTATAATCATAATTATGATGACAATAATGAATGATGATGGTAGTGGTGGTGATGATCATAATTACGATGATTATAATGACAATAACATTGAATGATGAAAGGCACAAGAAACTTGTGAATAATGTTTGCAAGACAACATGGGGTTTCTAGTGTGGTTGGTTATGTGGATTCCAATTATGCCAAAGATCTTTACAAGAGAAGGTCTACTACGGGCTATGTTTTCACTTTGGGTGATGGTCTGGTTTCTTGGAGATCAATGCTACAAACTACAAGTGCATTGTCCACTACCGAAGCAAAGTACATGGCTATAGTGAAATCATCTAAAAAGGATATATGGTTGAATGGATTAGTAAACGAGTTGGGATTGAAGTAAGACTCAATGAAGTTCAAATATGATAGCCAAAATGTTATTTGCCTTGTCAAGAACCAAGCGCTTCATGCTAGAACGAAACATATTAATGTTAGATTTCATCGGATATGAGATTGGGTTGACCCAGGGGAAATCAATGTTGAAAAGGTTCACATAGATGAGAATGTTTCTAATTTTCTCACTAAGTCGATTACAAAAGACAAGTTTGAGTATTGCTTAAACTTGCTTAATCTCATTGCTTGTTGAGATTAGAGGACACCTCTCCACTTGAAGTACATGGAGATGAGAGGTTTCTCATTAAGGTGGAGATGTTATAAACACATCAAGATTCTAATATTTCCAAGTGTCAAAGAGTTTTTCGCCAAAGTGGAGATTGTTAAAGTTATGGCTCAAAATCAGTTAGGCCTGGTCCAATTGTATGTATTTTTTCAGTCGATTCAAAGTAATTTGGGTTGGGCTTGTCACTTATGTGAGACTTCTAAACAGATTTTTGTTTTCTTTTGTTGTAACTCTAACTCTAAGTCTTTTCTAGAGAAGAGAATAGAGAAAAAAAAGAAAATCTAGAGGAGAGATTGAAGGGTTTGAGAAAATTGAGATCTAGAAGAAAGTGAAGCTAAGTGATATAAGTGACTCCTTATATCGATTCATCTCATTTTCTTCATAGTAAAATCGAGCTCTGACGCTCATACCTCCATGGATGTAGCATTTGGGTGAACCACATAAAATCTCATGTTGTGGGTATTATATTTTTACTCTTTCTTTGTGTGATTATTTATCTCCTTTGCGTTCGCTATTATTTGTTGGGTTTATCCTTCATTGTCATTATCAAACAAGATCTTGGAAGGTGTGACATACACAGTGTTTGGTGAAATTCCCAATGGGTGTTTGATCAAATTACTAAGTAAACCTCACAAAGGTGTTCACATACTCAACAATTCCAATATAGGACTGTTAGAGTAAGGGGAATATTTACAGTGGAGGCAATGGGGCACTTGCCCCAACAAGAATTTTTATAATCCATAAGGATTTAGGTGCTATTGTGACTGATAACATATGTAGATAGAAAATTCACAGCAATTGCCCCCACAAACATCGATTTTTTTCTATCGAATTTTCTAGTTTTCCGCTTCTGGTTCACGTGTTAATTAAAATACAACTTTTTTTAAAAATCCTCATAGAAAGTATTTTTGATGAGTTCTCAATCTCAATTTTCATCAAACATGAGATTCTTGTTTTGAAGAACAAGAATGAAAGATGTTAGTGAAGACGAATGAAAGAGAGTAGAATTTCCTTAGAAGGATCAATTTATTTTAGTTTTATTGTATATATGTTTCCAATATTGCCTATGATATAATGTTGAGATACAAATAACTGTATAGTAGTAATATACATCTAGTGTTTCAGACTCCTATGTGACTATGATTGATATTTGATATTTTACTTTGGCATTTTCATTTCTTCTTTTGGCTATTCCAATATTTTCTATTATTCTCCCTCCCTCTCTCTCTCTCTCTCTCTCAATAATAGAAGACTTAGCTTTGAATAGAATTGAATGGAGGAATAAGATTCATTTAACCAATCCTGAATCTTTAGGATAAATCTTTTTATTTTTTATTTTTTTATTGTTGTTTAAATGTATAGAATTCCTCTATTTTTAAATTGTTTGACAATTAAAATATTTCTTAATTTATCAATGACTTCTCATTTAATTAAATTACTCTACTATTTCATTTTGTCTTCATTAATCCTAATGCTTAACAACAGAGCTTTTCAATTGCATTATTTGTACTTAATAGTCGCCCAATGTTTGTTTTGCTCTAGTTACCCTTTTTCTTAAAAAATTAAAATAGCGTTGGACTGAATCTTCCTGAGGTTTCTTATGATATCTGATGTATATGGTCACCAAGTGTCTAACACATTCATCTACCTTAATTTATTTGCCAATTCAATATTAGGATTCTTGTGATTCTACGAAAACTTTGATGGTGGCATAAATAATGTTAGAATCAATGATTTATTGCTAAAATACTTGAAATTCTATTTGTTTGGACATCCATTTATTAGGTTTTCTTAGAAAAAACCTATGATCCAAAGTATAAATCAAATAAGAACACAAGAATCTCACATGACAGAAGATATACGTGGTTCAGTCAAAGCATCGACCTACGTCCACGGGCGAAAATGGTGATTTCACTATATTAACCAAAGAAGAACCAATGTTACAGTTTCTCTCTGTCTCTCGTATATCTCTCACAATCCTTTAGGGTTTCATCTCTTACCCTTTATATACTTAGGGTTACAAAGAGATTAAACGGGTTGGATCCAAAACCAAATCAAATGGGCCCAATATTGTGCCCGGGGGCTTCACCCCCGGATTAAACGGGTCGTTAACGGATTATCAAAAGATTCAGGTTTGTAGAATTATAGAGAGATTTATGTTTGAGGATCTGTTAGCAATATTAGGGGATAATATTGAGGAGATCTACAGCTAACAGATCAGTTTTTCTTATCCCATGATTTTGGGAGATTTGGTAGTCTGTTACCAAATCTGTAGATATAAGTTTCCTGTTTTATAGCTTTCAATTTTAGGTAGTTCTGTTTTCCTTTCTAGATTAGCTGTAAATATCCCTAAAATAGATGAGCATTATCATCTATATATAGAGGGGCCTGTAACCTTCTTTTTAACATAGTGGAATATTACTCTTTCCTTCCACAAACAAGATGGTATCAGAGCAATCTCTGAACCCTAATTCCCTCATATGACCAAATACGGGAAACGTGATTCAAGAGTTACCGTTTCCCAAATCACCTCCAATCAGGAAGCCATGGCTTCTAACAATGATAGTATCCTCATGCCCATTACAGGACACAAACTGAATGGGAACAACTATCTCCAATGGTCTCATTCCGTAATGATGTTCATATGCGGAAAGGGCAAAGATGATTATCTCACCGGAGATACTGCCAAACCAAACAAGACGGATGAAAAGTTCAAAGTCTGGAATGCCGAGAATAATATGGTCATGTCATGGCTCATTAATTCCATGACAAATGACATTGGAGAAAACTTTCTTCTCTATGGAACAGCAAAGGAGATTTGGGATGCTGCCAAGGAAATATATTCTAACAATGAGAATACATCGAAATTATTTGAGGTGGAAAGTGTTCTTCATGACTTCCGCCAAGGAGAATTAACAGTGACTCAATATTTCAACACTCTTAATCAGTATTGGCAGCAGCTAGACTTATTCGAGGAGCACAATTGGAGTTGTTTGAATGATGGAATCAGGTATAGACAAATAATTGAATGGAAAAGAATATACAAATTTCTGATTGGATTAAATAAGAACCTTGATGAAGTACGAGGAAGAATTTTAGGATCCAAACCACTACCAAATATCCGAGAAGCATTTTCAGAAGTTCGGAGAGAGGAAAGTCGAAAAAAGATCATGATGGGATTTCAAGATTCCGTGACAAATCCTGAGAGTTCAGCACTTGTGGTGAGAGGGAATCCATCCAACAATAATGATCACAGACCAAGGAAAGGGCGACCATGGTGTGATCATTGCCGACGTCCTGGTCACACCAAGGACAACTGCTGGAAGATTCACGGCAAACCAGCAGATTGGAGGCCTTCTCGGTTTGCCAATGACAAAGAAGGACGAGGCAACCTTGCTTCCATGGATGAACAACCTCCACCCGAACCAACTCCCTTTAGCAAGGAACAGATAGAGATCTTGCATAAAATGTTCAGCCAATCCTTGCTTGCACCAGCTCCCACTGTGGTTGGTACCGGATCCTTGGCACAAAAAGGTAATTTTTTAAGTGCTTTAAATGCTAACAAGGAGAGGCTCAGTCCATGGATTATAGACTCAGGAGCTTCTGATCATATGACTGGAGATGAGAAGTTGTTTTCAATTTACACCCCATGCTATACAAATTTAACTGTGCGAATAGCTGATGGGTCACTCTCAAAGGTGGCTGGTACAAACTCGATTCAAATTTTAGAGAACATCACTCTTGATTCCGTTCTACTTGTACCAAAATTAAATTGCAATTTACTGTCCGTTAGTAAACTCACTCGGGATCTCAACTGTGTTACTAAATTTAATTCCAATCTGTGTGAATTTCAGGTCTTGGACTCGGGGAAGACGATTGGCAGTGCTAAGATGTGTTCGGGGCTCTATCTTCTAGAGGTTAATGATCCTCCTCAAGGAACAATTCATCAATCAGTTTGTTCAGTGTCCAGTAGTCTTGTTTCTTTGTCTGTGAGTCAGTCTAATAATGATAGTGCAATTATGTTATGGCACTATAGGTTAGGTCATCCAAATTTCTTGTATCTTGAGAAGTTATTTCCTTCATTATTCCATAATAAAAATCCAAATGAATTTCAATGTGAGATCTGTCAATTCTCTAAACATATTCACAATTCTTATCCTAACCGGTCCTATAAAGCATCTCAACCTTTTTCCATGATTCATAGTGATATATGGGGTCCTTCTAGGATCAAAAATGTTACTGGTTCTCGCTGGTTCATTTCATTTATTGATAATCACACTAGACTTACATGGATATTATCTCATAAGTCATGGTATTGTTCACCAAAGTTCCTGTGTTAACACTCCTCAGCAAAATGGTATTGCCGAAAGAAAAAATCAGCATCTTCTTAATGTGGCTCAGTCTCTTATGTTCTCTACTCATGTACCAAAATATTTCTGGGGTGAAGCCATCCTTACTGCTGCATACCTCATAAATAGGATGCCATCTCGGATTCTTAACTTCCAGACTCCCTGTCAAATTTTCCTTCAGTTTTTTCCCACTACTCGTCTCATCTCCACCATCCCATTCAAAGTTTTCGGGTGTTCAGCTTTTGTCCATGTCCATCAACAACACCGGGACAAACTTGATCCTAGAGCTTATAAATGTATTTTCCTTGGGTACTCTCCAACTCAAAAAGGATATAAATGCTACTCACTGGTCACTAAACAATTCTATCACTCCATGGATGTCACCTTTTTTGAGCAACAACCTTATTTCCCCAAATCTGATATTCAGGGGGAGACTAATTTTATCCTAGAATATCAGCTTTGGGATATTGAAGAATCACCTCATGTCTCTCCTAATTCTGACCAAACATGCCCATCACTAAATCATGAATCACTTCCTCCTCAGAATCTCTCCCTTGAGTCTTCTTACTTCCTAGAACCTCCTTCTCAAGATCAAGCCAACAACACACCTCAAAATCTGGACACTATTCAATCAACAAAGAGTGATGAATTGATTACCTACTCAAGGAGGAGAAAGAACCAAAAGGAGATGGAACAACAAGCATCTCTTGAGAAAACCCAAGAGTCTGACTCAAGTACTAGACCAAGTGAAGATCCACCAGGTAACACTAATCCCGAAACTAATGATGACAGTGGTTTTCCTATTGCTATGAGAAAAGGGGTAAGATCATGCACAAAACATCCAATATACACATTTGTATCATATGAAGGATTGTCACCGAAGTTCAAAGCTTTTGTTGCCAACCTCGACAACATCCAAGTTCCTAATAATATACAAGAAGCTCTCTGCTCACCAGAATGGAAATCAGCAGTGTATGAAGAAATTCATGCACTAGAGAAAAATGGAACTTGGGAAATCTCTGACTTACCAACCGGAAAATGCCCAGTAGGCTGCAAATGGATCTTCACAGTAAAATATAATGAAGATGGGAGTGTTAATCGGTTCAAGGCACGGTTGGTTGCAAAGGGATTCACCCAATCATATGGAATTGATTATGAGGAGACATTTGCTCCTGTAGCCAAGTTAAACACAGTTCGGGTTTTATTATCTTTGGCTACAAACCTTGACTGGCCTCTCCACCAACTAGATGTCAAGAATGCCTTTCTAAATGGGGACCTAGCTGAAAAAGTGTACATGGAAATTCCCCCCGGATTTGAGACACAAACTACATGCAACAAAGTTTGTAAACTTAGGAGATCTCTATATGGGCTCAAGCAATCTCCAAGAGCTTGGTTTGAAAGATTCACAAAGGTAGTGAAGAAGCATGGCTATTCTCAATGTCAGACGGATCATACACTATTTGTTAAACACTCTTCTGCAAGAAAACTTGCAGTCCTCATAGTGTATGTGGATGACATAATCCTAACAAGAGACTATGAAGAGGAAATCCGCACCATCAAAAGTTTACTAGCTGCAGAGTTTGAAATCAAGGACCTTGGGAATCTTAAATATTTCCTAGGTATGGAGATTGCAAGGTCAAGAAAAGGAATCTTTGTCTCACAGAGAAAATATGTCCTAGATCTCTTAAAAGAAACTGGAATGCTCGGGTGTAAGCCGGCAGAAACTCCTATGGATCCAACTATCAAACTAGGAGCTAAGGAAAATTGTGCACCCGTGGACAAAGGAAGATACCAAAGATTAGTAGGTAAACTAATATATCTATCTCACACACGACCAGACATTGGATTTACTGTTAGCATGGTAAGTCAGTTCATGAACAATTCAAATGAAGAACATATGGAAGCTGTGTATAGAATCCTGAGATACCTGAAACTAACACCAGGTAGAGGATTATTTTTTGAGAAGAACCAAAGAAGAGATATTGAAGTGTTCAGCGATGCAGATTGGGCAGGATCAGTACAAGACTGAAGATCAACTTCAGGATATTGCACTTTTGTATGGGAAAATCTAGTCACTTGGAGAAGCAAGAAGCAGTCAGTGGTGTCAAGAAGCAGTGCAGAAGCTGAATTCCGGGCAATGGCACATGGTATTTGTGAGGGAATTTGGTTAAAAAGGGTGCTAAAGGAATTAAAAATTTCAGATGAAGAACCTATGAAAATGTTCTGTGATAATCAATCAGCAATCAGCATTGCCAAAAATCCAGTTCATCGTGATAGAACAAAACATGTGGAAATTGATCGGCATTTTATAAAGGAGAAGATAGAGGAAGGAGTAATCAAGATGTTGTACATACCTACATGTCTTCAGACAGCAGACATCCTTACCAAGGCTCTACCGAGAAAGGTGTTTGATGATCTGAGTTCCAAGCTGGGGTTAATTAATATTTACCGTCCAGCTTGAGGGGGAGTTTAGAATTATAGAGAGATTTATGTTTGAGGATCTGTTAGCAATATTAGGGGATAATATTGAGGAGATCTACAGCTAACATATCAGTTTTTCTTATCCCATGATTTTAGGAGATTTGGTAGTCTGTTATCAAATCTGTAGATATAAGTTTCCTGTTTTATAGCTTTTAGTTTTAGGTAGTTCTGTTTTCCTTTTTAGATTAGCTGTAAATATCCCTAAAATAGATGAGCATTATCATCTATATATAGAGGAGCCTGTAACCTTCTTTTTAACATAGTGGAATATTACTCTTTCCTTCCACAAACAAGAAGGTTGAATCCATGATAACTCTCCATATACAAGAATAGAAGACATAACCCAACAGGTTTAATGTAGAATTATAAAGGGGATTGTATTTTTGATACCTTGTCTGATTTGAGCTAGATTGAAGCAAGGCAAATTAGTTGTCTAATTATTGTGATTATCGTTTGCATCTCACATTATAAACTATTTATTTTTTTATCATGGAAAATTCATGTCGATCATGTTCTTTGCAACTTCTCTCTTGTAATACCTGCATAGATCTATTAATATGTACACATCTTTATTTGTCGCCTTTTTATGATGCGGTCTTACAATTTCTTTTCTGTCCCTGTTTCAATTTTTATCTCTTTATTTTGTTCAGTTTGCTTGTGCACTGTGTAGAATCATCTTAGTATTTTTCCTATTTTTTTTAATATTCATTTTGCAATGATACATAACAATGTCTCGGATATTGCATGACAGTCGTACGATGATCTTCTCCCCAGGAGGTCATCCTGTACCAAATGGAATATGCGATGGAGGCCATCCATGATTGGTATATTCTCCAAAATGGCGCAGTTGGTGAAAATAAGATTACTTCCAAGCTTCTCCAAATCTAAAACTCTACTAAGAAGATGTATAAAATTATCGGCCACGTTCTTGTGCGATAGCTAAGATAATGTCTAATGCTAACATTCTAATCAACACTACAAGGGTCCAAGCCCAATGCTACACTTATGTTTACCAAAAGCCAATACCAATCAAACAGCACTAGCCTGAGTACCGATAAGTTTGAATTGGCTGAAGTATTCCTCCACCTTTAGGCAAGGGTGGAGCCAGGATTTTCTTTTGGTGGGGGCAAACTTCTACTTTATTGGAGGGGGAGGGGGAGGGGGCAAAAATTGGAGGGAGTGGGGGCAACAAGGTCAAACAAGGCATATCAGTAGTTCAAAATGCAGGGGTATCTCAAATTTAAGCATAAATTCAAGGGTATCTAAAATGTCCAAAAAAGTTGAGTGGGGCAATTGCCCCCAATGTCTCCTTACTAGCACCACTCCTGCCTTCGGGTGAGGTCAAGTACCATGTTTGTTCATTTGAGTCACTTCGTGAGTTATTGATTAAAGTCAAAATGATCCAACTTGTCGTCGATGATTCTCGAGTTTCATGTCTTCAATTACTTGATTTTCAATGTAATCTAGTTTCAGGACATGTTTAGATTATGTGTATTCATGGAAAATGAATCATTGTTCAATCATAGCATGATTTTTCATATGTTCTCTGTTGAATTAGTCATAATTTGGTACAATTGTGCTCATAACTTTTTCTTCACCACGAGAAATCCTTTTATTAGTGCCAATCCTATGAAAATTCACGAAAAGATATTCAGAAAAATGAAATCAAACACAGTTTGATGTTATCACAATAAGAAAGTTATATAAATTGGTAGGTAGTTAAATGGGTACATATGAAACTATCGTAAAACTAGGATTCTCAAGATTTTTGCAAAATTGTTGATTTTCAAAAAATGCATCAAACTTAAAAAACCGGAATTTCTAAAAGATGATGACTAAGGTTTGTTATGGAAAATAATGACCTACAAAATAGAAGTGGTTTATGTCAAAGTCAATGATGATTCTAACATAGGATGGCTCAAGTCGAGTGACATCGTTATATTCTTCTAATTTGATATGTATCAATTTTAATCTCTATGGTAAAATAAAATAAATTGAGAAATTACTAAATCTTATTATGGTTAAATTGAAAATGAATGATGTGCTCTAATGCTTATAAGTTGGTTTTCCAATGTTTTTATTATTATTTTTTATTAATAATAAATTAACAATAAAAAAATAAAATATAAATCATAAGTATAGATTATGCTACACAAAATTTAGGTTGTTCGACAAGATTGCTTACATGCATAAGCAATGATGAGATCCTCATTATTTCGGGAAAAACCATTGTTATAATCTCCAATCCTCTTACAAAAATTAAAAATCCTTCATAGAAATCTTAAAATGAGTTTGCTATGAATCTATTGCCCATAAAAAGATCAATTTGCTTGTAAGATATTTATTTATTGAAATTGAGTAAAATAAAGTCATCATAGGTGATGGTCCATTCTACATTTATAATCGCACCGATATACTACAAGGTACAAATATAATGCAAATTAAATAATGAAGTTTGAAGCTAGGACTGGCAATGGTAATACCCATCTACCTGACTCATCAGACCCGAATAAATCGGATATGGACAAGGTTTTTCTATCCAATTAAGAATTCGGGTAATATTACCTGATACCCATTTACCAAAAAGTTTTGTAGGACTGGGTATGAATATACGTCATATCCTAACCAATTACCCAATAACAAAAGTATCCGACCCGTTGCCAACGTTTTGAAGGTAATTTGAATTGAGTTTTTTTATTAATCTATTTGAAATTTAAATTTACTATCTTGAATTTGTCTAAAATGGAAAGTTTCAACCATGACAACGATTCAAATTTGAAAAATGCTGAAGTGACCTCAAGTTGGAAGCTCAATTCGCACTTCTTGATGTTTAGGTGTATGAGAACCATAGATGCTTTCATCGAGATATGAGTGAAAAGCATCTGTGGTTCCTATCCATTTTCACGTCAATAAGTGCGATATGAGATTCCAACTTGAGGTCACTTTGGCACGACTCTTCAAATTTATATCCATTACATGTCAAAAGTTACCATTTTCGACCATTTAACAATTAATGGGAAATTTAATTTTTCCGCCTCACCACCGTTCACCCTCTAGATTTGGTCCTAGATATGCTCTGTTGGATTGATATAAAATGTCAAGAACATTATCAGAGCAACTCATTCTTCGTTGAGCTTCTCCTTCTGTCAAGCAATGGATGTAACGTTCCCTGCCCAACAATATTATGAACAACATACTCGTTTCATTGCTTGGACCCCTCCGCCAGATAACTATTGGAAGATAAATTTTGCGGGTCAGTATAGGCGTCGGCCTGGCCTAGGTGGAGCGGCAACTATCATTCGCGATGTCTTTGGAAGATTTAAAGGTGCCATTTCTGAAAATCTCATTAAAGCTAGTGGTGAAAAGTGTAAACTTTGGGGGTTGCGCTTAGGGTTGTACTTAGCACTAAGCCTTGAATTGGACTATATCGAAATTGAAGGTGATTCTTATGTAATATTTCAATTGCTCAAAGGTGTCTTCAAACCATTAAAGGATACTGAGGAACTTTGCAATGAGTGTCGGAATTTATTGGGACACTTTCAAGGTTATAGGCTACATGATGTGCATCGCGACTCGAATCAGGCTGCATACTTGCTTGCTGATGAGGCTATTTTTCTCCAGGGCATTAATCATTGGACAATCAATCCACCTTCCAATATTGAGTTGATTTTGCGCGACGATGTAGTTGGGCGTTGGATTTCAGATTGAATGTTTTTTTATTTTCGACCGAATGAATAAAAAATAGAGAAATAGAGAATAAATTAATGAAATTTATGGTAGACAAAATCTAGTATGAATTTATGCATGCTTTTTTTTTATTTTTTTGAATATTTTTCAATCCCCCTTTTGGATTTCTTGTCAAATTATTGTTAAAGATCATCATCATCACCAATCCGATAAGAAATTAGATCGATATCTAGATTTGCAAGATCTAGATCTAAGTTATCAAATCGGGTCGAATCCACATATTTTCCAAAATAAATTTCCAACCAGCCACAATATGCAGCAAATCCTCCAATCACCTTGTGGGCCAGTATCCACACCTGTGCCCCCCCCCCCCCTCTCTCTGTCCGAACCATGAATCCATCAGGTAGAACTTCCTCGAGATTCATTTAATCACTTCGTGCATCAAACCAAGTGAACTGAAAATTCTCTAGTAGAATTTTCTTGTGAGAATAGTCTTTTGTTCTAGCTTCACCTTTCCATACAAATTACAAGGTTGGTTTGGGTTAGTGTTAGATTAAACAATGTGTGATTGGGATTCTTAAATGAGTCAAGGTTGAATATTATATTAGAACTGAATTTGCAATTTGTATGTTTTATGTTCTCCATTAACTTGAAAAGAAACAAAAACCACTTGTGTTCATATGGATTTTTTATTTGGGTGATTTATGAAAACATGCTCTGAAAATTGAGAAATTACCAAAACAGTACACTGTTCACTTTGATTTCGAAATTGATAATTAATTGGTTGACTGAAACTAAAATCGGTAAAGGATATACTGTTTTAAAGAATAGGAAAACCAATAACTAGATTCATTTCACAAATTTACCATTTTGGTAAAAAAATAATAATAGTTTAAACCATTTTCAAAATTAAAACTAACAATGTGCTATTTTGATAATTTTCCAATTTTACTATGCCATTTTGGTAATTCTCTTTTTTATTATTATTATTTTGTAGCTGTTCCATTATAGAACCTTCCAAGTTGATGGAGGATTTGCAGTGTGGGCACTTGCCCCCACAAGAATTTTTAAAATCTACTAGGATTTATGTGCTATTGTGATAGATAATTGAGATAGAAAAAAATCCGTCTCTATTGCCCCCACAAGAATTTTTAAATTTATAAGGCTCTTAGTTGCCCTCACTTAAGAAAAATACTAGCTCCACCCCTGGTTTGTAGTCCTAGTTTGGTTTGAATTTAAATATAAAAAAAAGTTCATGCCCTTCCCTAAAAAGTGCAATATCCAAATTGTTAAAAGACATCTAGTTGGGGATGTGAATTTTATTGTGAAGACGAGATTGAGGAATATTATTGGTCAACATATCTATCAATTGGTTTCTTTGCAACTCTCAAATTCGATGGGAGGCGCCTTCATAGAATTGTGATATGCTAGTTTTGTTTTAAATACTTTAGTTTTGTTCAAAATTTTAAATCGATATTATCGACTTTATAAATAAATAAAAGTCTATATTAATGTTTCACATCTCGAACACATTAAATTCATAACCTTTGATACATATGTGTAGGCATTGTACTCTTTGCCTTAATTATATAAAATATGTGATTCTTTCTCAATTCTCTCTTCGATTTAATTTAATTAGTTTGAGTTGTTGAGCCTTCTCTACCTATAGAAACAATAAAAATTGACCTGGTTTGAATCATATTTCAATTGGTATTAGATCTCATATCTTAATTCTTTATGCGACTTGAACTAGTGAGAAAAAGGAGAAAATCTTTTCTTCTATTTCTCAAGGCTACAACAAGAGATTAATTGTATGAATTTATTCATATTTCTCAAGGCTCCAACAAAAGATTAATTGTATGAATTTATTCATATTAAGGCTCCAACACATGTTATTATAAAGGAGAGTGTATGGTATATGATAATAGAAGAAATTAATACAATTAAACTTTTTTGGGCAAAAAGATTACTAATTTAAACAAGTAAAAAAAAACAACTAGAATAGAAAGGACTAAGAAAACACACTTGTGGAGGATAAGAGGTGGTGACCATGAACCAAGGTCCTCCGAAGCTGGGAGGACAATCATTTGCAGATGTGGTGGCAAAAAAGAGAGCTTTGGAAGATAATGTTGCAGGTCTTGAAGAACGCACCGGCCTTAGTTCAACAGAAAATATTGACGGGCCAAGGCCCACGAATTTTAGAAATTGAAATTTGACGATCTAGGACTGTCGAAATTCTTGATATTCCCATATTTGACAGCTTAGAGTTGTTGAATTTCTTCTTCTTTCATTAATTTGACAGTTTCAGCCTGTTGAAAATAAAAATTTGATAATGAAAAATTCGACACCAATTCGACCCCTTTGTCCGTTGAATTTTATGAAATTTGACGGCCTTAAGCCGTCAAATTTGGGCTTTTTTCACATTGTGATCGGCTATCATTTTTTTCTGACGAAGATATCTTGGCGGGCTCCCATTGTTACAAAATTTGTTTGGTAGCAAAAATTTTCAAACCACGAAATTGAGGATCTCTTCTAAGACCAAAAGTTGAAAGCGTTCGGAAAATGATCCCGGATTGGAAGCTTAAGGGATTTTGTTAACTTTGGACCCTTGTCACCTCCTCATATTTTCTTTCATTGAGGAAATTGTTGCAATTTGGTTAAAATAGAGGTTATCCATTGAGGGCATTACCATGAAAGTTTTCAAATGGACATCATTTTTTCAACCTTCTTATAAGGACTCATCCATTACTCCGATGTGGATTTCTTTTTCCCATTCACTGTTTGTTCTGTTATAAGGAACGAAACTTGAGGAATGTCTCTTCGTTGATCGGTGAGGTGTTAGTTATCGATCATGCTACAAGGAGAGGTAATTGACTAAACAGGGCGAAAGTGTGCATATTGCTAGATCTATTAAAATCTATCTAAAACAAATTGGGTTGCCTATGGAGCATCAAGATATTGGCAACCTGTTACGTACGAGTCCTTACTGCATTATTGTTATTGTTGCCTCAAGTTGGGCCATCTGGAGAAAAATAGTCGATTAAGAGATGATGGGAGGTAGTTGAATGTTGAGGGAGCACCAAAATCGATTCAAAAGGAGAAACATTCGCAACTAATGGGTAAGGAAACAAATACTTCGACTTTCAAGGGAGTAAATACTAAACAATGGTTTACCAAACCATTGGTGATTAAGGATGGTTTAATACCCACTGATCGTATCAAGGAAACCACATGTTCAATTCAACACTCATTTTTAAATTCATAAAGTATATGGGGATGTGTGATTTTGTATCCTAGGGCATTATGTCTATGGTTCTGTAGACACCCTATTTTTGCATATGCTTAATTCGATAATTTTTTTATTTTTTTTTATAAATAGCATTTCATTAATAATAACACTAGGCCAGTCGAGGTGACCAGCCTAGCAAAACCTTATAGATATGACGTTACTTACTAGAAATACATCGAATCCCATCCCAATTGAAGATAAAATCTTCAAAGAAGATCCTCCTAAACTCCTTATAGACTTTGGACCAATAAAAGATAAGACCCAAGATGGACATAATTGTTGCCGTACAATCTTCCTGTTTTCCCTTAAAAATACGCCTATTTCTCTCAATCCACACCCCCCAACAAATTGCGAATGGTGTAATGCTCCACAACAACCTCTTTGTTCCACCAAACGAGAGACCAATTGACGACCAACACGTGAAGAGGTCCTTTCTTCAATTGACGACTTTGGGCTCACTTTTTTAATTCGACAATTTGTTACCTAGTTGTGGTGTATTCCTAATTATAAACGCAAAGAATTCGAAAGTCGGATAGTACATTTCCCAAAAATTTCATTTCTAGTCTTTTCATCTCTTTCACTCGTTACGACTCAACATAGAAATTATGCATGCTTAAGATCGCTACACTTTGCACCCGATTTAACAAGTACCTACGCTTAGGTTCGTTACATATTTTAATAACCCAAAGACATCATGATGCTAAGAAAATTTGTTCTCAAGATTTAGAAATAATCACGTTGGGACTGATAGAAACCTTACTCCAAAATTCATAAAATTTGTAAAAATTAATAAAACGACAAAAATGCCCCTCATGAATCTTGTACCTCTAAAAAGTGTCGAAAGTACCTTTATTGCCTTTAGAATACAATTTCGAGTCTAACGGAACCCAAATCGATGAAAATGAAGAAATTTATAAGAAATCACAAAAATGACGTAAATCAATTAATCAAATTCAAAATTAAAATTAAATCAACTAATCAAATTCAAATTTAACCAACTAATCAAATTTAAATTTAAAATTCAATTAACTAATCAAATTCAAATTAAAATTTAATCAACAAATCAAATTCAAAATTAAAATTCAACCGACCAATCAAACAAAAATTAAAATTTACTTAACAAATCAAATGTAAAATTAAAATTCAATCAACCAATCAAAATCAAATTAAAATTAAATCGACCAATTGTCAAAATTAAAATTCAATCGATGGAGGACTACCGAATTGCGAAAAATGTGGGATCATTACCTGCGTGGTTCTATAAGAAACGTGTAAAAAAAAAAACATGAAAACAAATAAAAAAAGAAACATTCTTAAATTAAAAAAAAAAAAACGTCCACATAAAAAAACATTTTTAAATAAGAAAAAGAAAAATGTCAAAAAAAAAAAAAACGTGAAAAAGTAAAAAAAATAAAAAACGTTGAAAAATAAATCGAAAAAAAATTTAGAAACCAATTTTTTTATTTATAAAAAAGACTCACCTCCTTCTCTCCAAGGGCTCTTCTACAATCACACACACACACACACATACACTCTTTCTCTCTCTCTCCCTCTCCTCTATAATCTCTCTTCCTTTACATTTTTCTTTCGTGTTCCTTCAAAGAAAAAAATAATAACAAAAATAATAGTAATATAGAAAGAGAACAAGAAGAAGATATGGAAGAAGAAGTTTCAAGGACTCGCAACCTTCATACTCTCCCATCACACCTCTAGCAATTACCTCGGATCGCACCTGAAGGAATCCTATACAATCATGTATTTTGATTCTAGAGGTAAGTCTTAACTTTTTTTTTTTTTTTTTGTACTCTTAATTCTTCTTCCCTTTCTTCCCTCTATGTTTTTTAAATTAATATTCTTTTTTTATTTTTAATTCTATTATTATATTTTTATTATCAAAAAATTTTAACGCATTCACTTTTTTTTTTTTTTCTGATTTGGTAAATTTACGTGATATTAAAAATTATAATCTAGGAAATTTACACGTGTTCTTATTTTCAAATTTGAGAATTTTACCTGACATTAATTTTCACCAAACTTGTGATTTATACATGTTTATATTTTTCAGATTTGAGAATTTACATGATATTGATATTCACCAAATTTGTAATTTATACATATTCATAGTTTCTAGATTTGATATTTTTTTATATGATATAGATTTTCATCAATTTTGTGATTTATAAATATTCATAGTTTTCAGATTTGATAATTTTTACGTGATGTTGATTTTCATCAATTTTTTAATTCATGATTATTCATAATTTTCAGATTTGATAATTTTTATATGATATTGATTTTTATCAATTTCATAATTTATGAATGCTTTTAATTTTCAAATTTGATATTTTTTTTTATATGATATTGATTTTCATCAATTTTGTGATTTATGGATGTTCATAATTTTGAGATTTGGTAATTTTTTTATGATGTTGATTTTCATCAATTTTGTGATTTATGAATGTTTATAATTTTCAGATTTGATAATTTTTATGATATTGATTTTCATCAATTTTGTAATTTATGAATATTAATAATTTTTAGATTGTTAATTTTTATGTGATATTGATTTTCATCAATTTGTAATTTATATTCATAAACTTCTAATTTTGGAAAGTTTATATTTATAAATTTCTAATTCGAAAATTTCATATTTATAGCCTTCTAATTTGAAATTTTCATATTCATATTTTTATAATTTGAAAGTTTATATTCGTACATTTCTAATTTAAAATTTTCCTATTTATAATTTCTAATTTTGAAAGTTCATATTCATAATTTTCTAATTCGAAAAATTCATAATTTCTTATTTTGGAAAGTTCATATTTATAATTTCCTAATTTGAAAGTTCATATTCATAATTTCCTAATTTGAAAGTTCATATTCATAAATTTCTAATTTGGATATTTCATATTCATAACTTTCTAATTTGAAATTTCATTCATAATTTCTAATTTAGGAATTTTGTCAAAACTAATATTTTCCAATTTGGAAGATTCATATAAAATCAGATTTTTATTGATTTTGTATTTTTGCTAATATTAATGATTTCAAATTTGGAAGGTATATTTTTATATTCTTGACTTAGTAATTTTCTTGATTCGGAGTGTTTACATATCCTACCAATTTGATAATATTTTTTATTTGATTCATATTTCACCAATTTGGTAATTCGAAATTCAAGATTTTTTTTTCTTTACACGTGAACTTCAGAACATGGATATGATTAAGACTTCTTCATTTTTTTTCTTTTTTTTTGCAAAATTCAAGGAATCATGTAACGTTCGAAAAAAATTTAGCCATATGATCCATTTAACAAATTCGGCATAAATTAATAATGATTGCACCCTAGCTTGACTCTAGTATTTACTTGTTGACTATAGGATAGTTTTGGATCGTAGTAAAAATCGATCATTTCGATTGGGCGGGTTCGGTGCTTAACACTTTCCGAAATCCGTAATCTAACCCCTTACCCATGGATAAAGCTGAATCCATTTTGGAGTTATTTTTTATTATTAGACCGAAAGTAAGTGGCAACTACCAATTCTCAGAAAATTCCCCAATTAACCAGTTAGATTCATTTTTACCATTTAGCGAAAAAATGTTGAGGTGATTTCAGTAACGATTGTACTTGAGAATTTATGGTCAAACTTAACCCGATCCAAAATCATCCCTAGGTTGATTTTTCACTCGAGTCAACCTAGTTGACTTAAAGAGATTCTTAAATTCGGCTAGATTTTGTCATGTCTTTCATTTGTATGTATTTAGATGTGGTTGATGGATTATTTCTTGTGATTGATTGATGGATGTATGTGGCTTATATGGTTGGTTGATTTGCGAAATGCCCCGGGTGCACTTTGTCCTTTTACACACACCCACGAACATGGATTTTCATGTTTGTATCACGAGATACCTGTATTAACCCCGTAGTTGGATCCAAGTTGACCTGGTTTTTCGGGACACGGGAGACGCACGTGAACACTATAACTTTAGTACCGTAACTTTGGGTATATCAAACTGAAGCATTGTGTACTATCTAAGTAGGTAAAACTAGGAGGTATATTGGTATTTTAGGTTGAAGTGACCTCCTAGCTTCAATCATATAATAAGCCTAGAAATTCGAATCTAGGTGCGGTCTTATTAGGCCACGACTTGAATTGATAGTAGGTACTCCCGGGTTGCAATTCTTTAATCCAATCGACAGGAAGTAGGCGGACTAATCTAGACCGTTCAAATTAATCCCACAATATCGGTCCGACCCAATAAACTCAATTGGTAAAAAAGTAATGATTATCGTGAACCAATTAAACCAGTTGCCTCAATTGACAAATGGATCTAACTGACCAATACTAAACCGGTTGAACAAATTGGTTTTAGGTTCAAAGATTCGACCTAATTCATATCAAGAAGATTCGATTCTATGGTTAAACTAATTTGTTTGACCAAAGGTTCAACCTTAACCAGGGGTAGACCCATGACTAACCTTTCTTACCTTTGTGGTTACTATAGATTTATAGTACATTTGGACTCAATGTTTACCACTGTACTTGGGCTAATTGATATCAAATTTTTAATCACGTGGTTAAGAGTCATTAATTTTTCAAAATCAATGGTTAATCTTGGTTTGCTTTCAATCAGGTAATAATTGTTCCTAGACATTTTAAACTACTAATTGTAGTACTTTGGGTTCGTAAAAAAATTGTCTTACCAGAGTACTATTGTCAAATTCAAGTAGTCAACCCTTACCACAAGAAGAAACAAGTACTATGGACGAAACATTACTACGTCAAATTTGGAAAGTCTTTCAAACACAGTTTATTATTTCTATTTAAACACAAATTGAAGGCCTAAAAAATTAAAATAAAAAAGATAAAGCTATAGAACCTCATGTTGTGTTTGATTTCGTTGAAGACCAAGAAGACGATCAATTAACCTTCGACCTTATCTTAGTCCATCGAATAATTCAGTTTGAAACTACCTTGAAGAATATTAAGAATCTCGATGATCTTGCCTTTGTATTAGAGGTAATGACGTTATTCTTTACTGTCCGTTTGCTAGAGAAATTCACAATGCTAGACATGGATAAGTTTGATAGGATTGGATGCCCTATGATTCACTTGAAAGTATATGTCGACATCATGCAATCTCAAAGATCAAGCGATGAACAAATGACTCAAATTTTTCAAAAAACTCTCATGGGACCTGCATTACATTGACTTATGTATTAGACTCATCTCGTGTAAGAACATGACATGAATTGATGAAGAAGTTTATTGGTCGATATTTGTTTAATACAGATATTAAACTCACATGAAGAGATTTTGAAACAACCAAGCAGAAGTCCCGGGAAAACCTTCACTGAGCTCATTGCTCGGTGGAGAGCTAAAGCTGCTCAATTGTCGGACCGACCTCGAGAGAAGGAATAAGTCAAGATTATCTTTAGGAGTTTCACTTCAAATTATGCTAAATACTTGATGCCTCAGTACTTTCCCACTTTTCAGTTCTTCTGTGAGGTTGAAAATCAAGTTGAAGATGCATATTCTTTAGGTTTCTTTAATAACTTATCTGAGTCAAAATCCAAAAATTTCAAATTCAGTACCAATTCCTTACAAGTGGCTAATATCTCTTTCGCACTAGCTTTTCAATCCGCTCAGTCCTTGCAAACCAAACCTAAAAAATAATTCTCCAATCTTGGAATCTCTTAGTATTGTCTTTCAAAAATTGATGGAAAGGGAATTACTGACACCATTGCAACCTGAGCTTTTACCTAATCATTTCTCTCCAAACTTGGATAATGGGTAATTATGTGAATTTCATCAAATGCCTAATCATGTTCTTGATAGGTATATTACTCTTCGCCATGCTATTCAAGATCTTATTAAGTAATAAAAAGTCCTCATATCCGTTTTTACGCATCCAATGTTAAAACTAATCTTTTGCCTACTTTTCAAAATCAACCTCCACCTGCTTTAAACTTAATATTCTTATCTAAATCCGAATCAGTTGACTCAATTTTCTTTATTCATTTGATCGGTTCTAACAGTTTATCCCCACTATACCAGAATGAACTCTTAAGAATTTCCAAAAAGAAAAAAGAAAAAATTTCTCGTATTATAAAATACTTTTCCTTCCTTCAATAAATGAGTGTACTGCAAGGTTACGATTTTCATCTATTTATTAATATCGCTATTTATTTAAATAAAACTATTTAAATTCTATCAATAATTAAAATATTAATTTCATCCACCACTTTGTAGTTTTGTGGGTCATGCCATCAATTTGAAAATACACACAATTGTGGAGGGTGTGCTTATAAATGTTTACAAATAAAAAAGTTTGAGACACGTTGGACTAAAAAGTATTATTTTAAATGATATTATCTTGAAGAGGAAAAATCTATTAAGAATTGGAAAATTAGAAACTTATTATATTCTAGATCATTTACCTTTCCTTCAATAAAGTATCGTTTTTCAAAGTTACAATTTTTGCAAATTATTATTATTATTTTTTATTTAAAATAAAATTAATAAAATTCTATAAATAATCCAATATTAATTCCTTTTATTGATATTGATCTAATGACATGTTGTACTCAAACAAATATTTTTATTTGCGTGCCCTCTTTCCTTCCTGTTGAGGTTCCAAATTGTCAGTTGAAAAGAACTCAAGAAGCAGTGCCAAAGATATTCACTACTTTATAGTTTTGTGGGGGCATTTTATCAATTTAAAAATATAAAATAAATATATTCACCAAAAGATGGAGACTTAGAAAAAGCACTATTATTCTTTAGTGAGAAAGAGCACAAAATATAAGGTCACTTTGAGACAAAATATACTAGTGCCTAATTATCAAGAAAGTTAAACCTTTAGATTATATAAGTTCCAACTATAATATTACAATATAAGACCATTTTTTGTTTTTCCACTGCTCGTGCTAAATATTATAGGTCATAGTCATGCATTTTTTAGGATTGGGTGCTTAATTAGCAACACAAATGCATGCAACCAATATATTAATTTAATAATATTTTTAATGAGAATGTCAAATTACTATTAATAACCCATGATTAGAAAGATAACTCTGTTGTCAAGTAAATAATTTTGAATAAAAAGAAAATATGTTTTAAGAAGTACTAAATATACTAACAAGTTGGATAGAAAAACATGTCACTTCAAGAGTTGGAATAAATATCATCATTTAAAAACAAGTCAAAAATATTTTTATGTTTAGATAATAAAATTAATTTCACATGCAAAGTACCTAGTTATAAATTATAATGTAAATTATAAATTATAATGTATATATATCTCACAAATTCAAGCCTCACCCTAAACATGAATCAAGCTATAACCCATAACCCATAACTGACCCATTGATGGTCGGGCTGGCAATGGGTTGGGTGTGGGTCGGATGAAGAACACAAATGTATCATCATCCAACTCTATATCCGATTATCCATATCCAATTTTTACCTACCCAATTTTTTAAAGGATATCCCCAAACTTCAAGAAGTGTAATATATATATAAACCTCATTTTGAAGATGATGGAAGAACCTTAATTTTGAGTTATACATATGCCTGAATTTAGCGTATTAAAATTTGGATAAGTGGATATTCAGATTGGATATGATGCATATCCATATCTGACCCAAAATAAATTGGACAAAATAATTACGGATAAATTTATCTGAACTTTTAATCGGATAAATACCCATACCCAAATAACTCAGCTTAGATGGTAAGTGAAAATTACCCAACCATGCTTAATTGACTGCCTTACATAATATTCATCTGACCCTGGTGGGATCAGTGGTGTATCCAAGTCCAAGACCAAATTATGTGAACCTAAGCCTCTACTGTTCACTCCCTAACAATGGAGTCATTTATTTTTAAAATTTGGGGTTGAAACATCTAAGCCTCTACTGTTCACTCCCTAACAATGGAGTCATTTATTTTCAAAATTTGGGGTTGAAACATCTAAGCCTCTACTGTTCACTCCATAACACTGGCGTCAGATTGAGAAATGTAACATAAAAACAATAATCTAAAATTAAAATCCTTCGGCCTAGTACCAGATTACAATTTAATAATTAGTAGGTGCAAGTGGGGTTTGAATGCAAGGCGTGGTATCAACATTCAGAGAAATGCATAAAAAATATTGTTTGCCTTTGATGCATCAATTCAATGCCTACATCCTAAAAGTAAGACATGGGTATTTGGAGAAGGCCTAAAATTACATTTGTGTTCCATTCTTATTATAGAGAATTCAATATTTTTCCCTAAGCAGTATCAAACTTATTGGAATACTATGTAATGTAGCACACTAGTGTATCTTGAAGAGATTCTTCAGCTTTGCAACCAGCCTCCATTCATCAATAGACAGAAAATCCTGCAGCATAGTGGAAATTATTAGACCAACCACCAAAAAAGTGGAGATTGAATCTTAATTGTTTTTTCCTTTTTAATTCAAGAGTTAGAACTTGTGAATGCACACATAGGTCCAGCAAACAGAGGATGAAAGCGTGATACGGCTTTTAATTTGACCTTTGAGAAAATTGACAAGTAGAAATTACCCGATAATTAGTTTTCAGAATATCTATGGACTTCCTTGTGATGTGGCTAACAAGTTCATCATCGATATCGAAATGCCTGCCATACATCTTTTGTTTCTCCTCAGTATTGCTGCTTGCTATCTGAAAAACACACAGATTGGGTATCGTAACTCACAAATTGGGTTCTATGCTAACAAATACTTTGTCTTCTTATAGGATAAAATGCACTACCCATTATTACCTTTATGGCCACCTTCTGCCCTTTCTTAGCAGTATCAACCTGTTTGTGATTAACTTCAATGGATGCAATCCGCCCAATATCAATAAAATCCCTTGAAGGAATACAAATTGGAGTGCCCACCTGCTCAATGCGACCAAAATATATAGTGAGACGCATGGTATACACAAGCCAAGCAATATTAATAATAATAATAATAATAAAATGAGAGGTCCTCCAACAACTGATCTCTTGACTTGGACAGCGGTGACACTAGAAAACAGAATACATAAAAAAAAAAAAAAAAAAGTCGAAGACCTCAACTCCCAAGTTGTATTACCCTAAAAAATGGCAATCAACTACTTGGCTCTTCATAACTTTCATCACAAGACTATTAAAATGGGTTCCAAAATCCTAATTCAGCTATGTGTTGGGTAGGGAAGGTTAAAAGGCGTAAATGGAGTTTGTAAATTTTGGGGAAGTTGGAAAAATATTACGTTTCCCAACTTGACATCTAAGAGAATTGGGGAGGAAGAATTTAATCAAGCCCCAAACATATGTCACACATTTTAGTGGGAAAAAACGTTGTCTGATTTAGGGGTCCACCTAATTGAGGTTAGCAAAAAAAAAAAGAGATTCTCTTAGAGCGCATTGGGAATTTTGCCTGGGTGATCAGAATACGAACTGTTGTTGCTTCTATTGGCTAGCACAACAAGACTTGGTCAAGTGTGGTTGAACACAACAAATAAAGAGATATCCAAAGTAGGAAATGAGAGATACCTTGACGATGCCTTGGAGAACGTCAACCCCCACGACAATTGGGTCCTTCTTGTTGAAAATGTAATTTGGTATAACTTTGAGAACACATGGAAATACTGCTTCTTCAGTCTCTTCCTTCTTTTTCTCTTCCTTAAGATTGTCAATATATGACTTGAACTGATCAAATAAGTGATAAATGATATCGGCAATAAATATCTTGACACCGGTCTCATCAGCAAGCTCGCGAGCCTCAGGTGTTACTTTGACATCAAATGCTAATATCATAGCGAATTCCTCCTTTTTTCTCTCGAGCATGACACTAGCCCTCATGACATCTCTCTTGTGTACAGGACCTATGCTTATTCCACTGACAGGTATGTTGACAGCTGGACTCTTCAAGAAGTCCAATAATGCTTCCAACGACCCAAGTGTGGATGCTTGCACGTAAACACCTTCCCCACTCTTGTCAACCCTGCTCATTACTGATCTCATGTCTTGCATCGCTGCTTCCTTGATGTCTTCCAAATCATCATTAGGCTCCACCACATATAGACCAGTGCTTGCAATAACATGTTCAAGGCCCTGCAAACAAAAGATATAACACAACTAGTCTTTGAGAAGACCAAGCTCAATAAGAAGAACAAAAAATATAACACCACAAGTCTTTTAGAATACCAAGATCAATAAGAAGAAGTGAGTGGACATGTATATTAATGTAAATATCCATAGGTGCATTTCTAAAAGTATATTGGAAACTAACTTCACCTGGGCAGCGATCTTGATACCCTGTGCGGCCTTGAGTTCTTTATGATGTAGATAAGAACCCTGGAAATTGAAACAACAAAAAATTATCAATCATCATGTTGTGCTTGGGATAAGTTGTGTTTGCAAATATTTTTTGCAACCCTGCAACCACTTTATTTATTTTTTGATAAGCAGTCTGCGATCATTTTAAAAGCTAATACAAGCAGACAAATCAAATAGTTCATGAAAATTCTGCTGAGGCTATAAAATGAGTATAAATTATTCCATGTAAAAGACCAATTTTATCCATAAAGAAAAAGAGACTGAAGAGAATCTTGCGGGATAGAATTAGGATTAGATGGCTAAAAGGAGATGCGTATCCAGAATGTTCTATGAACAATGTGTACCAATTAGACCACAATTTTTTTTTTTTTTTTTACAAAACTGATGAAGAAAGGGTCACATACCTTGGGATTTACAGCCAAAGAAAACAAGATAATTTTGGTCCATGCTAAGAATTCTGGATTTTGGATCTGTTTACATGACCTTTTTGTAGAAGGGGTTTGTATATGATCCTGTACGTGACTAACTACTTGATCATCAAAGTTTCCATAAATTTGAAACTAGATATGCGTATCCATTTTTGAATTGCTTAGTCAGTCAATTTCTACAATTTATTAGTAACGGAGGTTTCCATTTTGAAGTTTCTAATGGGAGTAGCAGTTGCCAGATTAATAGTCACTGGGACCAACAAGTCTAATTTATTGGTAGTTTGAAATTTAGGTTAGTGTTGGCTTGTTAAGGGGGAAAAGTTAAAGAAGGGCCACCTCATAAGCCTGAACCCCATAAATACATGTATGTCTCGAAGTTCAATAAATGAAATGAAAGAATTTTATTGATGCCACAGCCCATTCTGAGTTCTAGCACTATAAGCCCTTAGTTCCCACTACCCCACAGTCCAATACAATCTACTACCCTTCAATCCAGCCTTTAACCTCTTTGCATAAAAGAATCAAAGTTCATATGCCCAGCACCAGTTTTATATTTCTCTCCCTACAAGAGTCCCTCCCATCAACCACATTCAGTCTAAGTTAGTATATCAACAACAATAATATTTATCATATCATGGTTCATAGAGGATAAAAGTTGGGTAGTCAATAAAATGTTTTGTGCAATCGATGTGGTGTTAGTTGATGCAACTAAAAAGGAAGTCAATATAAAACAAGAGACTCATAAAACAGCTCGAGGCTCTAAGGAAAGCCCATTTGCACTCAAAGACTTATGACTCACTCAAAGAGACAACATTGAAAAAGCTTATGCCTTCGGGGATGCACATGCCTTTTTAGTGCCTTTCGACTAAGGCATATATCATATGGGGATGTGTTTTATTTCTTGAAACATCTTTTACCGTGCTTTTTCTTTTTTAATCTGAAAAAGATCATATTGGTTTCAGATGTAATGTAACGATTAAGATACCTCCGGTATCCTAATAAAGATTGATGCATGTAAATAAGTTGGAACATCTACATATCTAATTTTTTTTACAAATTCAGTTGTTGATGGAATAGCTCCAACATATCGAGGTTAAAAAGATACGACCCATAATTTCAATTAACTTGTCCCTAAACAATAAAACCAACCAAACTGATGTATAAAGAATATTCTATTAAAAAATAAGAGATCAAAATCTGCTATCAGATAATGATGAGATGCAAGGACTGGTATTGATCCTGCATAACTACATTGTATACGAACAAACATAAAATGTAAAGGCTAGAACAGAAAAAAACTGCAACAAACAATTGAAGGAACACAAAACGTAAGAACTAATTAAAAAACTCCTCACCTTAACTCGAAGCTCCTTCATTGGGTGAGGGGTCAGTATAGCACGGATTGTGGTAACAATAGGCCCCTGATATCGAAATATATATATAAGAAACTTTAACAAATGCCACTGACAATATATATATGGAATAAAGACAATTATTAGAAGGCTTACTTGCATGCCACAAACAACTATTTGATCTCCTTCATGAAGCTCACCATTAATCAATACAACATCAATCGTTGTCCCTAGGCCTTCAATAACTTTAACCTCCAATACTGTGCACTGGGGACAGTCCCGATCCAAAAAATTACAACTTAATTTTCATACTTTGATGCATAAAATACAAATAAATGAATAGAAAGAAAACAAATGAACTTAAAGAAAGCTCACTTGCACTTCATTGCAAAACATAAGCTTTTCCAACATAGTTTTTTGAGTCCACTGCACCAATAACAATAGCAGATCTGGAATGCCTTCACCACTGCAAAAACAAAAAAAATTACAAAGTTTGCCAGAAAGACGTGGCTTCCTCTACTTCGAAATTGACAATTATTGAATATATATATATATATATATATATATATTAAGAGGCTTGATTTTCATGTCCGTGACAACGTACCTGATTGCACTTGTAGGCACAATACTGAACGTTTCCCCCATTTCTTTATTTTTGTAATACAATTCAGTATTTAAACCCTGCTCCTTGAACTGTGTAACAATCTGAAAAAAGAAAAACAAAGAGAATGGTAACTATATCCGCTACTACCATAGACTACAAAATTATGTCTGGAATGTAGTAGTGACCTGGGTAAGCCTCATATTGAACTCAATTTGTACGTCTTTAGACTGTTGCTTCATAGCTTTCACAATCGGTGCATTGGGGCATCTCTTCCAACCATATAGCCTGTCAACCTTTGAAACCCAAAAAGAAAAGAAGCAGAAAGATTAGACTGGAGAAATAACAAATCTTACAGTTTAATTTCCAGAAGCTATATTAAAGCTATCTTTTGTTGGTCCATATCTTTAAAGCTATATTAAAGCTATCTTACAGTTTAACGATTTTATCCATTTTGGGTCTTATATTTTGTTGGTCCAAAATCTTTAAGAAGTTTAGGGAGATTTTCTTCAAGGATTTTGTTTTCAATTGGGATGGGTTTCGATGTATTCCTCGTGAGTAGCGTCCTGTTTGTAAGGTTTTGCTAGGCCGGTCACCTCGACCGGCCTGGTGCTGTTTTTGAATGAAATACTATTTATCAAAAACAAAAAAAATTAAAGCTATCAATCAACAAGCTGAGCCCCACCTTATTCAAGGCAACTATGAACTCCGTATTCCTCATTTTCAAAAGATTCAACGATTCAATTGTCTGTGGTTCCAATCCGTGCATTATGTCAACAACCAAAATTGCAATATCACATAAGCTTGAACCCCGAGAACGTAAATTCGTGAATGATTCGTGTCCTGGAGTATCAATGACCAAAAGACCAGGGACACGCAAAGTGGCATCGGCCTTTAGCTCCTTGGTTCTCTCCCTTATGTTCTCGGCAGGAAAATAAGTCGCCCCAATCTGCTGTGTAATGCCTCCAGCCTCGCCTTCTTGCACATTAGTGCCTCGGATGCAGTCTAGCAGCTTGGTTTTACCAGTATCAACATGACCCATGATGCAACAAATTGGAGAACGGAGGTTGTTAGCACTCCGTTTTGAGAGAGCTTCCATGGTTTGTTCTTCCTGTTTCATCATCACCACATCCTCCTTTCTCCTGATCTTTTCAGTAACTACTTCTGCCTCATGTTGAGTTTTTGTAGATGTAGTAGTAACAACAGCCTTCTTGGCAGCAGCAGTAACTGTGGGCTTGGTTTCTGCATTTCCAGAAGATTCAGCCATGACTCGCTTGGACTTTTTCTTCACAAGAAGCAGAGGAAGAGAACCAGCTTCTTCCTCATCAAACACACTCTTAGCATTCAATTTGACAACAACAACATCATCATCCCAGCTCTTCTCATCCCATGCTTCTTCTTCTTCATCTTCTTTGATTCCATCCTCTTCAACCCCATACTCAATTTCCAGCTTCTCTGCAGCATCACCTGCTGCTGACTCGACTTCTTCTTCTTCTTCTTGGACCTTTTCGACTTCCAATGCCACTGCCTCGGCTATAGAATCCAGCTGGGTTTCCTCCTTTTCCTGTATATTCTTCCTCCACGTAGCTAGAATCTGATTCCTCGTTGCCTCCCTGCGATGGGCTCTTTCCTTCTGCTTAGCTGTTAAGAGCTTGCCTTCCCGTTTTTTCCTGAGCAGCTTCTCCTTTTTCCTGAGTTTTGCCTCCTCTGCTAGCCTCTCAAGCTCCTCTTGTCGACGACGCTCGTCTTCCTCCTTCCTCAGCCTCTCCTCTTCTTCTTTTTTCTTTCTCTCTTCAGCTTCTTTACGCCTCAATAGTGCCTCCTGGATTTCTCTCACATGCTTGGGAACCTTCTTGTCAAAAACTCTACTACTCTTTTTCGATTCCTTTACCTCCTCCACTGCCGCTGCTAATGCTGCTTTCTTCTCTTTTTCCTTTTCCTTCTTCTTTTTCTTCTTCTTTGCTGCTGCAGACTCAGACTCCCCAGTTGCAGTTTCTTCTTCAGCTTCCATAACATCAACCTTAACCTCACTAATGGCTTCAGGTTGAACTTGAAGCTTCTCCTCTTTATGAGGTTTAGAAAGCGAAAGAGGACCTTCACCAAGCTCGGCCAAAATTTTGTCCAGGTCATCCTCTTCTTTTACACTTCTTCCACTATTCCTATTCCTCTTCTTCTTCTTCTTCTTTTTCTCTCTCTTTTTGTTCTTATTAGAATCCCCCCCCATGTCCATGTCCATGTCCTCCTCGGTCTCGCTTCCTTTATCATTGGAATCAGCAGCAATGCTGCTATTGTTGACATTACTGAAGAAGCTATCTTTCACGGTGGTGGTGGGTTGTTTGGTTGTTTCAGTTACATCATCTCCAACATTGGTATCGAACAAAAAACTAGCACCACCCTTCGTAGAAGACTCCTCCTCCTCCTTCTTCTTCTTCCCGGAAAAGTAAATTTCAGGAATCTCTCCCTCCTTCACTGCGACTGCAAAATACTGAACCGATTCGTCTGATCGTTGATGTTCTTCCATTACTTTTTGGATGATGATTATTAAATTCTTTTCACTAAAATAAAAATAAAAATAAAAACAATAGTAAAACGAAAGGTTTTTCTAAAATAAAAAACACTGATGAGAAGAAGATCCCTTAGAAAGGAAATAAACTTCTCTGATTAATATTAATAGTAATAATAATGGAAAATAATTTTATTAATGTTTCACTAAGAAAACAATTCTAATACGAAAGGTTTTTAAAACACTAATGGAAACAAATCCCTTAAAAGAAAATACCATATCAATAAAACCTATTAAAATTAGAATCCTTTATAAAAAAAATTACTTAAAATTCAACATTATTCAATTAATAATAATAATAATAATAATTGAAAAAATATACTGGAACCTAGATTTGGAATAAATCCCAATCCTGTTTCTGTACATACGATTGATTTCTACGTGGATTAGGAAATAAATACATTCGTGAACAACTCGAATGCGAGTCAAGTTATTTTAAGACTAATGACTCTTGAACTCAACATGATAGCGTGACTCAAAAACTCACTTACGTGTCATGCGTATAAGACTAATGACCCTTGAACTCAACATGATAGTGTGACTCAAAAACTCATCGACGTGTCATGCGTAAAGAATCGTAGATTCTTTCGCTTGGGATACACAACTGCAAATGGCAGGCAGTCAATTCAATTGTGTATCCCGAGGGGAAAAACTCTATGGTTCTTTGCCCATGCACGAGGGTGAGTTTTTGAGTCACTCGGTTAGGTTCACTTCAAAAATCAGCACTCTTATTTTAAGAGAGCTATTATTGCCACACCAACTTTTACTAAGGCCACACCAATTCCTACATAAATCCCCAATTTTTTTAAAACATAATTGGTGTGGTGTTAGTAAAAATTGGTGCGGCAATAACAACCCTCAGATGGACCCCTGACCTATTTGAATAATGTTGAAGTGACTTTAGAACTTCATATTGCACTTTTTGACATGAAAATGTACGAGAAGGTGTCAATGGTACACAAGAGTAATGCTGGAGTGCCTTAGTAGGGGACACGTAGGTGACATCTTGATGTGGTGACGCGTACATGTTCGTAGATTCATTTTATGCATATCTCGAGAAAATAATTTATGTACATGCACTCACCACCACATTATGATGTCGCCCACTGAAGTCACTCCAGCATTAATTGGTACCCAATTACCCGATGTATCTAAAATCGATTAATCGATTTTGGGTCCATTATGAGAGACGTTATTAATTTTCAGATGGGCTATGGGTAGTAATTTTAAGGACCCATTAAGAATCGGGTACCCATTGAGTAAATGGGTAAATAGGTGTTTTAAAAAATTTTTATTTAAGTGAATTGGGAGAGAAAAAAACTATTAATGAATCTAATATGAAAAGTCCTTTTATTTTGCTGCAGATGATGGCACTTATGCAATAAAGAAAATTCTAATTCAAAATAATGAGCAGTTAGAGTTGGTGAGGGAGGAGATCCGGGTCTCATCAATGTTTAGCCATCCCAATCTACTTCCAATTCTTGATCATGCTATTGTCGCGGTTAAGATAATTCTTTTGAGTTGTTTAGAAGATCTAGATTATTCATCTATGTTCTATATATGGTAAATTGCTCATGATCCATTACCAATTCATGGTTCTACTTGTTGTAAGTGGGAATATGGATTGAAACCATTACTAATGGATTTGGTATGATAGATTTGTGGATGGATCTTGTAGATTCTTTTGATCAGCAATGGAATTTATAGATGAACTGGTCGAGGAGGCCAAGTAAAGATACATGGTCACACTAGGAACGCAAATATTGCAGACCCAATCCCATCTAGCAACAAAATTGTAGTAAAACCCAATCCCCATGATAATTGCATCTTAATGTTATTTTATTGTGCAATATTTTTAATGAATTTATGTTACATATTATAGGATCTTTGATAATCTTCCTCTGGTGGTTCCGATTCGAAGATCGCAACAAGAACCTGTTTTCATGTATCAATACAGATTCCCCATCAGACTCAAAGGGCTTTATACTGGAGTAGATACCGATACTCAATTATTTTTTAATACTACAATCTTCAACACCTAGTAATTTGGTTATGGTCAAAATGCTTCACTTAGTTTATTTCTATTATATTTCTTTTGCAGAGCAAGGATGAAAAGCATTTCATAGATAATCATTTACACTTTACTGTCCAGTATTACAAGGATTCACAATCAAAATCTGCAAGGATTGTGGGATTTGAGGTCAATCCATTCAGGTAAATTCGTTTAAGTTTTCTCTATGAGAGATCCCTTACCCGTGTTATTCTCTCTGCTATATGGTTTACGTATATTTTATATTGTCTGATTGTTTTGAGGAACCAGTGTAAGACATGAATATGAAGGTGAATGGAATGAGCATACTCGCTTGACAACTTGTGATGCCCATGCAAAATGCTTAGTTACCAACTCGATTGGGTGGTATTGTATCCAACAACAATGACAAAAGCTTCCCACTAATACCATCAACAGCTCATTTGATGGAACTCAAGATCTGAAAGTTTCAACGTTTCTAGAATAGAATGAATATTCCAACATACGATTTTAAGTTTCAGATAATTTTCGGATAATTGTTTAATAGTAACTAAGTTTCGGATAAATTTCGGATAGTTTTCGAATCGGATATCCGATAATTTATTCGGATATGAATTCGAATATTAGTTACTGATATCCGATCAGATTCGGATTCAAATTCGGATATCACTAAAAATTTTCGGATTCGGATTCGGATTCAGATATACCACTATCCGATCAGATAGCTATCTGTTGACACCCCTACTTCTATCCATATTCTTTTCTTTCCTTCTCAACTTTCAACTTAAAAGAAGAATAAAATTGCACTCACAAGCTTTTTAAAGATTAAAACAGTCCATTTAAAGTTCAAAATTCAAATCAATTTTTTTAATTTTCACAAGAAAAGTAATTATGTTTCAAATTGATTTTTTTTTAGATTATCAAACAAGGAATTTAAAGTGCAGGAAAATAAAAACAGAAAGTAAATAAAGCAAGCATTAAAAGTAATTACTAGACAGGAAGAGTCTAGCCAGGGGTCATTGTAATTAAACGTAAAAAATAAAAAACAAAACAAAAGAGAGAAAAAAGGAGAAAGTAAGTTCTTGATTGATCTTCAAATTTTGATTACAACTCTATGATCCCCTTCCTTGTTCTTACAACATACCTGAAGCTAAAACTAAAAATGAAACTTAAATAAAACATGGGAGAAAGACGATTTGGCAAAATTGAGGTACTAAGGTGTTTAAGGTGTAATCTTTTGACTTAGATTTAGGAGTTATTTATAGGATTTGAAAATGTGAAATGGTGGGGGACAATGGGTAAGAATGGGCTGTGAGGTGAAAGACATTGTGGGTAAATAGGTTGAGTTGGCAAGGTGGATGGAATGATGTTGGGAGAATTTAGGTAAATCTTAATCAATGGTCTCTTGGACATAATAATGGACTTGGGGCTCGAGATTACATAAGTTAAAAGGCCTAAAAGGCATTTTACAATATTAATACAATAGCCCAAAGATTTTAACTTGGTTTACACAAGTCTTATTTACTCAATTCAGTCCAACTATGCCGCGACTCAATTATCTCATATTTTGTGGCATTTTCTAATATTGATTTTTTCATCAAACTTGTAGATCTTTTTATTATGTTTCAAACAAATATGAATTTTCTCAATTTTGACACCGAAACATAAATTTATGCTCATTTTATAAACGTGCACAGAAGCCCATATCATCAATATTGCTATCGAAAAATGTAATGATTTTTGTATGTTTTGATTTCTTTGACCTATATTTTTGCATCATTCCTTCTCGTTCCGATTACAGTTCTGTAAAAAATAACAAACATCATTTATTACTTCTTAAAATTTATATTTTAACTATATTTTTGAAAATATAAACGTGATGATGTTTATATATACGTCAATTTTGGTAATTCTCGGGTTATTAACCGAAAATCCTATTACTTTTATGTTTATTAAGTACCAAAAAAATATGTTTCTGGGTATTGATCAACAACTATCACACAAGGTGTTGCATTTATTCCATGAACTAAGTTTGATATGCTGATAATTATTTAAAAACTTAACAACTTTGGGTTGTGGATGCTCATGGGTCTAACTTATCGTCATAAAACTAGCTTGTAAGATGAGGATTGCCCAAGGTCTTGATACCTAGGTGATGTGGGACTATCGTTCACACTCCCCCTCATGTGTAACGTGCCTCCTACATCCATTTGGTTACTCGTTTTGATACCATGTAGAAATTGAGAAGTTGTGTTTCTTTCTCACAATGCATGAGGAGGTGAATAGAACTGTTACTATTTATAATGAATATGATTACACTCATATTGAGAAAATAAAAAAACATTACAAAATATTACATAAAAAGGTGTTATCAAATCTTCTTATTTTACAATGTTAGTGGTCGTTGAAGCATCTCTTTTAAAAACTAAATCCTCTAAACTAGCAATATATTGTCTTATAGTGAGTTGGCTATGGGAAACTTGATCATGTGTGAAGTAGGTGTATGGGAACTCTCTATACTACAGCTCTCTTGTGCTAATGGCTTAGGTCTGATTTAACTAAAAAATAATAATAATTTTTCTATATGATTCATTGTTTAAAAAATAAATGATCACAAAACCTCAGATTTTAAACGATGCTGTTTATCTTCTTTTTACTAACTTGATGTGGTCCCGCTCCCGTTTGTCTAGGACAATTTTGAGGCACGATCCAGAATGGTGTCCCATTACTATTTAGTAGAAACGGTGTCTATGTGGCAGGTTTCAATTGAGAATAAACACATTAGGCCGCGTGAATTTGATGACCTACAAAATAAAAATAAAAATTAGTACTTATATTAAATGAGAGTAGTTTTTAGATTAATTTAAAAGATTATCTTGCAATTTTCAAATAATTTAATGTATTATAAGGTATTTTTTGTAATTTAAAAAAATAATTAATGTGAATTTGTATCAACAATACTCTTCTCCCCAATTAGTAATCTCACTATAAACAGGTTTATCTAATGGAAACACCAAAAATTTGTTACCAAACAAAAAATTTTAGGCACCTGTGGCTGTGACTCCTCGTGCATGATTAGAGTGTAGTTGCCATCGGACTATTGGCTGTATAGATCGAATAGGCTTTTGAGTTGGGCCTGCTCATTTGGATTCGGGCAACAGATTATGGCTCAAGGGCTGGTTTTAGCCTTGTAACCATCGAGTGTATATGTGAATAAGGTGCCTTTATGCCTGCTCGGCTAGTATGCAAATAGAGTTGGAGATCGAAAATTTTGAAGTTGCATAAGTTCTACATGAGCATTTTTTGTGCTAATCTAAAAGGTAAAGAAGCATAAGAAAGATGTAGTCTTCATTGTTATAACTACCTTCATGGAAAACATGCTTAATCTCTCACGTAAATCACAAATCTACTAATCAAGGAAGCCAAAAAACCTCTCAATGAAGAAAATATGACCAAACGATCCATCTCAATAAGAATTAACAAGATAAGGTTCATACCTTTTGGGCAAGGCTTGTTGTTGTTGATAATAGTACAAGGGAAGATTTCTTGCCACTAAATAGTGTTTAAGGCAATATAATTAGAGAACACCATGTGAAAATTGGAAAAGTTGACAGGCCAAGGCCCACGAATTTTAGAGACCGGATTTTGATGGCTAAGTAGCGTTGAAAATTTTGATTTTCCTAAATTCAATGCCGTAGAGTTGTCGAATTTCTCCAATCCTCCATTAATTTGATGGTTTTAGCCCATCGAAAAAAAAATTGACGGCATGGTTCGTTGAATACTAGGGCTTTCACGTTGTGGAGCTTCTAATGCCACACCAACTTTTACTAATGACACACCAATCATCTCACACCAACCAATAATCGTGGCATATATTGGGGATGCTCTTAGTAAAAGTTGGTGTGGCAATATAAACTCTCTATAATTAAGACATTACTGCAATTGTGGCAAAACTAATCTCGACGTGTGAAATGCGAAAGTATGTAAACATTGGGGATAAAGGTGAATACATTAAAAAGAGGGGTAATTAAAAGTGGAAAAGAGGAGGGTGTATAGGCTTTCTCTTTCACAAAGTGGAATACACTGAGATACACCTTTGTTTTTCCAACTGATGAATAACCAATACCTAGACCTCAGTCCAGTGTAAAAGACTAATAAAATAACTTAAATCCCATTATCTTTAACCTCTATTAATCAACGGTTCTTGATTTTTTTCTCTAAAAAATCCATTATCTTTCAACCAATTCAATCTTATTTTTAGTCCAATCATCTTCAACTTCTTTTAGAAAATCTTAGAATCTTCTTTTGAATAATCACCATCGTCTACTTTTTCAAAAATCCTAACAGGCTAAATGAGTTAGAATCTTAAGGTCTGTTTTGCCGTCACAAAAATCGTTTTACATATCTTGAATTACACTGTCATTGACCCTGTGAAGGTAAATCCTACACCAGATTAGTTTTCATGTTATTTGTCTAACATTAATCCTAAGATGGGTTTAGTTTGTGTGGAGCATATTTATTGTTAGGTACCAAGAGGCGACACGTGACACCTAGGGATTCGAGTCAAGTACAGAGATACAAGGGTAAGCTCGGTGACTCGGTTACAAACCAACCATGGGTTTGGGTCTCAGTTGGAGAAAAGTAGGATTAGATCAAAATGGATTAAATCGTCCTTCATTCGGATCATCCATTTGCAATATCAACACGTATTTCGAGGTGGACATGTGGCATCATATGAAGATGTGTATTTTCCTTTTTAATGTAATAACTAATTTAGGTAAGGGTAATTTGATCAATTGCATCCTAAGAAGGGTTAGAACTATTTTAGGGCCATTCTATAAAAAGGCCTTGAGACCATTGAAAAAGGGAGGAAGATGGTAGAGGGGAAGAGGAGTTGAGAAGGCCATGTAACCAAGAGATTCATTGTGAAACGGTTCCTCGAACCTGTGGACGTAGGCACATTTGCTGAACCATGTAAAAAATCTGTCTTCTAATATTTTTCATGTTTTCATTATCGTTTTGGGGGATTGAATGAAAAATGGTGATAGAGGTTGATTTATCCTAAAATCGGCATCCACAATTGGCGTTGTCTGTGGGAAATGCTACAAGGAAAAACGACCAAGCTCTAACATACAAGAATTTCGATACCGATTAATTATGAGGACAGACAATATGAGGTTTTAAGATCGATTTTACCACGAGAGTTCTGATACTCTAGTAGATATAGATGGGTTTCCAGATGCACTGAAGATTTTGTTGACTGACGATGGATGGGATACAGATTGGTTTCTTAACTAAAAGCTGAGACTAGAAGTTTGATGTAGGAGAGGAGGGGGTGCTGCCAAGGATGGCAAAGGTTTTAATCAAGCCCCCTTTAGCAGTGAAGCGGGAGTTGTGGCCAAGCCGGATGCCAGGAGGTGCTCATGTATAAGGAGTAACAGCTCCTTGGAATGGTAAGTAATAGGAGTGGTGGCGGCTATTGTTGCTCTCTCTATGGTTGAGGACAAGGTACCTGGTTCAACTTCCATGCTGTCTTAACAAGCCCAACTGGTGTCGGACGATGTCATCGTTGGTTTTCCATTTACAACTCATTTGGGGAAGAAAATGTGGGAGTTGAATCAATTCCAATTGGGGAAGAATAATGGTGGTCTGTTGGTTACTTGTCACGCAGCCTGCAAGCAGGATGGATTAGACGTTAGATGGTTTCAAACTTGACAAGCAAAGATTTGCTGGCAAAGGAACGAAGCAAAGTATCACATGTGCTGTGATGGTACCATAAGGTATTTATTATTTATATTAAATTGAACTACTAATAAGTCAAATTTGGGAAAGAGTGGTTGGGTGTATTACATAGACATCATGGTTGATGTGCATTGAACTCGCTTGATAGTGGGAGCATTAAAAATGGATGGTTATTCGATTGGTAATTACTTTGTATGAACATCAATTTTTAATGTTCATTGCCTTGACATCCTTTATTTGGAAGAATAATAAGGATTATAGTACGTGGTATAAAAGGTAGAGGTTTGGTATCCTGATTGAGCTAGCGAGTCTAATAAGTTTGTCGGTAACTCAGTTGAACCATAAAGTCTCAATTTGACCTAATTTGTAATTTCATGACTCGATCGAGTCGAACAAAATAAGAGGGGGTTTAATCCAAATTGAACTCAATGAGCCGAGTTACTTGTATGCCGACTTAATCAAGACAACTAGTATGTTGTAGTAAACAATTAAATTGATTGGCGGCTTAGTCACGTTGAGCTAATTTCTTGGTCGTTGAGTCAGCTTGACGAATAAGGCTTGGGGACCAATTTTGTGCCCAATTCAATCGAATCGAGGGTTTCTGTCATATCACATGACAAATAATTGAGACATTACCTGAGTTAGGAGACTTAAATGATTAAAATGGTAAATTTATGTAAGGTTCAATTCAAATTCGACTCGCCAAGTTGAATGGTGTAAGTGAGGGTCTAATTTGAACTATAAACGACTAATTTATTAATAAACAATTGATCTCAACTTAGCAAGTCAATTTGTTTTGATTTAGGGGGTAAATTTATAATTGAGATTGGTACAATCTATGGAGTGGCACAGATCGACAGCACCGGACTAGGAACTAATTGCCTTATTGTTTTATGTAATTATTATTGTTTTGTGTCCATGTTATTTTAAAGATGCAGAATGCAGAGGAACTTGACACACACCCAACTCATATGGAGAGTTTGGTCTACATCCTAAATTGGTTATGCGGGACCACTTAGTATTAAATCCGATCATTGGGGGTTGGCCTACAAAGAAAGCCTTGGCCCTTCACTGGTGCCGAACCCAACGGGAGGGGTTAGTATAGCGGAAAGCCTTAGCCCTTCACTGGTGCCAAGCCCAACCGATGGGTTGGTATAATGGAAAGCCTTGACTCGTCATGGGAGTCGAGCCCGATCTAGGACTTCAATCGGTTATTCTATTATTTATCAAAGTCCTAGATCGTTTTGGGATCCAAGTCCGATTTGAGATTTTGATCGGTTCTTCTATCAAAGCCTTGGCTCGTCATGGAAGCCGAACCCGATCTAGGATTTCGATCGATTATTCTATTATTTATCAAAGTCTTGGATCGTTCTAGGATCCAAGCCTAATCTGGGATTTTGGTCGATTCTTTTATCAAAGCCTTGACCCGTCATGGGAGTCGAGTTCGATCTGGGACTTCGATCGACTATTCTATTATTTATCAAAGCCTTGGCTCATCATGGGAGTCGAGTTTGATATTGGACTTTGATCAATTATTCTACTATTTATCAAAGTCTTGGATTGTTTTGGGATCCAAACCCGATCTGGAATTTCGATCGGTTCATCTATTACTTATCTAAGTCTTAGATCGTTTCGGGATCTAAGCCCGATCTAGGACTTCGGTCGATTTTTTTATTATTTAACAAAAGTCCTGGCTCGTGAGGGGAGCAAATCCTAAATGTAAGGGGGTCGGCACACAGCGAAAACCTTGATGCGTGAAGGGAACCAAATCCTATCAATGAGGGTCGGGCTAACTCGTTTTTATTTTTTTATAACGACTGTTTCGTAAGGGAGACAAGTCGGGTTTAATCGATTTCTATTCCAAACCCCACCGTAGGAGGTTATATATATTGGCTTTGGAGATCAGGTTTATGGTGGTATCAAGCCCAGTCGATAATCAGAAAATGACAATTTATGGGGTGCGTGACCACGTGTCACATAGTATTATTCATTTGTTCTTGGGCGCTCGAACTAAAAGTCCAAACCCCCGAGAGGGGATATTGTGGAGGATATTTATTACTAGGTACCAATGGGCAACACATAACACCTAGGGATTCGAGTCAAGTACAAAGATATGAGGGTAAGCTCGGTGACTTGATCACAAACCAATCATGGGTTTGGGTCTCAGTTGGAGAAAAGCAGGGAATAGATTAAAATGGATTAAATCGTCCCTTATTCGGATCGTCCATTTGCAATATCAACACGTATTCCAAGATGGACACATGGTATCATTTGAAGAGGTTTATTTTCCTTTTTAATGTAATAACTAATTTAGGTAAGGATAACTTGGTCAATTGCATCCTAAGAAGGGTTAGAACTCTTTTAGAATTTTTCTATAAAAAGGCCTTGAGGCCATTGAAAAGGGGAGGAAGAAGGTAGAGGGGAAGAAGAGTTGAGAAGGCCATGTAATCAAGAAATTCATAGTGAAACGACTTCTTGAGCCCGTGGACGTAGGTACATTTGCCGAACCACGTAAAAAATCTATCTTATAATATTTTTCATGTTTTCATTATCGTTTTAGGGGATTGAATGAAAAATGGTGGTAGAGGTTGATTTATCCCAAAATCGGCCTCCACAGTTTGCATATTGTGAATATCTAGTGGATATTTTAAATTCTAATTTGATATTAAATTCTAACCCCAAAAATAACTAAAAATAAATAAAATTTTAAAACAAAATTTATATTCAATTTACAAATAAGATTTAAAATCTTAGTAACTTAGTAAACAAGTGTTTTTCTTCATATTTTTGAACTATATCAAATAAAACGCAAACTTAAAAAGAAAACACTTTCTTGAGGGTTGCTGGGCCCGCCATGATTTCTGCATTGGCTCCCTTAATCTCATTCATGTTCATAAATAAAAATTAAAAGAAAAATAAATTTATCCAAGGTGTTGGAAATGTACAGCAAAATCTCAAATTTAAAAGTAAAGTTCACTGGTAAATAATTACAGACGAGCCACTTGTTATATTTATGTAAGAAAATTTTTCAGTATCCAAAAGTTGGAATGGTATGTCATTTACAAATTAATTGTATCAGATTCTTGAGCTTCGAAACTAGCCTCCTTTCAGATCTAGTAGGTCATATACAAATTAATTAAATCTTGAAGAGATTCTTGAGCTTCAAAACTAGCCTCCATTCCGATCTGATGGATCAGTTACGAATTAATTGTATCTTGAATGGATTCTTGCCCTCCATAACCAGCCTTCATTCAGATCGTCCTACACATTTTTTCATTATAAAACAATCAAAACAAAAAACATTAGATCAATAACCAAAAAGGGGATAGAATCTTATAAAATTTCCAAAGCCATTCTTTTCCATCTGGATTCAATGGTCAGATTTTGTTATTTAAAATTGATAAAATTAACTACAAGATTGTTTAAAGATTACGTGAGAGGTAGTTTTCAAAACATCTATAGACTTGTTATGATGCCGCTAACAAGCTCAATCTCGAAATGTCTACCAAACATCTTTCGCTACTCCTCAGGATCACTATTAGCTATCTGAAATTATATGGACTCGAAATTATTTTCAATTTCTTCCAATACCTCAATTTCTCCCATAAAATAGATAGTAAAAAATTTCGTATAATGTAATTAGGAATCAATAGAATTAAAGAAGTTTTAAATTTTCAAAGAATTTTATTTTTCAACTTTGGATATTTATAAGAAAAAACAAACAAAAATTGTGGGGTTGATCGTCATGTTAAACGGACTTTTCTTCCAAATGTTATGAGCATTGGACTTATACATATAAAAAAAATCATCATCACAATTGCAACTAACATGTCTAATGCTTTTATTGTTTTACATGTATGACTTGTGTTTGACTTTGGTCTTATATAGGAGATTAACAAAAAGTAATAGACTACCCTTATCTTCAATCTCCTGATTTTTCGAATATACTACAAGAAAGTCAATTTACAACAACGAGATTTAGCTATGGTTACATTTCAATCGTCGCTATAGTGGTATTTGATAGTACCTTTTGTAGCCAGTGCTAATGCGGTAATCACCGACGACCACACTAAATACCTGTCGCTATATATATTTTTAATTTTTTCAAGATTTTAATTTGCTGAATTTTTTTAACATATAGGGTTACGGCGACGGGCAAACATAGTAATCGTCTCCATCGGTGTTTAATTTTTTTTGCGGATTTAATTTAGTGGGAATTTTTTTTTATTCAACGAGATATAGAAACGACTTTTTAATGTCTCATCGCTGCATAATGAATCACCAACAAAGACCAATTGGCCGTCACAATAGAGGTATGCTACAAAAAAATGTCTTTCAGCAACAGAGTATAACGACGGCGGCGGAACATCTGATGGTTGCTATATGGTCAATCACGCCAAGTGTGTGGTCAGTCGTTATAGGTATAGGGACAAAATAGTGGCCACAATTTTTTAACTCAATCTGACAGGATAACTCAAAAAATCACTGATGTGGAAAGAACTGTAGTTTTTAACTTGGGATATGCAACTGCACATCCCCGTAAACATATGCAGTCGTGTGTGTCGGGCAAAAAAAATCTACGGTTCTTGGCCCATGCGAGGTTGGGTGAGTTTTTGAGTTATGCTGTCAAGTTGAGTTACAAAATTAGCACTCTTTTAAGTGTAATGAAAATACGAAATTGCTTTCCCTCTTTACAAATTTTCATCTCTCACTCCATTCTCTCTCTATATAGCTGCCATCGTCGTCCTCAAATCTAGTGTTATGCCTCCACCATCTTATCCTGCCATGTAGGATGTGATTGAGTCAATAAATCTGCAAATTAGTTTAGGATATGTTATTATCTTTTGAATTTTGAATTTTTGTTAGTTTGTTCCTATTTCTGAGGAGAGATCTGAGACATGAGTGTTTAAAAGGATGTAAAGGATTGAAGGGAAGGCAGAGAAGAATTTCCTCCTTTTTATAGTAATTAGTTAATTACCTTCCATTTTTTAACAAGACTCTACCATTTTGGTATCAGAACATCAATCCTGCGATCATGATGACAACACCACCACCAGGCTTTGACAAGGTTGTCCCCACTGTGACCGATGCACTCAGAGATGAACTTCAAATCAATCGGCAAGAGATTGCCAATTTAACTACGCAAATTGGGGAACTCTCAGCAACTGTTCTCTCAATCCAAAGCAGCCTCCCTAAGGTTCTTCCACAACCAAGGTCACCTCCATACGATGAACCTCCTCTTCCGCTTCCTTGACAGCCATCATGCCAAGCTCAACCCCTCTTCAATGGGTTCCAAGGCTGCCCAATACGTCTAGATTTTCTCACCTTCCACGACGATGACCTAGAGGGATGGTTTTTTCAAGCACAACAATACCAAGGACTGAATGGCCTTCCTGACGAAAACATGGTTGACTTAGCATCTACCCACCTTCTTGGGGATGTCATTCCATGGTACTAGTGGCTGGCAAGGACAGTGGGACGACCCTCTTGGAACGCATTCTGTCTTGCTTTTATTCGTGGTTCAGCTCCACTGAAGATGATGATCCTAAAGGGTCCTTATCTAAACTGCACCAGACTACTATTGTCTGCAACTATCAAGCTAGATTTGAGAGGCTTGCCAACCGAAGCCTTGTCTTGCTTGAATCTTTTCTCATTCGTTGCTTCATTTCAGGCTTACATGAAAACATTCGAGCTGGAGCTAAGTTGCTAAATCCTCTCACACTACTTCAAGCTTACATAGTTGCTAAACAACAAGAAGAAGCAATTACCGCAATTGTTTCTACCGTATCATGAGGACAACCGGCCCGTACCGCACGTCCCTTGCCTCAATTACCTATATCATTAACTCCGGCTTTACCAAATCCACCTGCAAAATGGACATGACAAGCTCCAACAAGTCCCCCACCTGTTGGACTACTACCAACAGGTATGTGACAGATGAGTATGGCTGAGAATAACAACGTAGGCTCAAAGGGTTATGCTTCAATTGTGATGAGCACTTCCGCCCTGGCCATCATTGTAAGAAGCCGTAATTATTGCTTCTCGAGATGGAGGAAGAGAACGAATCTAATGTTGCATCTGAACAAGAACTTGATGACACATCTGCTATTGAAGTCTCTTTCAATGCCTTAGTGGGTACACAGTGGTCAGGAACTATGCGGCTTTTGGGATGAATTAAAAAAACAGCAGTCACTATCTTAGTTGATTCTGGTTCAACTCATAACTTCCTCCACCCACACATCGCCAAGCAATATGGTCTGGCTATAACCCGCCCTAATCCAATTAGTGTCACTGTTGCTAACGGCTGCAAGGAGCAAAGTCCCGGTTGTTGCAACAAAGTGGAATTATCTCTTCAAGGGCACTCACTCAATTCCAATTTTTTCATATTACCTATAAGCGATTATGAAGTGATTCTTGGTGCGGAATGGTTACAAACCCTTGGAGTCATTACTTGAGATTTCGGCAAACTAACGATGAGGTTCAAACCCAACATCAAGTCATTCTCACAGGCATTTCTTCATCCTTTGATTCAATGAATGATGAATCAGAATTTCATCTTCTACTCTTGCAACAAAGACAAGGACTGTACATATGTCTCTTGCATTCTCAACTAAGGAGTCACAACAACATCATTCAGTTGTCTGCAACAATTTTCTGATATATTTGCCAAATCAAGTGAGTTTCAGCCTCATTGATGTCAAGACCATCGTATTCCCTTGTTGCCTGCTAGTACCCCTACTAATGTCAGGCCTTATAGGCATCCCCATTTTCAAACAAATGAAATTGAGAAATTTATAAGAGAAATGCGTGATGCAGGCATCATTAGACCTAGCACAAGCCCATTTTCTGCATCGGTTCTTTTGGTTAAAAAGAAATATGGGACGTGGTGCATGTGCATTGACCACCGTGCATATCACAGTCAAAAACAAATGTCCAATTCCAATAATTGATGAACTCATAGATGAGCTACGTGCAGCTTCCATCTTCTCAAAATTAGACCTTCAATCCGGTTATCATTAAATAAGAGTCATTGAAGTCGATGTGCCTAAGACTGTATTTTGAACGCATGAGGGTCATTACGAGTTTCTCGTTATGTCATTTGGCCTCTCAAATGCACCGAAAACTTTCTAGAGTCTTATGAATGATGTCTTTCATCCCTTCTTTTGACAATTTGTATTGGTATTTTTTGACCATATACTCGAATATAGCCTTGATTTGGATACCCACTGTGTTCATCTAGCAACAGTGTTCCACGCTCCAGAGCACCACCTATATATTAAGAGGAATAAATGTTTTTTTGCACAGAGATTAGTAGAATATCTTGGCCACATAATTTCAGCTATGGAGATTCAAGTTGATCCATAAAAAATTGAAACTATGAAGTTATGGCCGAAGCCTTCATCTCTAAAATCCTTCCGAGGATTCTTGGGTCTCACCAGTTATTATTGGAAATTTGTTAAGGATTATGGAAAGATAGCGGCTTTACTCGATCAAATGCTCCGTAAAGATTCTTTTTATTGGTCCCCTTAAGTTAAAGAAGCATTTGAAACACTAAAAGAGGCCTTATCTAATACACCCACCTTGGTTCTACCAGATTTCTCTCATGAGTTTGTCCTTGAATGTGACGCCCCTGGATTGGGCATCGGTGCCATGTTATCACATGGTGGCCAACTCATTGCTTATCTTAGCAAATCATTGGCTGCTTGACACCTTAGTTTATCAATTTACGACAAAGAGATGATGGCCATTGTCGTTACCATATCCAATTGGCTTCCATACTTGCTTGGATGACAATTCAAGATCCTTACGGACCATCGGACCTTAAAATATTTCATAGACCAAAGATTAACCACAATGGAGCAACACAAATGGCTCACAAGGCTCATTGGGTATGACTATGAGAAGGGCCTTACTAAGTTATAAATATTGGCTAAAAAAAAGTCTAATATTTTTCCACAATGTTTGGTTAAGAGTTACCTAGGCCTTAGAAAACATGTAATCTCAAGAGATATTATCAATAAAAGAAAGTCATTTTGATTGTGGGTGGCCTGTGTATGAAAATACTGAGTTGGGTACCTTTGGAGGTCAGGTTTTCGTGATCATGCTCTGTCCTGAGTGGTAGAACACTGAGTTGGACCCCTTTGGGGGTCAGGTCTTCATGATCACACTTTGTTTTGAGTGGTAGAGTATTGAGTTGGGCTCTTTTGGGGGTTAGGTCTTTGTGATCACATTGTCCTGAGTAACAAAACATTGAGTTAGGCCCCTTTGGTGGTCAGGTCTTCTTGAGCACGCTGTCCTAAGTGACAGAGCATTGAGTTGGGCTCTTTGGTGGGTTAAAAGTGGTAAAGTATATAGTCTAGTCCTGTATGGCCTAGGGTCCTATGTGATCTCTACGGCTCGAAACGGTAGTATGTAGCACCATTGGATGATATAATGTACTTATCCTTTTGGAAAGGTGCTACCCAAGGTAGAAAAAAACTTGAGGTAGCACCTGGGGGGGAAGAAGTAAGTGCAAAAATCAAAACAAATATCGTTCAAGAGCACTGCAATGGTTTAGCTAAATATAAGTTAGAATAAAGTGCAAGATTAGTAGGTGCAAAGATCAGAGCAAATATTATTCAATAGCATTATAATGGTTCAACTAAATATAAGTTAGAACGAAGTGCAAGATTTTTCATGTGGAATTTTTTTTGATTAACTGCACTACAATGGGTCAGTTAAGTACAAGTTAAAATGAATAATAAGATTTGAAGTGCAAGATTTGGCATGTAATTTTTTTTTATTATTAATAATGGAAATTGATTACATAGTAAAGTCCGAAAAATGGGAGAGTACATAAAAAAATATGAAAAAACAGCAAGAATAGAGGCATTTAGTCTTTAGTAGGAAGGGGTTGATTAATAGGAGGCAGATCTTCGACAAGGTTGGGTCGGTCGACCAGCTCAGCCTGCTCAAGATGAATGACATGATTAGGAGCATGAATCTGACCAGAGCATTGGCTTGAATATAGACTGGCAGACCTTCCCCGTCCAGTTTGAATGGAGTTTTTCGTCCATATCTACCTGTCCATATTAGATAATCCATGTAAGGAAATAGAATGAGAGCATTGTCAGACTCCTCTTATTCTTTATCATCTCCATATTGAAGCCAAGCAACCTCGAAGCCTTCATGGTAGGCCTTGGTAGACGCTTCTTCTGCAACTTGGGAATAACGAGCTTGTAGTTGACCCAACAACTTCTTGATTTTTGCCTAGTTTTCGTTGGCCTGTTCTGCTTTGGCTTTTGCCCACACTGATTCAAATTGAGTTACTAGAGCATAATTAGGGACGACTTCCAAGCATTTTTCCAACTTAGCCTTGAGGGAGACTAGCTCGAGGTCTTGCTACTTCACCTTTTCTTGGAGGTCCACCAATTATGTGTCCCTCATCTCCACTTTCTCCTTGTAACTAGTAAGTTCCATTTGGAGATTGGCTTGGGAGCCCGCAAGCTTCTTATTTTTGGCTTCCAAGGCTTCGTTTGCCTTGGTGAACTGAGCCAAATTTTCTTTGAAATCCCCCTTGGCCTCCTCAGCGATATGGTTGGAGAAGGCTAGCTTGCCTTGAAGAAAAGTCAACTTTTCCTCATATTCCCTTGTTAGGACAACTATATGGCCCTAAGCCTCACGCCATCTAAGGAAGGTCAAGGACCCATACATATTGGCCTGTAAAAAAATAGAATAGTTATAAAAGCAGATAAGATATAAAGCAAGACATGTGTAGAAAAAACAATATGTTACCTATTAAAGGCCTTAAGCGAACTTCCCAAATGCCAAATTAGGGTTGGCCCGATCAACAGACCTCATATCCTTAGGAAGGATGGAGTGGGAAGGGAGGGAATATGTAGTTATGGGTCCCTTACTCCGCTCTCCTTGTTATTGACCAAGACAATACCGACAGTGAAGGTAGGGCGCCAACGATTATTCTCATTCCCCTTCATAAGGAGTCCTTCCCTGCCTAACCAGCAAAAGGTTAGATCCTCGAGGGAGGTTTTGTAGTAACTAGAACCATCTAGTTCAGGTCCCTTTAGGAGAAGAGAAGGGCTCATTCTCCTTAGCCTACGCCTCTTACGTTGCTAGAGCTCGGAAGTAGGGCAAGTCTCCCTGTTGGTGTCGAAGCTCTGTACCACCTAGGTAGGGAGACCTTCAGGCAGCTCAACAGATGCAACCTGATCAACAAGAACCAATGACCTGCTCTACCCTAATAGCCTGTGCGGCGTCATGAGGTGTCCGATTCTTCTTCTTCTTGTTCTGCCCACCAGGGGGTGGAATAACTCTGACGGAATGATGAACAGAGAAGGAGAATTCTTAGAGGTCAATGTTATGATGTCGGAAGAAGGGTTTGACGTAAAGGAAGAGGAAATGGAGGAGTAGGGGTGAGAATGTGATCTCTGTGATCTGTTTAACCTGATCAACAGGAGCACATCGTGCAGGTAATCGAGGTAGGAGCGAAGGAAAAGAATAGGTCTGCTTTCCTTCGATCACACTCCTTTGGACTTCTACTACCATTTTTTTCCTTTTTTTGGCGGTTCTACGCTGCTCTTTCCTGGCCTCTAAAACATAATAGACAGAAGAATCTGCAAAAGAATCAAGATCAAATCAGATTGATTTGCACAACTAGAATGTAACAGAAGCAAACATTATCAGGAGCTAGAGGAATAATTTACCCTGGAAGGTCTGAGGGACCCTAAATCCCTCACGAGAGATACCAGAACCAAATTGATAGTCCCCGAAGATGATCAGGGGATCATTGTTCTACCTTTTGTCAGCATTGGGAAGAGATGGTACCAGAGTGACAATTGCACTTTGAAGGACAACGAATAGTACCTAGGGCACTGGGGGATGGCCTTCAGATTGTATTTACAGACACCCCAATTTGAATGGGCCCCCAATTGAAAAGGCCCCAAAAACATCAGATTTTCAATAAAATTCATCGACGGGCCTAAAAAGCCTAATTCGTCAAAACATAGCATTTTAATCAATCCGAAGATTCCCAAGACCCCTAAAGGGATTAATGGACTTAGAACGAGACTTGGCCCATCCCACACTTTTCCCACTTTTCACCGCTCCACCCTCGGAATCGAATCATCCTAAACCCACTTAAGGTCAACAAACCCTCAACTCATAAAAAAATCATTTCTCACCTTATCCAACCTAACCTAAACTTAATTCCATATTACCCAATAAAAATCACCAACCTATTAAGCCCATCCTAAAATAAATCCCACAAAATCCCAAATAACCTACAACCTCCTAAAAACCCAAGCCCAATACACTATAGCCTAAACCAATTTAAATCCACATCCATAATCCATAACCCTAACCCACAAATCATTATCCATATCAACCAATCATCCTTTGATCATCAAAAGTACACTTGTTCACACCCACAACTCACCTCCCAAAACACTTATTCTACCCTGCCTAGTCCCTCACATTTCTTTAACATAACCAACCACCCACATCACAACCCATACCCCCTACATCTTAATCCATCAATTTTCTCTAACACACTACCAACCCACATCACAACCCATACCCCCATGCCATAAACCTAGCCTCACATCTATTTAAATACACCACTATCTCACATCACAACCCACACCTCTCTTCATCATTCACCCTCAACCCATTCTCATAAGCCATCCACACACCCCTTTCCTCCAATCAATTCATTTAATCACCTCACTTCTCCATCATTTTTTGACACATGTCATTATCCTCATATCCCTCTCAGAAATCTAAACAACTAACTTCTTACACAATCCATTCTTCTAATCAAACACCCCACCTCATGATTCTAACTAATACTAATTCATATTCTTCCAACCACATCCACCATCATCTTATCTCACCAAACACTCCACCAAAATAGATTGGGGATGATCCAAATCGTTTGGATAAAAAAACTATCCATTTACCTTCCTTCCAAAAATACCCTCATCCCAACTCTAAATTTCACACTCCTTACCCCCAAAACCCATGTCATTCTCTACTCTTCTATCTTTTCACCCTATTTTACCCCCAAAAGTAGCCTCCCATACCTATAAATACCCTACTCACCTTCCAAAATGGGCATTGAAGTATATCACAAAAAAAATCTTATCTCAACTCTCTTCTACTCTATTATTACATTTTCACATTACTTTAAAACATATTTTCACACCTCACTAAGGACTTTAGAAGGACCTAAGAAGAAGAAGAAAAAAGAATGAAGGAAAGAAGTTAAGGCCTCAAGGTAGAGTTGAAGATAGCATTACATACCCTCTTCCCCTCTCCTCTTCATATCTTTTTTCTATTACCCCTTCACTTATTTTTATTTTTATTTTAGGAAGACTTAAGATGTGATGCTTCCCCTTCCCTATCTCTGTTAGATCGGATTTCGGTTCGGTTGAAAATATATAGGTTGTAGTCACTTTCAAAACAAAACTGATTTTTAAACCTTTCAAATAATTGTAAAGCAATCGGTAATCGGGTTCTTCTCAACTCATGAGAATAGGCCCATAACCATAGCCAACACTTTTCAAATATGTGTTGTCTCCTTTAAAGAGATGATCCTTATAAGTTAAGTTGATAGCAAATTCTTACTTAGCGTACAATTCATCAATGCGTGGGACTTTTATTTTATTTATGTTTGCATCTAAAATGATTGAGTTATTTTGATGTTATCATCATTTGATGGAGAGAGAGGGGTGCCTAACACTTTTCCCTTTCTCTAATCAAATCGCTTACCTCGATCTTAGGTTGATTGGTATTTTATCCGTACGAGAGTTACTAAACGTCAAAAATGACATTTTTCCAAAAAATGTACATCAGGTGACCATTCACACCTTTTTACAAATAGGAATGGTGGCAACTCCAAACCTTCGTAAAAGTGATCTTCGAAATTAAAAATCACGCATCTACAACTGACGACTCCACTAGGAATCTAGGTTCAACCTTCGTGCCAACTCGGTCATTTTGGAAAAAAGAAAAAAAATTATTTATTTATTAACATTGCGTGGTGTTTGTTGATTATGTTCCTTTTATATTCGAGATAACATGTTGTAATGTTTACTTACTTTCTTTTTTACTTCACTACATACTTGTAAGGGGGATGAAAAAAGATAAAAAAAAAATATGCATGCACACTTGCGGCCCATTGCACAAACCATCCCATCCTGAAAATATCTAACCCCGATGCTTAGTAGTTCTACGGCTTGAGATCGTTATTTCAAGTATAGGGGATGAACACATCAAATCCGATCACCGACTAACGACGTGTGTACTCCGGTATGCATTGAGTTTTGAAGATCGGGTAACCGTAAATCCACCTATTAGTTGCATGCATGTGCTCGATTAGATGTTTTAGGATACAAGTTCTCAAGAATGTATCGACCCTCAAAACAAAATTATATTTGCTTAAGTTACTATTGGACTTCAAAGTCTAAGTTGTAAGCCTACAAATGCAAACTTATATAAATTAAGATTGCATTTTTTTTCGTTGCTTTGCTTTTCCCCTTAGGTAAAAAGGGAGAGATGTGCTTATTGCATAACATTCAAAGAAAAATAGCGAGGGACATTCAAAACAAGGACCGAGGAACTAATTTCTATGAATTCCAAAAATTGGATCTCGATTAACATAACTATAATATTTTTTAATACTTCTTTGAACAATGGGTCTGAAAGTACAATAAATACACACTGGAAATTGAATTCCGTACAAAAAATGCCATTAAAAGTTTCTTTTATCCTAAATACCCTGAGATTCCAATTTCCAACGTGTATTCTTGCACCTTAACTTGTGCCCTATATGATTTTCGTCTTTACTAAGTCACACTTGGTGCACATCTCCCCAAGCCCAAAGCAACTCATTGAGATAACATGCATCCGATAATATGATCCAATGGATTCAAAATGAAGTTTAAGTGTAAAGCAGAGGTTAAGATGCATTAAAAACGTTTGGAAATAATCTTTTGAGGCTAATTGTGGTAGGTAAAAAAGTTTTGAGGATATTTTATGTGGTAAAAATATTTATTTAGGTGTGTTTAATGCATCCTAACGTGTACCCTTAGGGAACAGCTTATGAAACCCCTATTTTATATGAGTATTGTCAAGGCACACTTTAAAGTGCAATAAATACATTTTGGAAATTGGAATCCGTAGGTATTTTCGATACACCAAAGTATATTTATTACACTTTATCATGTGCCCTTAAGACACACCTCAAGAAAATCCGCGTTAATACATTGTGCACTGCACGTCACCCAACCCCGATGCAAGACTCATTGACATAACACGCTTCCCTATAGTATGATCCAACGGATTTAAACGGAGGTTTAAGCATAAAGCACACCTTAAGAAAAACTTACTGCCTTACTTACATGCCCTAAAAAAAAAATTAATAAAGTCATGTTGGGGTGACAGAAAGGAAGACAAATGGGTGCCAAAAAGTCGTGGTGGCGTGCACATAACTGTAGATGATTTTTCACGAGATACGAGTAAAAAGCATTTACGGTTATATGTGCATCACCTCATCATTTTTTTTTTTTTTTTTTTTTTTTCACATTTGTATCATTCTAGCATTTTCCAAAAAAATATATTCTATAAAAAATTATTCTTAGCTGTATTTAATCCATTTTAATAATATTTCTTAGGGCACACGAAAAGAGCCCTAAACAGTGGGCTATTTAATACAACTTAGGACACACTATCCGAGAACCATAAACAGACAAGAACCCTAAAACAGAGGATTACTGTTCTCTTATCGACCAGATGAAGGTTTTATCTTATTAAATTAATAGAAGATAGAATCTTCTCATTCTTTTCTTCTTCTTTCTTTTTAAAAACCCTTGAAAGTCTGGTTCTCATTCTTCTTTCTCGTCTTTTTTTGCAGTTTAACATCGCATATCACATCACAAATTGCCAGAAACAGCTTGAAATTGTCGATGATTTGAGACTGTTAGTTTATTGACTTCGATTTAGATCAATCTCTAGACTTTTATTCAATATTTGTCTTTTGATTCTCTTTATTTGATTTCGAGGTAGATCGATCTCTAGACTTTTATTCGATATTTGTCGTTTGATTCTCTTTAATTTAAATTTTATTGAGCATTAGTATAAAATGTGGACGAATTAGATCGGTTGGACCGGTTAATGATGAATTATTTCTTGTTTCTGGTTTTTGGAGCTCCTTTCCTCATATATATTAGGAGAATATGTTGATTTAAAATTGGGAAATGGATGTCCATCCATTCAATTTGAATGGTAAGTTCTACAAACAGCACCAACTAGATACATTAATGGCAGCATTAAAATTTAGATAAGTTTTAGTTACTTTAATTTTGAGGAAAAATAGTATACAGAGGAATTACAAAGTGTTTAATGTCACTAGGCATCAATTATCCAATAATAGGTTTGAGATGAAAATATATTATACAAGGCCTCCTATGTAAAACTGTTCTCCTATGAAACCTGTATGGATCTTTTTCTGCTAGTGAGGTGTGGGGGCATTTGTTGGGGCTGCTTGTTTGGTTTATGTTGTTGCGTTCCTAAGTCGACGAGCTCTTTGATTGAGTCTTGGAAAGAGTTAGGCACTGATTCGCCTTGGCTAAGATTCTGTGGCCCTTTTCTTTTTCATTTGCGGTTTGTTGGGGAATTAGGAAAGAGAGGTAATGCTGTCGGATCTTTGATGACAAGGAGGGGTCCGCTCAAGAGGTGATGATGTTATTGATGGCCCTGTTGTTTATTGGTATTAAGATTTTTGAGGGGTTTAGGGGGGAGGGGTGTTCTTTGAAGATTTTTTGGGTAGGTGGGACTGGGCGTGTGCTTTAAATTCAGGTTGATAGTTAGCTTCTGGTGAGGCTGGTTGTTTTGTTGAATTCTTTTAATAAATTCTGAATTTCTCTATAAAAAATAATAAAATAATAAAAACCTCTAAATTGTTGGGTTAAAACATTATGATTTATGAATTTTCCATTGGATAAATATGTTCAAAGAAGTTCTGTTGTAGGTGTGGTAGAAAAGAATTTTCTTATATGTGAGCAAGGATGTTAAAAGCAGTGGAGGGAGAGGAATAACAAAAAGTATTGAACATTTCAAGAAGAAGAATGATCAAAATAGTAAAAGAAAAAATAGAGAGGAATAAGGAGAAGAAAAATAAGTAAAAGTAGCCCAAAAAACAAGAACATGTGTTGTTGCTGCTATGGCAAAATAAAGTCAGACTTTATTGAGCACCAACCAAATCCTAAAAAGGTGGGTTCAACCTTATACTAGCTTGATATCCTTATCGGGCCAAAGTCAACTAAGTCCCAACGGGCTTGGGCTGAGTAAAATTCACCAAATCTAAAATTGAATATTCTTAATGATAAAAATAAAAAAAAATTGAACTTTCCAAATTAAGTTTATTTTGTATGTAAAATAGTATACAATCAATTAAAATATTAGTGACTTAATAAAATAAATAAATTTATTTTTAGTGAGGCGCACACTTGGTGCGCCTTGCGACTTGACTGAAGCATGGTCAAGACTCGCGCCTTTGTACACCTCACTTAAACTGCATTGCCCCACATTTATTAAGGCGACTAAGGTGCTCGCCTTCGTTTACACCGGTTAAAAGTGTGACTTGGTTCCTAGACCACATTTCTCATGCTCCTCCCCAACCCTCTTCCTTTTCCTGTACATGACAACAGAGCCACAATTGACTTAATTTAGAAGGATATCAAATCATCTCACACTTTTGTTGGCACCAAATACACCTGACTTGGTGTCTCACATCAGGATAGTCATCATCTGCCTCCTACAAGGATAATGACTGGTATATAAAGAACTGTAGGTGTAGCCATTAGTTAGTGATTATAATAGGTATAGAAACCAATTAGAAGAAGTGCTTATAATCTGTTGTAAGGTGTAGCGGCGAAGAATATTTTTAAACATTTTGGAGGCTTTAACTATATAAATTGCTATGTTACCTGGACAATCTATACACCACTTAGGTTGTTGGAATGATTTTCAATTATTGTATCTTTGCATTGTCATCTACCAACAAAATAATGAATGCATTGACATATCCCTTGCATGTATAATTTTCCTTCACAACAGTATTCCTTACTTATCTTCTAATTGAACAGCCAAGCATTTTTTGGCAAGAGGATCTCACAGACGATTAGGGGAGATATTTTCGGCAAGGTGTGTTAATTCAACATTTAAGCGTTTGCAACATCTCAGGAAGCAACTAACCATAATTAAAATAATTTTTGTCTAATCCACAGGAGTTCAACGGATATGTTTTCAAAATCACGGGAGGACATGACAAGCAAGGTTTCCCGATGAAGCCAGGAGTCTTGACTACTGATCGTGTCCGTCTCTTGTTGGATAGAGGTGCGTGGGCAGTGGATCTTTTTGTTTATTAAAACATATTAGTCCCTTCAGATGGTTTGGTCATTGTGGACATTTAGAAATTATGAAACTTTTATTTCTGGGGTGTGCCAGAGGGTACTGATTTTGGTCCTTCTGTGTTTTCTTTTTTGGGCAGGCACCCCTTGCTTCCGCGGATATGGAAAGCGAAAAGGGGAGAAGAGGAGGAAGTCTGTTCGTGGTTGCATTGTCAGCCCAGACATCTCAGTGCTGAACTTGGTTATTGTGAAGAGGGGTGAGAATGATATTCCTGGATTGACTGATACGATTAAGCCATTTACGAGAGGTCCAAAGAGATGTTCATATGTCAGGAAAATCTTTAACCTCAACCCGAAGGATGAAATTCTGAGTTATGTCAAAACATACCTCCGCCGAACCTTCATAAACAAATCAGGTGAGTTGCCCTTGCTCATTTCATTTCATGTCATAAAATGTTCATCCAATGTAGTCGAAGTGCTTTATCTCATGTATTTGGTGTCACTGACTTGAAGAGGCGTTAGAGGTGGTATTAAATGCCATCAAAGTATAATGATTTATCTTGTAAATTCTGGTTGTATTTGTATGGTTTCAGGTAAGGTGTGCAGCAAAACTCCCAAGATACAGAGACTCGTGACTCCCTTGACTCTGAGAAGGAAGCGAGCAAAGATTGCAGAGAAGAAGAAGAGGATTGCAAAGGCCAAGTCTGAGGCAGCTGAGTATCAAAAGCTCCTTGCCACCAGGTTGAAGGAGCAGGGGAAATGGCGCAGTCAGGTCGTAGCAAGGAAGATAAAAATTGAGCGTTCAAAATATCTTGCTCCAACACCCCCCGTCTTTTATAGAGGTGATCGTGCCTTCCGAGGTTATTATATTAGGGAATTGCGGGATATGCTTTAGTCCAAAACTTAGAATTACGGTCAAGGTGAGATTTTGGTAGGAGGATTCATACTTCGTACGTTTGAGGTAATTTTGAGACTGCTGCTGTTTCTTTGAACCTTTTTACGCGGGGTGCTTGTTTGGATGGCGTGCGTGCTATGCAGTAAGATTTTCATTTTTTTGCATTTGAAGGCTGTTTAGAAGTTTTATATTGTTGATGTGGATCTGTTCTGTTAGTTTGGCTATGCTTTGTTTATCTAAAATCATGAACCAATCGCACAAAAACAAATCTCAAATCTCAATCGAAAAAAAAAAAAAAAAAAAAAAAACCCTAAAACTCGAACCTGAAGAAGTGAAATCAATCACCATAGGCCCATTTTTCTCCAAAATCGATTTAAGAACAAATCAGGAATTTTAATTTTCTTCTGGTTGGAAAATCTCCCAAATCTTCTATGTCTCCAGTTTCAGATCTTTCTGAAAAACAATCTCTAATAGTCTCCTTTTGGAATTACTACTGATGGACTCGATCGATCTCACGTTTCTTTTGAACTGAGATGAAAATTCTGAGCTCAGAGACGAAGCAGAAGCAGAGATTGAAGAGAAGAAAGAAGAACGAGTAGCAGCTAAGGCAGTTTCTAACGATCTCAAGTGTAATTGAAGGAATTTCGTTCGGAGACTAGGTTTGAGAATCTGCCCTTTTTAGTTCGTTTTTTTTTTGATAGTTTAGAAATACCCCTCTACCTTCTCACGAATATTTGAGATACTTGATCACAATCTTTAAACCGATGAAAATGACCTAAAAACCATCATTTCCTAACCTAAAGCAAGAAATTCTTAATTTTTTTTTAATAAAAAGGTCAACCAACGAGCTTGTCAACCTGACACCTCTATTATAAATTATTTTCAATTTCATTGTTTTTTTAACCTTGTCTTAAATGTTCGGAAAAAATCCTACATCTTTCTATCTAAAATTCTATTGTTTTTTATTTTATTTTATTTTTGCTTTAACAAACTTATCTTGAGGTTTTAAAGTAAAAGCAAATAGATTCATAAGGTTAAATATGAGACTTAAATATTTTTTTTTTATTCAAGAGGTAGTAGATAGATTTTTTTTTAAAGGAAAAAAATCAAGGATTTTTAAATGATGTTTGGAGATGGATCATTTTCATTTCATTTATTAGAGATGATTAAGGGCAACAGACATGTCATCCATTTGAAAACAAAGGGTATATCTAAATAACCACTTCATCTCACCACACCATTCATTTAACTTGGTTAATAATAATTGATTTATATATATTTAAACTAAGATAATTATAATTTTTAAATAAGATAAGATAAATTAAAACATGTTTAATCATAATATCATGTTTTAATTGTATAATAAATACTTAAATTCTGAAAAAAGTTAATAATTTTAATCAAAATCCCAATTGATTCAACTGAGTTTTATTGACTCGGAAAAGACTTTCAAAATAGCATTTGAGACATGTCATTTATCTTGCAAGATGATGTGATTGTTAAGACACAATATGTATTTGTATCGTTGCTGATTGAGATCAAGATGACTTGGTGGACGAGATTTAAAATCATGAATCTAAAAAATCTCATCGACAGGTTACATTGATTGTGGTAAGTTATATTTGGCTCCAATTTAGCCAAGTGGGATAAAATTGGAAAAGTTTTATTAGAAAAAAAAAAAAAAAAAAAATGGTAAAAGTTTTGGGGAATGCATTTTTCACCTTCCTAAAATTCTAATCTTGTTCTTGAGAATTAAATGTTGAGGGATAAAAAATTTACCATATTCTACAATTAAATAATAAATGATTTCTACTAGTCCTCTCAAGAGAATTCTACCAATTTTTGAAAATATTTGGAGAATTTTACTACTATGGTTATAACCAATTAATCAACATTATCTGAGGTATTCGGGCCTCTTAGAGCACCCAACTAATTGTTAGGGTACATGCAATCCCATCACCCTCCATTTCTTGACAAGGATCAATAAGGACACCAAAGACATGAATCCCAAGACATTTTGTTTGAACTAAGGGTGTTACTCATAACTGAAATCAAAATTGAAGATTGGTTTTGGTCCAAGGAATAATCATCTCAAATCGAAAGGAAAATTGTAGATTTTCACTAGCTCACTCTCTTTCTTACGATTGAGGTTGCAGTAGTTTTGGAGGACATATTGTTGGAAATTTTGATTTTGATTTGTTAAAACAATGAATTATAAACAATAGTATAATTTAAATAACTCAAAGAAATTGAAAGAACTTATCAGTGATTGAGGCATGAAGAAATCGTTGTCCTTAAAACCAATTTCGCCCCCTTAGGATTGAATCCTCAGTGTAGTCAGTTTCAAACGTCTGATTTTCAAGATTCAACAGTCACTGTCTGCTAATCGTGCACTCAGAAATAACAGATCTACAGTGAATTCGATTAGATTGAACTTGCACAAGCAGCAAGATTTTGTATCAGAGAAGAAGAGAAATCAGAAAATTCTTAAGTGTTCTTTTCTTCGTTTTTTGTTTTTGTTTTGTTTTTTTTTTTTTTGTACTGGAACAAAAGGGAACAGAGCCATCAGTCCACAATAAGCCCAACGGTTTACAATTGTAAAGAAGACACATCGTTTGAGCCTTGAGAAGTCCAAACGATAAAAAACAGATCAATTGTTGAGATAAAACACAAACCAACGATTGAGATTAAATAAAAGTTTAGCAAAAACAAATCCATCACACGTGCGCGCATCGTATGCCCACTAAAGTTTTTCGACAGGTTGGCCCCAAACACAATGGGCTGTAGTCCCACTATGCCTTGGGCCCCCATGTGTACATAAGGCTCAATATCTATCTCTCTCACACTCAAGCATTAAAGAGAGAGAGATCATAAATAAGTTGAAAACTTTCCTTGTATTTACCCGATGTGGGACTAAAGAAAAAAGAGTTGTCTTTACAACTTACAAAACCAATAAAGTAAAGTAAAATAAAAAAGGAAAAAGGAAAGAATTCTTTTATGTTTCACCAAAAAAGGAAAATACTACTTTTTTTACAAGTAACACTCAAGAGGTCTTGAGTTCAAATCTTATCCTCAACATAATAAGAAATTAAAAACTATGAATTTTACAATACATATCATCAAATTTAAAATACAATGATAACACAAATATTCACCAAAACGAGGATGATATGTTTGTAAATTTTTGCAATTCAAAAAATCTGTGTCATGTTGAAATCAAAGTATTTTGATATATTATTTAAAAATTACATGTATTAAAAATTAATTCTTCAACCTATTATCTTAAAGAAGGAAATCTCTTAAGAATAAAAAAAAGTAATAAAAAAAAAAACTTATGAAATTACAAATCTTTTTCCTTCCTTTAATAAATGATTGTATTGCAAGGTTACAATTTTGTCCATATATTACTATAATTAATATTCCTATTAATTTAAATAAAAGTATTTTAATTCTATCAATAATCTATATATTAATTTGTAGTTTTGTGGGTCATGTCATCAATTTGAATACTTCCCATATATATATATGGGTCATGTTCAATGGCAAACTTTTTAGCAAACTTTTTGGCAAAACATTTTTCAAAACTTGAGTTAGAAGTTTTGGAATGGGCCGATTTTTGGTGAGGATGATCTCTACGGTGAGGAGATCATCATCACCAAAAATCAGCCCAGTCCAAAACTTCTAACCCCATCAAAAATGGTTTACAAAAAATGGACGGTCCACGAGTTTTCAACTTGTAAACTGGGGCTAGAAGTTTTGGAATGGGCTGATTTTTGGTGAGGATGATCTCCTCACCGTAGAGATCATCCTCACCAAAAATCGGCCCATTCCAAAACTTCTAACTCAAGTTTTGAAAAATGTTTTGCCAAAAAGTTTGCCATTGAACACTACCCTATATGTATATATATTTATAGGGTCCCGTTCGGCACCCTAAGTTTTACCACACACTTTAACAAATGCGTTTTGTCCTACAGGGGTTAGAAGTTTCGGAATGGGCTGATTTTTGGTGAGGAGATCATCCTCACCAAAAATCAGCTCATTCCAAAACTTCTAACCCCATCAAAAATGATTTACAAAAAATGGACGGTCCACGATTTTTCAACTTGTAAACATGGGGCTAAACATTTCGGAATGGGCTGATTTTTGGGGAGGATGATCTTCTAATCATAGAGATCATCCTCACCAAAAATCAGCCCATTCCAAAACTTCTAACCCATGTAGGACAAAAAACGTTTGTTAAAGTGTGGTAAAACTTAGGGTGCTGAACATTTCCCATATTTATAGGAGACAGTTCATGGGACATAAGTAAACACATATGTAAAAACAATGGTTTTCAAATATGGGTTATAAGTTTCAGATTGAGCTAATTTTTTGTGAGGATAATTTCTATGATGAAAAAATCATCCTCACAAAAAATCAGCCCAATATGAACCCTCTAACCCCATCAAAAGTGATTTTAGAATGTGGACCATCATTTTTTTACCAATAATTAGTAAACACTTTTGATGGATTTGGAAGTTTCAGATTAGGTTGATTTTTTATGAGGATCATCTTCTCATCATAGAGACCATCTTTACAAAAAATCAGCTCAATCTGAAACTTCTAACCCATATTTTGAAAAATGATTGTTTTTACATGTGGTTTTACACACACACACCACACACATATATATATATATATATATATATATATATATATATATCATGCGACATTTGTAAAAACAATGTAATAATAATACTTTTTTAAAATATGGGTCAGAAGTTTTGGATTGAGCTGATTTTTTTTGTGAGAATGATTTTTATGATGAGAAGATCACCCTCACCAAAAAGCAGCTCAATCTAAAACTTGTAAGTCCATCAAAAGTGATTTACAAATTATTGGTAAAAAATCGACGATCCACATTCTAAATCACTTTTGATGGGGTTAGAAATTTCAGATTGGCTATTCCAATATTTTTTATTCTCCCTCTCTCTCTCTCTCTCTCTCTCAATAATAGAAGACTTAGCTTTGAATAGAATTGAACGGAGGAATAAGATTCATTTAACCAATCCTGAATCTTTAGGATAAACCTTTTTTTTATTTTTATTGTTGTTTAAATATATAGAATTCCTCTATTTTTAAATTATTTGACAATTAAAATATTTCTTAATTTATCAATGCCTTTTCATTTAATTAAATTACTCTACTATTTCGTTTTGTCTTCATTAATCCTAATGCTTAGCAACAGAGCTTTTCAATTGCATTATTTGTACTTAATAGTCACCTAATGTTTGTTTTGCTCTGGTTACCCTTTTTCTTAAAAAATTAAAATAGCGTTGGGCTGAATCTTCCTGAGGTTTCTTATGATATCTAATGTATATGGTTACCAAGTGTCTAACACATTCATCTACCTTAATTTATTTGCCAATTCAATATTAGGATTCTTGTGATTCTACGACAACTTTGACGATGGCATAAATAATGTTAGAATCAATGATTTATTGCTAAAATACTTGAAATTCTATTTGTTTGGACATCCATTTATTAGGTTTTCTTAGAAAAAACCTATGATCCGAAGTATAAATCAAATAAGAACACAAGAATCTCACATGACAGAAGATATACATGGTTCAATCAAAGCATCGACCTATGTCCACGGGCGAAAATGGTGATTTCACTATATTAACCAAAGAAGAACCAATGTTACAATTTCTCTCTGTCTCTCGTATATCTCTCACAACCCTTTAGGGTTTCATCTCTTACCCTTTATATACTTAGGGTTACAAAGAGATTAAACAGGTTGGATCTAAAATCAAATCAAATGGGCCCAATATTGTGCCCGGGGGCTTCACCCTTGGATTAAACGGGTCGTTAACGGATCATCAAAAGATTCAGGTTGAATCCATGATAACTCTCCATATACAAGAATATAAGACATAACCAAACATGTTTAGTGTAGAATTATAAAGGGGATTGTATTTTTCATACCTTGTCTGATTTGAGCTAGATTGAAGCAAGGCAAACGAGTTGTCTAATTATTGTGATTATCGTTTGCATCTCACATTATAAACTATTTATTTTCTTATCATGGAAAATTCATGTCGATCATGTTCTTTGCAACTTCTCTCTTGTAATACCTGCATAGATCTATTAATATGTTCACATCTTTATTTGTCGTCTTTTTATGATGCGATCTTATAATTTCTTTTCTGTCCTTGTTTCAATTTTTATCTCTCATATTTTGTTCAATTTTCTTGTGCACTGTGTAGAATCATCTTAGTATTTTCCTATTTTTTTTTAATATTCATTTTGCAATGATACATAACAATGTCTCGGATATTGCATGACAGTCGTACGATGATCTTCTCCTCAGGAGGTCATCCTATACCAAATGGAATATGCGATGGAGGCCATCCATGATTGGTATATTCTCCAAAATGGCGCAGTTGGTGAAAAGAAGATTACTTCCAAGCTTCTCAAAACCTAAAACTCTACTAAGAAGATGTACAAAATTATCGACCACGTTCCTGTGCAGTAGCTAAGATAATGTCTAATGCTAACATTCTAATCAACACTACAAGGGTCAAAGCCCAATGCTACACTTATGTTTACCAAAAGCCAATACCAATCAAACAGCACTAGCTTGAGTACCGATAAGTTTGAATTGGCTGAAGTATTCCTCCACCTTCAGGTAAGGGTGGAGCTATGATTTTCTTTTGGTGGGGGCAAACTTCTAGTTTATTGGAGGGGGAGGGGGCAAAAATTGGAGGGAGTGGGGGCAACAAGGTCAAACAGGGCATATCAGTAGTTCAAAATGCAGGGGTATCTCAAATTTAAGCATAAATTTAAGGGTATCTAAAATGCCCAAAAAAGTTGAGTGGGGCAATTGCCTCCAATGTCTCCTTACTAGCACCACTCCTACCTTCGGGTGAGGTCAAGTACCATGTTTGCTCATTTGAGTCACTTCGTGAGTTATTGATTAAATTCAAAATGATCCAACTTGTCGTCGATGATTCTCGAGTTTCATGTCTTCAATTACTTGATTTTCAATGTAATCTAGTTTCAGGACATGTTTAGATTATGTGTATTCATGGAAAATGGACCATTGTTTAATCATAGCATGATTTTTCATATGTTCTCTGTTGAATTAGTCATAATTTGGTACAATTGTGCTCATAACTTTTTCTTGGGCACGAGAAATCCTTTTGTTAGTGCCAATCCTATGAAAATCCACGAAAAGATATTCAGAAAAATGAAATCAGACACAGTTGATGTTATCACAATAAGAAAGTTATATAAATTGGTAGGTAGTTAAATGGGTACATATGAAACTATCGTAAAACTAGGATTCTCAAGATTTTTACAAAATTGTTGATTTTCAAAAGATGCTTCAAAACTAAAGAAACCGGAATTTCTAAAAGATGATGATGAAGGTTTGTTATGGAAAATAATGACCTGCAAAACAGAAGTGGTTTATGTCAAAGTCAATGATGATTCTAACATAGCATGGCTTAAGTCGAGCAACATCGTTATATTCTTCTAATTTGATATGTATCAATTTTAATCTCTATGGTAAAATAAAATAAATTGAGAAATTACTCAATCTTATTATAGTTAAATTGAAAATGAATGATGTGTTCTAATACTTATAAGTTGGTTTTCCAATGTTTTTATTATTATTTTTTATTAATAATAAATTAACAATAAAAAAATAAAAAATAAATCATAAGTATAGATTACACTACACAAAATTTATGTAGTTCGACAAGATTGCTTACGTGCATAAGCAATGATGAGATCCTCATTATTTCAGGAAAAACCATTGTTATAATCTCCAATCCTCTTACAAAAATTAAAAATCCTTCATAGAAATCTTAAAATGAGTTTGCTATGAATCTATTGCCCGTAAAAAGATCAATTTGCCTGTAAGATATTTATTTATTGAAATTGAGTAAAATAAAGTCATCATAGGTGATGGTCCATTCTACATTTATAATTGCACTGATATACTACAAGGTACAAATATAATGCAAATTAAATAATGAAGTTTGAAGGTAGGACTGGCAATGGGTTAGATAATACCCATCTAAATCTGAAAGCGCCCTCGATCCGCAGGGTGCGCGGATCCGCTTTTGACCCTTGAGGTTAGGGAGTCGCCACCTAGTTATTGTGGTCTAGGAACCAAACTGACTCTAACATGGATAAAAAGAACTAATCTACCATAAAAAATCTGAATTCGGGGATCATGTTACGGGGTTGGAAGGTGTTAGGCACCAACCCCGCCCGGCCAAAGCCGGTCTCTACTAACTTCCCAAATATATCACATTGCTAAAAACCTAGATAAAAAAAAAATAAAAATTTCATACCTTTCCGATAGCAAGAATTTTGCTCCCTCAGATCTGACAAAAAGAGCTCCTTGTACTGTACTCCCTTGCTTCGTTCTGTCTCCGGATTTGACTTCGGATCTCCTAGATTAAGGTATCTTCTTGTTTCTAAATCTGAACTCTTCAAGTTTGTTGCGGTTAGGGGTGTTTTTGGAGGGATTTTAGGTATTTTCTAGACTAAAATTGAAGGGGGGATGTTAGGTAAGGAGTTGGGGCTCCAAAACTAGGGTTTATGGGGGGCTAGGGGAGCTTCTAGACCTAGTTCTCTTAGGGTTTATGATTTGATGAAAATAGGGTGTGAGCACCTCTATTTATAGATGTTTTTAGGGGTTGATTTGGATAGAGTTAGTGTTTAATTAGAGATCTTTTAATTAGAGTTGTGTTTTAATTTGACTTGTTTTAGGTAGAATTGTATTTTAATTAGAATTGTTTTAGGTAGAATTATGTTTTAATTCAAATTGTTTTAGGTAGAATTGTTTTTAAGTTAGAACTCTATTAGATAGAGTTATTAATCAATTATAATTCTATTATGACTTTTGGTCTTATTTGATTGACTTTTAATGTTTTGACTTTAGTCTTAATTGATTGACTTTCAATATCTTGACTTTAGTCTTGCTTAATTGACTTTAATTTTGACTTCAGTCTTACTTGATTGACTTTAATATCTTGACCTTAGTCTTGCTTGATTTACTTTAAATTTTTGGAGAACCCCCCTTTAAAATATCTTTAATTCTTTGGACCCCCAAATGGAGGGGTCCTTAAAGAAATATCCCACGAACCCTCAACAATTTTGCCTAGAATCCGATTAATCGATTTTTTAGGTTCAAAATTTTAAATTAATTTCATTAATGTTTAAATTTAATTATTTAATATTTTATTTATTAATTTCGAATTTTTTAATTATGAAAATTGTGAAATTACCGTTTTGCCCCCGGAGAGGACTTTTCACGTTTTAAGTCGGTTTTTAATGTTCTAGGATGTTTTAGAATCGGTTTTTCGTAAGGAATTCAATGAGAATGTTGGTTTGTGTCATTTATGAAAATTTTTATATGAAATGATTGTGAACTTTATGAGGGGCATTTTCGTAATTTTGTCAAATTCTGTTAAAATTGGTGAAATAATTTATTTGATTTCGATTTGTTATTTTATGTGTTTGAGAGAGTTTTTCTAAGCGTAACGTAGGCTCTAGGGTTGTTTTAAGATTAGGGGTATTTTGGTAATTTGGTTAATTTTTAGTGATTTTTATCGTGAAGCTTCTTTTTGGTCTGCAAGATGATGATTTCTATATTTCTGGGGTCGTATTTTCCTAGCGTAGCGTGGTTTCTAAGGTTTTGTCAATTCGAGATACCTCATCCGGATTTCTGAAACATATCTGGTAACAAAGTAAAGCAATGGAATACACATCCATCATTGGGAATCATTGCGATCGGGTTGACGAGTTGATTAATCAGGCGGATGCAAAAATGGGGTGTCTACAGATGCCCCTCTTTGGCAGAGGGTTGAAGCAAACTAGATAGCAAATCTATTTTGGTAGATAGTGCGATATCCGAATGCCAAAGCTAGTGACAGTTCATTTTGCAGCCTGATTTAGCAATTCGTCGGGGTGTTCGGATCCTTGAGGGTAAAACTCTCCCTGAATTAAAAGGTTGTCAGGTCCTTGAGCTCAAACTCTCATTGATGGCGTCAGATCCTTGAATTTTAAAGAATTCTCCCTGACTAAAAGAACAAGTGTGCAAGTGTGTGCACTGTGTGAAACTGAGTAAAATCTGAGCATAAACTAAGCATAACTGAGCATAAATTGAGCATAAAAAAATTGAATGTCTTACTTTACCTACCATGGGTGAAAGAGTAATAAACAATTTTTTTTGGAAAGTTTTACTCTTCCTACTCGGGGTGAAAGAGTAATGAACTATTTTTTCTAGGAGTCCTACTCTACCTACTCGGGGTGAAAGAGTAATGAATTCTTTTTCGGGAGTTCTACTCTACCTACTCGGGGTGAAAGAGTAATGACTAAAATTTTTTTTTTGGGAAGTTCTACTCTACCTACTTGGAGTGAAAGAGTAATGAACTAAGCTTTTTGAGAGTCCTACTCTACCTGCCCAGGGTGAAAGAGTAATGAACTAATTATTTTGGGAAGTTCTACTCTACCTACTCGGAGTGAAAGAGTAACGAACTAAGCTTTTTGAGAGTCCTACTCTCAAAAAGCTTTTTGAGAGTGAAAGAGTAATGAACTAAGCTTTTTGAGAGTCCTACTCTACCTGCCCAAGGTGAAAGAGTAATGAACTAATTATTTTGGGAAGTTCTACTCTACCTACTTGGAGTGAAAGAGTAATGAACTAAGCTTCTTGAGAGTCCTACTCTACCTGCTCAGGGTGAAAGAGTAATGAACTAATTATTTTGGGAAGTTCTACTCTATCTACTTGGAGTGAAAGAGTAATGAACTAAGCTTTTTGAGAGTCCTACTCTACCTGCCCAGGGTGAAAGAGTAATGAACTAATTATTTTGGGAAGTTCTACTCTACCTACTTGGAGTGAAAGAGTAATGAACTAAGCTTCTTGAGAGTCCTACTTTACCTGCTCAGGGTGAAAGAGTAATGAACTAATTATTTTGGGAAGTTCTACTCTACCTACTTGGAGTGAAAGAGTAATGAACTAAGCTTCTTGAGAGTCCTACTCTACCTGCTCAGGGTGAAAGAGTAATGAACTAATTATTTTGGGAAGTTCTACTCTACCTACTTGGAGTGAAAGAGTAATGAACTAAGCTTCTTGAGAGTCCTACTCTACCTGCTCAGGGTGAAAGAGTAATGAACTAATTATTTTGGGAAGTTCTACTCTACCTACCCGGAGTGAAAGAGTAATGAACTAATTTTTTTCTTTTTTAGGAAGTTCTATTCTACCTACCCAGGGTGCAAGAATAATGAACTAAGCTTTGAGGGAACAAACGGGGGATTAACCTCGCATTTGACTTTTTTTTTTTTTTTTTTTTTAATAAAAAGTTGGATTTTATGAAGGTCTGGTAAATATTTTAACTCTCTTTGAATCTGAGGAGTTTTCAAAATTGCTATCAAGAGAGTAACCTTTAATGCAAAGTTAACCTTATCCTTTGGGGTTGAAATTGACCAGGCATCAGAACAAAAATGCCCCTAGTTTGACAAGGAACATTGCACTGGGGATAATTGAACATAATTTGAAAATACATGCCCCTAGTGTAAGGGGGGGAAACTATACTCTTTAGAAAAAGGAAGTGCCCTTATTATGAAAGTTTGAAATTCTTGATTACCGCAAGCGCAATAAAGGTTTAACTTTTAATTTTGACTTTTTATATTGAAGATTTTGAGTCAGGCTCAAAGACATTGGAACAAAATATTTCTTTCTGAAATTCATCATAGAATTTGTTCTTTCTCCCCGTCGGTTCGCTTAGGGACATGAAACTCTTCAAATCAATCATAGACGAGATACTTGTATCCACTGAGTCTATATTTGGTTCAAACTGGGTATTGAAACTTGATCATTCGGACTTCTGATATTTTGGCTCGGGCTACCTTTTCAGCTTCTCAACTCAACGGAGATTTTCTAAGTTTTGCCTAGATTGCCTATTCAGGTTTTCAATCTAGTGAGCATGCTCTAGCTTTTGCCTAGATCGCCTTTTTAGGTTTTCGATCTAGCGAGCTAACAATTTTTTCTTTTTTCTTTGCTCTAATTGTTGCCAAGGTCGTCCTTTCAGATTTTCAACCTTGCGAGTTTATCTTAATTTTTGCCTAAGCCGCCCTTTTTGGGTTTTCAACTTAGCAAATTTTTTTCTTCTTCTTCCCTTCTGAACTTCTGGAGTTGCTGTCTGATCATGCTTTGCTATCTTTCTTGACTTCTCGCACGGTACTTAGGAGGACTTTCATGGGTAAGCTTAGGACTAGGTATAAAAAGAAAGGGATTTTGAGGCTCAAAAACCCAAATGCCCCTTGTGTGACATTTCCTTTTAAATTATTTTCTTTTTCCTTGAATTTTCTTTCCCACTTTGACAATTTTTTTCTTTTGAATTTTTTTTTTAGATTTTTTCTTTGTCGGGAAATCTATTTTTATTTTTTGATGGGGTCGGGCCTGAAGTAACTTCTCAGGTTGCCTACGTACCCCAGAATTTTGGGATCAGACCAAAACGTAGTTCGAAACTTTCCTCCCCTAGGTTAGGTGATCAGGCTAAGAAATACAAGGCATAATATATATTTTTTTGAAAAGGCTGCAAAGGGTTGAGAAAGGAGATAATGAACTAGGTAGCAAGGAAATTGATTCGGCCAACGATGACCTCCTTAAATGTAGTACCGTTTGATTTGGTCAAGGTTGGTTGGTTCTGATAACTCGATTCCATCATGATCTTGAAGTCTGACAGCTTTTCCTGGTAATATTTCTTTGACGATGAACGGACCTCCCCAATTTGGTTTGAAATTCCCCCTGGGATAAAAAATAGGTGTCCTGTTCTCTTTGAGTACTAAATCCCCGACTTGTAAGTGACGGGCCTTGATTTTCTTGTCAAACGCACGGGCGACTCTTCTTTGATAAGCTTGCACGTGATACAACGCTCTCAGTCGTTTTTCCTCGATCAAATTCAACTTTTCATACCATTGAAGAACCCAATTTGCTTTTGACAATTGACTTTCCTTGAAGGCCTTGAAATATGAGATTTACATTTCAACTGGCAAGACTGCTTCCATGCCATACACTAAGGAGTATGGAGTAGCTCCAATAGAGGATCGAATTAGAGTTCGATATGTCCACAGCGTGAATGATAATTTTTCTAACCAATCTCGATGTTATTGACTCATTTTCCTGATGATAGTCTTGATACTCTTACTAACTGCTTCAGCCGTTCCATTGATCTGAGGACGGTAGGAAGATGATTTGTGATTCCAGATCTTCAACTTTGAACACAGAGTAGTGATTTATGTTTTGAAGTACGACCCATTATCAGATATCAATTCAAAAGGTATCCCCATATCGACTGATAATATATGATTTGTAACTTAAGATGTAGTGAGGATAGCACTGATACATTTTATAACATCTTCTTTAATTTCATTGATATAGACGAGTATCTAGTCCATGTTGAACAACACTCAAGCTTGTACCTAACATACCCTCATATGATCACACGAACAAGTCTTTTGAAATTTCTGAGAAAATTCATTATCCCCTTGTGTTCCTCTAGAGATAAGATGGTTTCTATTTGAATCTCTTTAGGAATTTATTTCTGTTCCGAGGTTAATAACCTTTGCTTTCTTGAGCCCGACTCTTATCTTTCTTGTTCAGGAGAAAAATATATCCTTGAAGCTAGATTATTAGTTAATTCGTTAATGCGCTCGAGATATTCAAAAATTTCCTTTATCCGATCAATTTCAGATGGGGCAACAGACACCTCTATAGACTCGATGAACTAACCTGACTCAATAGCAAAGAGTAGACTAAATCTAAGGAAGACATGACCTTGTTGGAAAAAAGGACTCGAGTTAACCCAAATGACTCATGAAAACTCAAGACAAGTACCCACACGAGTTTGATTAGGACTGAGGACTGAGATATTTTTTATAACCGGTAGGATTGAAGCACTATGATCTTCGAAGAACAACTGGACGATGTTGAGAAATTTTGAGGTCATTTCTGACTGTTGATTTGATATTGACGTTTACTCTAACTGATCGGATTTACAACCCTACCTAGACGATGGACGATTGAGCTTAGATACAATGATAACCCTTAAACCTCTTTGAAGATGAATTTAACCAATTTTAGTGTCACCCCCTTGATAACATTTTAAATGAACCCTAAGATTTTATTGAATTTTTTTGCACCAATCCATTAAAAAGTTCATCCATTTAATGATTATTCAGAAGAAAAATAATTTTATTGCACTCTTGAAAATAATGTTTTTATTGAATAACAATTTTCACAATACTGATTATTTTTTGCAATCATTTTCCTTTTAGAAAAACATATTTTGATAATTTTATAAGATCCATGCAAAAAATAGATTTTTGGTAAAAAACATATTTCAAAAAAAATTTCATGCAAACATAGATTTTTTGTAAACCTTTTTTTCTGAAAAATATTTTTCTTCATTTTCTTTTTTTTAGAAAACTTTTTGAGAAAGCATTTCCTTTTGGAAAATCTTATTCTTCCGAAAAATATTTTACTTTTGAAAAGCATTTCTCTTTTGGAAAAATGGGTTGAAACCCGAATTTAGAAAAGAATTTGATTTCCATTTTGATCTAAATGGCCCGACCCATCATGATTATTGGATCGAGATGGACTGGGTCATTATAAATTATTGCAAAAAATGGATTCTTTATTGGGTCGGTGCACCCATTTTAATTTTCAAAAAGAAAATTTTTTATCCTTGAGGACAACCATACATTCTTGATCTCATAATTCACATCACTCATATACATTCATCAATCACATGCATTCATTCAATAAACAACCCGGGAACACCCACGATAAGTTCGAGTCGTGACCTACTGGGAAGGTTTCTAGACTTTAAGCTTACTACGTGCAATGCATTTTTATCTGGCCACCATTACCCAAACACACCTATATACCTTTCGATACGTGGTGACTTGGTTTGATATACCGTGTAGGTGATAATCTAAAACCTCAATTCACTTCTCTGAAGCCAAAAACAGCCAGTTTGATCTCCAGTTGAGAGGTGGCGCACAATGCTGAGCAAGGGCCTACTTAAATACCTCTCGTCTAGAATAGACGTAGTCTATCCCCCTCGTACAGTAGGGTACAGCGGGGCAAGATCTTGCTTAGGCACCGGTTTTGACCAAGAAGTGCAATTGATATACTTAGATTACCTTTTATACCTACGGGTACGAGTCAAGAGTTGTAGCTTTTATAAATGGTTTGGCATCCCACGAGGGGACCGACCACGTACTAGTACTACGTTGGCAATCGGGACATGTGACTGTGTGGCTCACAATGGGACAAAGGCTCAGGTCGCTCCAGCCTGGGTGCATCAACATACTTCTCAGAATCACCTGATTAGATGGTATTGATGCCCCCAGTTTGATATACCCTAAGGTACGTGACTGGAGTTGTGGGTTTCATGAATGACGTCGCATCTCCGAAGAGACCGGGCCACGCACTAGTGCCACGTTGGCTAAATGGGACGTGTAAGTGAGTAAAACAGTAAACGTGCATGTGGTGTGTGCAAAACAGGGTGGGGTGTGCCCGGGGCCTTTTTTCAAACACGTGGGCCCATGGATCCAATCAAACCAATTATTACAAAATGAATTACATGAATATTTAATCGAAATAAAATACTATCCCAATCACATGAATATTTAATCGAGATCAACACTATTCGAATCACATGATTGAAAATAAACATATCAAGCATATATCCATGTTAAAAGCAAACATTTAATCCGAAATATTTATTCATGTATTTCAATCAAGGGTTATTTTGGGTGGCCCAAAATAAATCGAGATTCCAATAGATGTTACATTGACGATAGAATGACAATGGTTGAGACGAGCTCACTCTCAGGAACATTGATTGTGTTAAAAAGATTTTCTGTGAATTAAGAAAATACAATCCCAACTTGCATCGATGATATCTAAGGCTTCCGATAATGAAATTGAGTGAACTCAGATTCTAAATTAATCTACTCGATGAGATCTATGTTTTATTATAGGCTCCCAGACGTAATTCTCACTAGAATATTCTGTAAAAACGTTTTAACGTTGCTGTCCCAGCTTTCATTCAGAAATAATTTCAGATTTACAGATTGAACTTGCATCGATGATATCTAAGGCTTCCGATAACGAAATTGAGTGAACTCAGATTCTAAATTAATCTACTCGATGCGATCTATGTTTTATTAATAGGCTCCCAGACTTAATTCTCACTAGAATATTCTGAAAAAAGGTTTTAACGTTGTTGTCCCAACTTTCATTCAGAAAAAATTCCAGATTTACAGATTGAACTTGCATCGATGATATCTAAGGCTTCCGATAATGAAATTGAGTGAACTCAGATTCTAAATTAATCTACTCGATGAGATCTATGTTTTATTAAAGGCTCCCGGACTTAATTCTCACTAGAATGTTCTGAAAAAAGGTTTTAACGTTGCTGTCCCAACTTTCATTCAGAAAAAATTCCAGATTTACAGATTGAACTTGCATCGATGATATCTAAGGCTTCCGATAACGAAATTGAGTGAACTCAGATTCTAAATTAATCTACTCGATGCGATCTATGTTTTATTAAGAGGCTCCCAGACTTAATTCTCACTAGAATATTCTGAAAAAATATTTTAACGTTGCTGTCCCAACTTTCATTCAGAAAAAATTTCAGATTTACAGATTGAACTTGCATCGATGATATCTAAGACTTCCGATAACGAAATTGAGTGAACTCAGATTCTAAATTAATCTACTCGATGAGATCTATGTTTTATTAAGAGGTTCTTAGACTTAATTCTCACTAGAATATTCTCTAAAAACGTTTTAATATTTCTGTCCAACCTTCATTATTCCATCAATTTGAATCTTTCATTATTTAGGGGTCATCAAAAAGTGATCCTTAATTGAAGAAAAAAAAAATGCAATACCCAAAATCATCTACAATCAAGATAAAAAAAATAAATAAACAGAAAAAAATAAATAAAATAAATCCAACTAAATAATAAAAAAAACTAGGTCATCTTGGCAATGCTCCCATACTTGGGGTTTTTCAAGTTTGATCCTCAATAGTCCCCAGTGGAGTCGCCACTGAAAGCGTCCTCGATCCGCAGGGTGCGCGGATCCGCTTTTGACCCTTGAGGTTTGGGAGTCGCCACCTAGTTATTGTGGTCTAGGAACCAAACTGACTCTAACATGGATAAAAAGAACTAATCTACCATAAAAAATCTGAATTCGGGGATCATGTTACGGGGTTGGAAGGTGTTAGGCACCAACCCCGCCCGGCCAAAGCCGGTCTCTACTAACTTCCCAAATATATCACATTGCTAAAAACCTAGATAAAAAAAAATAAAAATTTCATACCTTTCCGATAACAAGAATTTTGCTCCCTCAGATCTGACAAAAAGAGCTCCTTGTACTGTACTCCCTTGCTTCGTTCTGTCTCCGGATTTGACTTCGGATCTCCTAGATTAAGGTATCTTCTTATTTCTGAATCTGAACTCTTCAAGTTTGTTACGGTTAGGGGTGTTTTTGGAGGGATTTTAGGTATTTTCTAGACTAAAATTGAAGGGGGGATGTTAGGTAAGGAGTTGGGGCTCCAAAACTAGGGTTTATGGGGGGCTAGGGGAGCTTCTAGACCTACTTCTCTTAGGATTTATGATTTGATGAAAATAGGGTGTGAGCACCTCTATTTATAGATGTTTTTAGGGGTTGATTTGGATAGAGTTAGTGTTTAATTAGAGATCTTTTAATTAGAGTTGTGTTTTAATTTGACTTGTTTTAGGTAGAATTGTGTTTTAATTAGAATTGTTTTAGGTAGAATTATGTTTTAATTCAAATTGTTTTAGGTAGAATTGTTTTTAAGTTAGAACTCTATTAGATAGAGTTATTAATCAATTATAATTCTATTATGACTTTTGGTCTTATTTGATTGACTTTTAATGTTTTGACTTTAGTCTTAATTGATTGACTTTCAATATCTTGACTTTAGTCTTGCTTAATTGACTTTAATTTTGACTTCAGTCTTACTTGATTGACTTTAATATCTTGACCTTAGTCTTGCTTGATTTACTTTAAATTTTTGGAGAACCCCCCTTTAAAATATCTTTAATTCTTTGGACCCCCAAATGGAGGGGTCCTTAAAGAAATATCCCACGAACCCTCAACAATTTTGCCTGAGAATCCGATTAATCGATTTTTTAGGTTCAAAATTTTAAATTAATTTCATTAATGTTTAAATTTAATTATTTAATGTTTTATTTATTAATTTCGAATTTTTTAATTATGAAAATTGTGAAATTACCGTTTTGCCCCCGGAGAGGACTTTTCACGTTTTAAGTCGGTTTTTAATGTTCTAGGATGTTTTAGAATCGGTTTTTCGTAAGGAATTCAATGAGAATGTTGGTTTGTGTCATTTATGAAAATTTTTATATGAAATGATTGTGAACTTTATGAGGGGCATTTTCGTAATTTTGTCAAATTCTGTTAAAATTGGTGAAATGATTTATTTGATTTCGATTTGTTATTTTATGTGTTTGAGAGAGTTTTTCTAAGCGTAACGTAGGCTCTAGGGTTGTTTTAAGATTAGGGGTATTTTGGTAATTTGGTTAATTTTTAGTGATTTTTATCGTGAAGCTTCTTTTTGGTCTGCAAGATGATGATTTCTATATTTCTGGGGTCGTATTTTCCTAGCGTAGCGTGGTTTCTAAGGTTTTGTCAATTCGAGATACCTCATCCGGATTTCTGAAACATATCTGGTAACAAAGTAAAGTAATGGAATACACATCCATCATTGGGAATCATTGCGATCGGGTTGACGAGTTGATTAATCAGGCGGATGCAAAAATGGGGTGTCTACAAAATCGGATATGGGCAAGGTTTTTCTATCGGATTAAGAATTCGGGTAATATTACCCGATACCCATTTACCAAAAAGAATAGGAAAACCAATAGGTATATTCATTTCACAAATTTACCATTTTGGTAAAAAAAAAAAAAATTTAATTTAAACCATTTTCAAAATTAAAACTAACAATGTGCTATTTTGATAATTTTCCAATTTTACTATGCCGTTTTGGTAAATCTCTCTTTTTATTATTATTATTTTGTAGCTGTTCCATTATAGAACCTTTCAAGTTGATGGAGGATTTGCAGTGCAGGCACTTGCCCCCACAAGAATTTTTAAAATCTATTAGGATTTATATGCTATTGTGATAGATAATTGAGATAGAAAAATATCCGCCTCTATTGCCCCCACAAGAATTTTTAAATTTATAAGGCTCTTAGTTGCCCTAGCTCCACCCCTAGTTCATAGTCCTAGTTTGGTTTGAATTTAAATATAAAAAAAAAGTTCATGCCCTTCCCTAAAAAGTGCAATATCCAAATGGTTAAAAGACATCTAGTTGGGGATGTGAATTTTATTGTGAAGACGAGATTGAGGAATATTATTGGTCAGCATATCTATCAATTGGTTTCTTGCAACTCTCAAATTCGATGGGAGGCGCCTTCATAGAATTGTGATATGCTAGTTTTGTTTTAAATACTTTAGTTTTGTTCAAAATTTTAAATCGATATTATCGACTTTATAAATAAATAAAAGTCTATACTATGGTTTCACATCTCGAACACATTAAATTCATAACGTTTGATACATATGTGTAGGCATTGTACTCTTTGCCTTAATTATATAAAATATGTGATTCTTTCTCAATTCTCTCTTCGATTTAATTTAATTAGTTTGAGTTATTGAGCCTTCTCTACCTATAGAAATAATAAAAATTGACCTGGTTTGAATCATATTTCAATTGGTATTAGATCTCATATCTTAATTCTTTATGCGACTTGAACTAGTGAAAAAAAGGAGAAAATCTTTTCTTCTATTTCTCAAGGCTCCAACACATGTTATTATAAAGGAGAGTGTATGGTATATGATAATAGAAGAAATTAATACAATTAAACTTTTTTGGGCAAAAGGATTACTAATTTAAACAAGCAACAAAAAACAACTAGAATATAAAGGACTAAGAAACACACTTGTAGAGGATAAGAGGTGGCGATCATGAACTAAGGTCCTCCGAATCTGGGAGGACAGTCGTTTGCAGATGTGGTGGCAAAAAGGAGAGCTTTGGAAGATAATGTTGCAGGTTTTGAAGAACGCACCGGCTTTAGTTCAGCACAAGCGGAACCAAGAATTATTATTTGACAAGGAGCATCCACTTCATGAAAGCTGGAAATTTCAATAAAAAATATTGACGGGCCAAGGCCCACGAATTTTAGAAACTAAAATTTGACGATCTAGGACCGTCGAAATTCTTGATGTTCCCATATTTGATAGCTTAGAGTTGTTGAATTTCTCCCTTTTTTCATTAATTTGACAGTTTCAGCCCGTTGAAAATAAAAATTTGACAATGAAAAATTCCACAACAATTCGACCCCTTTGTCCGTTGAATTTTATGAAATTTGACGGCCTTAGGCCGTCAAATTTGGGGTTTTTTTCACATTGTAATCGGCTATCATTTTTTCTGACGAAGATATCTTGGCGGGCTCCCATTATTACAAAATTTGTTTGGTAGCAAAATCTTTCAAACCACGGAATTGAGAATCTCTTCTAAGACCAAAAGTTGAAAGCATTCAGAAAATGATCCTAGATTGGAAACTTAAGGGATTTTGTGACGTACTAACTTTGGACCTTTGTCACCTCCTCATATTTTCTTTCATTGAGGAAATGGTTGCAATTTGGTTAAAATAGAGGTTATCCATTGAGGGCATCACTATGAAAGTTTTCAAATGGACATCGCTTTTCGGCCTTCTTACAAGGACTCATCCATTACTCTTGTAGATACATGGATTTCGTCATTACGACGATCACATCTACTATGAATTGGAGTCGCCACCATTCATGTTGTAAGTGGGTGTGAATAGTCACCCTATGTACATTTTAAAAAAAATGACATTTTTGACATTTTAGTGACTCACGATGGATAGGGATTGATCAAACGTAGATATTCGAGTAAGCAGCTCGGTTGGAGAAAAGGGAAGGTGTTAGGCACTCTTTTCTCCCCGTTAAGTGGCGTTAACCTCAAAGAACTCGATCATTTTATTTTAAAATAAATAAAAAATAATGTGCCAAGTGGGTGCATTTATTCCCTAGATAGGGGTTTACTTTCGGCTTGATCATATGATCATCTCATTGATGGAGATGATCCTTAATAGATCTAAGCCTTGAGGTCCATTCATCCTAAGTCCATTTGAACAAAATGAAGAGGAAAGGGGATAGTAGAAGAAGGATGAGGAGAGGGTGTAGAAGACAGAGGGGGTTATTTTTGTTGCACCCACCTTGTATCTTCAATCTTCTTTTCTTCTTCTTCCTTGAGTTCTTAGTGATTTAAGAAAATACAATTCTTGTATGATTGAATGAGTAAAGAAGAGAAGATGAGAGAGATAAGTATAGTATGTGAATTTTTTTGTGTGAGACTTGGAGATGATTAGTAAGAGAGAATTGGTAAGATTTTTCTTAGTGAGAGTGGGTAATAGTGGTCAACCATTTTTGAGAAGAGGAGGGGGGTATTTATAGATGTTTGGGGGGTACTTAGGGGTATAATGGGGTGAAATGTTAGGAGAATGGATAATGACATTCTTTTTAAAGATGGGGGGTATGAAATTTAGAGTGGGATTGAGGGTAATTTTGCAATGAGTGAAAATGAGTGAGGTTTTGATCCAAATGGTTTGGATCTTACCCAAACCATTTGGGTGGAGTGTTTGGTGAGGTGAAATGATAAGTGTTTAAGAGGGTGGTTGGTTGATTGAGTGGTGTTTAGTTTAAGAGAATGAAGGGTGTAAGAGTATGGTTGGGAGGGTGAGGGAGATGGTGACATGTGGCAAGATGTGTGGAGGTTAGGGGTTTAGATTTAATTGATGAGAGAGATTGAGTGTTTGATTTGAGAAGATGGGTGTAGGTTTAGGTTGTAGAGATGGATTTATAGAAAATGATGATGATAGATTAGGGGAAGATATGATGATGGGAGGTACGGGTTGATGTGTTTGATTTGAGAGAATAGGGGTTAGGGAATTATGATGGTAGGTTAGGAGAGGGTGTGGGTTGATGTGATTTTTTAGAGAAAATGTGATGTGGGTAGTTAATGTTTTAGAGAAAGGTGATGGGGTGGGTGGTTTGATGAGGGAGGTGAGAGGGAGTGATGACATGTGTCATCTTTTGATGATAAATGAGTGATTAGTTTATGTGGGTTGTGATTAGTGGGTTAGGATTATGGGTTGGATATGAATTAGATATGGGTTTGGGCTTAGGGGCATTGGACTTGGGTTTTGGGAAAGGTTAGGAGTTTTATGAATTGGTTTGGGGTTATTTTGGATTGAGTTTTTTAGGGTGGGTAGGTCGTAGGATTTAGGTGATATGGGATTAATTTTAGGTTAGGGGGTAAGGTGGGAAATTGGTTTTTGGAGAATTGAGGGTTCATGGGCCATAGGTAGGCTTAGGTTTTTTTGGATTTGGAGATGGAGCGGTGGAGGGTATATGAAGTGGTAGGCGTCCCAAGTCTCATTTTTTAATTTTATTTATATTTTGAGATTTTTGAAATCATTGGTTTGATCGAGATGCCACGTGTTGGCAAATCGGACTTTTTAGGCCCGTGGGAGAATTTATCGAGCATTCGGGTATTTTCGATTTTGGGAATGGCGCGGCGAATATTGGGAAAGCGTAAGGTAGGCCGAGTCTTTTTGGTGGGCCGACTAGACCATTAAGAGGTCTTAGGGGCATCGGTTCGATCAAAATATCACTTTTTAGTGATTTGGGCCTTTGAGGTCCGTTGGGAAATCCTATTGAAAAATCAGTATTTTTTTGCCCTTTCGAGTGTGGGCCCATTTAAATTGAGGTGTCTACAGCTGCCCTTCTTTGCAGGAATTACGTGTAAAGAATTGCAAAGAATAGACTACATCCCTATTTGCACGGGCTAGAGAACTTTGTAAAACACGACTTCGAATTTCCGATTAAATTGATGACTTTTGTAGAAAATGGCTAATCAAGCATGGGGTCTGACAGTTTCTTGCCTTATTAATTCCTTGATCTCGATGGCGCAGAACTCGTGTGAGATTTCGGATTTGATGAAAGTTTGATGAGTTTTGAAATTTGGATATTTTTTTGTCGTGTTTTAACAAATCGGAGTTGAGTGCAACTCGAAAGGATTTTTGAAATTCTTTGATTTTTTTGTTATTTTGTTATTTTTTATCTTACTTTATTTCTCCCATAAGTTAACCCTCTCAATTCATGCATTGCCCCTTGTAATGATGCCTTTGATCCTGTTGTATGGTGCAAGCAATATGGTTGTTAACAGTTACCACAGATCCAAGAGAGAGTTTTGTTGTTGGGCCACAAGTTAGTCTTCTCAATTCATGCATTATCCCTTGTAGTGGTGTCTTTGATCCTTTTAATGGTGCAAGCAATATGGTTGTTAACTATTGCCACAGATCTAAGATAGAGTTTTGCTGTTGGAGTCGAATCAACCAAGATCTGAAGGTAGGAGGGCTACATAGTCTGAGTCGCCCCCATTTTGAGCCACATTCATTGCAACAATATCAATAGGAGCATAGACTACGAACAAGCTTGTTGCATCGGTGCTACTCTTTTGCAATATCAACATACTTTTTTGCACTTCTTGATTCATTATCACATCAATATCTCTAACTGGCATATCATTAGCCATAACACTTGTAAGTCGTTCGCACTGTCGATCTAAGGTAGCAACCTATCGCTTTGCTCCAAATCCAAGGTCAAAGTTAACTAGTGTTCTATATATACTGTGAACTGCTTTGCCATCCACTTCTACATATTCGACCCATATGACCTTGGAGGAACCATTTGGCATTTCTTGGATTAAACAACTTGATGGCCTTCTTCGACATCTCCATATCAGGCTAGGACAAAATTGATCGAAGGAAACATCGACCACCATCTAAATCCCCTTGACATGTTGTTCACAATGCCTTACAAAGAAACTCTCTCAAGTTGGAACCAGAAGTGAAGGGACTTGAAATTTTGCTGTCATCACTTGAAGGGTTCCATTGTAGTTTTCTGCTACGCCTGGTGAGTCGTGATGCTTCGGATGTCGAGGTGGTAATGATGGTATCCTATTTTTTTTTAATGTAATGTGAAGCTTTTGAAATAAAAGGAAAATAGGTTTTTTTTTTACTTACCTGGCCTCAGGTGTATCTAATGCTTTGAAAACTTGAAGTTTTAATAAGTCCTAGATTTTTCATCATCGGTCAAAATAGTAATTTTTCTTTTTGAAATTTTATGAAATATCTTTATCAAATGAATACGATAAATTCAGAGTTTGTTACATCTTTGGTTATAACGGTCCTGGTGTTTTTTCAAAATACAGGGGATACAAACGCCAATTATCTTTTGATTTCTTTAGAGTCATCTCCAGTGCCTTGGTATTAGAAGACTATTATCGGTTTGGGTCCCGGTTTCTACATTTTTGTGTACCGACGTCCTTTTTGGGATTTTCATCGTGCCGGTGGTTTTGATCTTGCCATAGTCTAATTCTTTTACTCATAGCGTCCTTTTAGATTTTTACTATGCCCTTTCAGACTATGCTTGTATTTTTGGATTTTTACATTTCAATTCTACTCGGAGTCTTTGTGTCTTTGTGGCTTGGTGACTCAAGTTGAGCTGCGAGATCGGCGACTCTACTCTTGTAGTGGCACTCTTTCTTAAGTAATAGATCTGGATTCCCCTATCAAGTTTGCTGACGACTATTCGTGGTTCGATAACTCAAGTTGAGCCGTGAGATCGGCTACTCTACACTTCGAGTATTCTTTTTTTTTGAATATCCGACCTGGATTCCCCTCTCGAGTCTTCTAACGACTAATAAGACTTTGAGGTTCGGACCAAGTCGCAAGATCATTGGTGCTACCATTGTCATTATGTTGCCTTAGAACATTCCCTTATCAAAAATGACTTTTGGTGGGACGAAACATTAACTTGGACTAATGGTAGTGGAATGATACAAAAAGCTATGGTCTAAGTCTTAGTTTATCTAAAGTAGGCTAGACATGAGGTTCGTCTATTTTTATTTTGAAAAGGTGATCTATGTCTCATCCCAGCGTCTCTCGAACTTGTTTAGGCTGGAGATTTGGGTTGAGCTCAAATCAAATGTCTGAGTTTTTGATTTTTTGATTTTTTTTTGTATTTTTAGCCGTTCACAGTTTATCCTCATGCTGGCCAGGAGTAGTTGGATGCTTTTGATTTTTCTATTTCTCTCTGATTTTTTTTCACTTTTTTTTTATTTTTTTTTGTATCATTTTGTAGTTGTTGACTTGCCCCCAGTCTTAGGTTAAGAAATGAACGTGATGGCTCAAAAGGGTTGACTAGGGTATGATAATTAATTTGGGATAAAAAAGATGGCCTTTCGTCGTCTCAGGATCAATTTTTAGGCGTATTATTTTTTTGACAGTGTCAGCATTGATCGGTTACGGGAAGACTTGTTCGTCCATTTTTGTGAGGATCAAAGCTCCTCCCGTCATCACCTTTTGCACAATAAAGGGTCCTTCATAGTTCAGTCGAAACTTTTCCCTGGTGTCTTCTTGGATTAGTAGAATCTTCTTCAGTACAAGGTCTCCTAGTGAGAAATCTCTAAGCTTGACTTTTTTGTTGTAGGCTCGAGCTATTCGTCGTTGATAGATTTGCCCATGGCAGATAGCTGCGAATCGTTTCTCCTCAATCAGATTTAGTTGATCAAACTGAGCTTGGATCTATTCAGTTTCATCTAACTCCGCTTCTTTTAAGATCCGAAGGGATAGGATCTTAACCTCTACGTGTAAGACTGTTTCCATTTCGTAGATCAATGAATACGGAGTTGCTCCAATCGAAGTTTTGAACAAGGTTCGATAGGCGTGAAGTACAAAAGGCAGCATGTCATGCTAGTCTTTGTACGTAACCGCCATCTTCTCGATAATTTTCTTGATATTCTTGTTGGCTGCCTCGACTGCTCCATTCATCTTAGGTCTGTAGGGTACATAGTTGTGATGAGTGATCTGGAAGTCTTCGCACATCTTGACCATATCCTTATTCTTGAAGTTCTTGGCATTATCAGTCACTAGTCCGCTAGGAAGCCCATATCTGCAGATAATGTTATTTTTGACAAACTTCAAGGCATTGCTTTTGGTGACATTGGTATATAAAGCAGCTTCTACCCACTTAGTGAAGTAGTCGATGGCAAATAGGATGAAGCGATACCCGTTTGCAGCTTTTGGCGAGATCTGTCCGATGACATCCATTCCCTAAAGTGAAAAGGGCCAAGGGGTGGTCATGTTATGTAGTTTCAAAGGTGGAGCGTTGATCTTGTTGGCGTAAATCTAACATAGATGGCATTTGCGAACATGTTGATAGCAGTCACTCTCCATTGTTGACCAATAGTATCACATCCTCATGATCTTTTTGGCCAACATGTGACCATTCATGTGGGGCTCATAGACTCTCCCATGTACAGTCTCAATTAGTCGTTCCGCTTCTGTTTCTGCCACATATCGGAGCAAGACCTCGTGATGCGATTTCTTGTACAGAATGTTGTTGCTCAAGAAGAATTGCCCTGCCAATCTCTGAATGGTCTTGCGATCGTTCGATGTTGCATCTGATGGGAGGATTCGATATTCAAAATATGTTTTGATATCTGAGTACCATGGCATTTCTTCGGGTTCTTCTACTTTAACGGGTAAGCAATAGGCCGGCTCATCTTGAATTCCAATCTCAATTGGGTCGATGACTAAGTCTCCCGATATACTGATCATAGAAACAAGCGTAACTAGTGCATCTGCGAACTGATTCTTAGCTTTTGGCATGTATGTGAATGAAATCCTGTCAAAGAGTGAGCTTAATTCCTCTAGATACTTATGGTAAGGGACCAATCTCTGTTCTTGGGTCTTCTATTCTCCAGTCGTCTGGTAGATTACTAAGCTTGAATCTTCGGAAACATTGATTTCATCTACCTCGAGATCCAGTGCTGCTTTCAACCTTACTATGCATGCTTCGTATTCAGCTTCGTTGTTAGAACATTGGAATTTCAATCTGATGGCGATCGGTACATGGGACCCATCTGGCTTGATCAAAACTGCCCCTATTCCATTTCCTTTCTAATTAGCTACTCCATCGAAGTACATTTTCCAGCTTGGTTTGTCATCGTCGTCCTCAACTTCTGTGAATAGTATGGCTTCATCGGGGAAGTTTGTCTTTAATGGTTCGTAATCAGGCAGCGGGTGCTCAGCTAGGTGATCTGCAATGACTTGCCCTTTGATGGCTTTTTGAGTGACATAGGTGATGTCAAACTCAGATAATAATAATTACCATTTCGTTGTTCGACCTGTTAATGCTAGTTTCTAGAAAAGGTACTTCAGGGGGTCCATCCTAGCTATAAGCATGGTTGAGTAACTAAGCAAGTAGTGATGTAGTCGTTGAGATGCCCAGACTAGTGTGCAGCAGGCCTTCTCAAGCGTTGAATATTTTTCTTCGTACTCAGTAAATTTCTTGCTGAGATAGTAGATGGCCTGTTCCTTCCCTCCTGATTCATCATGTTGCCCTAGTACGCACCCCATTGGTGTCTCTTGTACTGAAATGTACATCAGCAGAGGTCGTCCTAGAGTAGGAGGGACTAGGACTGGTGGATTGAGTAGATATTGTTTGATTTTGTCGAATGCTTCCTGAAAATCTTTGTTCCACTTCTTTGGCATGTCTTTCCTCAGTAGCTTGACGACTGGCTCACAGATAGGTGTGAGCTGAGCAATGAAACGTCTAATGCACTGTATTCTCCCCAAGAATGCCCGAACATCTCTTTCTGAAACGAGTGCCTTCATCTCGAGGATATATTTGGTCTTTGTCGGATCTATCTCGATACTCTTTCTACTGACGATGAATCCCAGTAGCTTGCCCGATGTTGCCTCGAATACAAATTTTGCCGGATTGAGCCTTAAATTGTACTTTCTAAGCCTGTCGAACAACTTCTTTAGATTCACCAGATGATCTTCTTCAATGTCGAATTTAGCAATCATGTCATCTACATAGACCTCCATTTCTTTATGAGTCATATCATGAAATAATACGGTCATTGCCCGTTGGTAAGTCGCTCCTGCGTTCTTCAGCTCGAATGACATGACTTTATAGTGGAAAGTACCCCATGATGTGATAAATGTAGTATTTTCCTGGTCTTCTTCTACCATTTTTATCTGTCGTGCCCTGCTGTACTATCGACTAGAGTATCGATGTGCGAAAGTGAAAAATCATCCTTAAGACTGGCCTTGTTCAGGTCTTGATAGTCAACATACATGCGCACTTTTTCATCTTTCTTGGGTACTGGTACAACGTTAGCCAACCACTCAGGGTATGTAGAAACTGTAACAAATCCAGCTTCGAACTGTTTCATAACCTCGTCTTTGACCTTGAGGGTCCATTCTGGTTTCAATCTTCTCAGTTTCTACTTGATCGACTTGCTTCCCGAGTCAATTGGTAGCTTGTATACAACAAGATCTGTGTCTAACCCAGGCATATCCATGTATGACCATACGAAGACGTCTTGATACTCTTGTAAGAATTCGACCATTTTTTCTTTCTGCTGTGACGTTAGTAAGGCTCCAATCTTGACAATTCGCGGGTCCTCTTCGGTATCAAGATTAATTGAATCTGTATCTTTAATGTTTGGCTGAACAATTTTCTCTTGACATTCTACCAAGTCTTTGATTTCTTTGGGTGGGTATTCCATTTCGTCCTCAGATTCTTCTTTGATCCCCATGAGGTCGAAGTCGAGTTCAAGATCGAAATCATACTCGTCCCTTTCAAATTCTGTTTTATCTAGGTACTCATTTGACAGAAATAGATCCCTTGAAAACTCTTTTTTGGTTTTTGGAAAATATCTATTTTTTTTTGCAATTTTGAAAGCTTTTTTAATTTTTTTGATTTTTGAAATTTTTTTGATTTTTTTACTTTTTGAGAAATATTTGCTTTTTTGTTATTTTTTGGATACCTGAAGTAAGAAGAACAATCATGCAAATTCATTAGTAAAGATAGGGAGCCCTCAAAATAGTCTTTACCCGAGGACGAAGGCTCGTTATGATCCTCGGACAAATTAGATTCGACTAATGGCATTTTTTTTTTAGACCTCAATAGCCTCGAAGGTTAAAGGGAATTCCTCCCAATTGTCTAGAACTTCCCCTTCTCTGAGGGGGCGGATGAGATGAGAGAGTGATTTGTTAGGTGATTTGATCGATGGTTCGGAGATAACCATGATTTCCGATTGATCCTTGTTGTCAGGTTGGGGCATAGATCCTCCCAAACTTGGTGGGATGACGACGGATGCCCAGTCGATTCCAGTGGGAAAGGGTAATTCTTTCTCTTGGCTTGTGGTGATTTCCACCTTTGTGGATTCTAGAGTAGTCTCTGATAGACTTTCATTGGAATCCCCATTGAATAAAACATCAATACTTTCTACGAAGGATGGTTGGGACTCAACAACGGAGTCTTCATAAATGTGCAGAGATTTGAAATTTACCACTTTTGGTTTTTTTACCGATTTTGTTGGTAGCGGTTCTAATAAACTGTGGGGTCTATTTTGAGACTTTGGGAAGCTAACACTGATATGAGAAACTTTTCCCAGATTCCAGATATTTGGTTCACAATTTTGTTTTCTGACTAATCGGAGTTCTCTTTTCTTGTCGTTCATTTCTGCTATGTCCTTTTTCGTGGGCCTAAACCCTAGACCGAAATAAGGGTTATGTTTCTCTGCTTCAACCGGTGTAGCTTTCCCTTTCCTTTTGGGTCCCAACCCTTGTTTGGGTTGGTAACCTACTTTCTTCAAAACCCGATCGATCATCAGATTCACCCTTGATAGTTCCGCTTTCAACTTCTCTTTCCCCTTCTCAACATGATTGACAGCAGCAAATTGATAGGAGTGGTACATCGCCTTATCCTTTGTCATCTCAATGTCGATGAATTGCACATCCAGAGTTCTCCCAGCCAGAATGAGATTTTCTACCAGCACAGATATCATCTTTTACCCTATGATAAATTTGACTCTCTGGTGTAGGAACGAAGGTACAGCCCCTGCTATATGGATCTACGGCCTGCCCAGTAGTAAATTGAATGTCATCGGTATTTCCATGATCTCAAACGTTACTTCGAACGTATATGAGCCTATTGTGATTGGTAAGTCCACCTCTCCCAAATGATCTCTTCTTGAACTGTCGAAGCCTCGGACAACCTTGTTGTTGGGCTTGACATGTAACCAATCTGCGTTAAGTTTTTGGAAGGCTTCAAGATGACATACATTGAGAGCTGAACCATTATCGATTAACACCCTAGCCACCATCATGCCCTTACACATGACCATGATGTTTAAAGGTTCCACGTGACCCCGTCCTTTTGGTACAAATTTATTTTCAGTGAATATGATGGGGTTAGGAGCCATTATTTGGCCAACCGTTTGCTCTAATTGTGTTGGTGAGGTAGTTGCAAGTACATGTGATTTCCCTAGAACTTTCAGTAATGCCTCTTGGTGTTCCTCTGATTTTTGCATCAGGCCCAGAATACTGATTTGAGCTGGCTGTTTGTTTAGCTAGTCCACTATATTATGCTCACTCTTGCGAACGAGCTTAGTGAAGTCTGCCGCCTCCTTGTCTGTCACTTTTGCCTTTTTTTTCTGTCTTGTCCTCTTTGTACAACTTACCCTTTCCTTTTGCCTTATTTTTCTCTTCATCTGTCACCTCTTTTGCGATCTCTTCCTTGATACTTACCCCATTTTCTGGCAACTTTTGGCATCTCCCTGCCCTTGTCATATGACTGATATCAACTACCATTACCTTTTTCATATTTTCAACCCCTGCGGTTGTGGTAATGGTTGTCTCGTAACTCCAGGGAACTGCCTGGATAGAGTTTTAGGGGAATGGTTTAGGTGAACAAATGGTCATGGGAGATGGTTCGGATTTTACATTGAGAATGAGGGGTGGTGGTGATGATTTGGATGAAATGGTAGCATGAGGAGTTGATGGAGTGTATGGGATGATGAGCGGTGGACGTGAAGATGCAATGTATGGAATATGAAGAGGGGGTCAGGTTGATCCTTGAGCATTTGGCAGTGTGTTGGGGATAACAAGAGGAGGTCGGGTCGAGTTTTGATGGTTTGGTGATCCGTAAGGTATAACTAAAGGTGGTCGGGTAGTAGCATTTTGATGAGTAGGATGGATAGTGAGGTCGGCCAATCTGATAGTCACTTGTGGATTTTGAGATCAATTTGTTGTGTAGTGGTTGACTGTGCTAATCGTGGACGCCTTTAATTCCAGAGTTAAATAGACCCTGATTTTGGACCTATCAAAGTAGACGGCTTGAAATCGAGTTCCCCGTGAATGACGTTTACCCCGTGCCCACTTCCCCCTCTATTGTGAGTAGGTAGGGGGTTTTGGTTGATGTTCTGTTGTTGGGGATTGGCCGGCCCATCCAATATGAGTACCCTTTCGTTTATCAAATTTTGCACCTAGTGCTTGAGTTGCCAACATTGATCTGTAGAGTGCCCTGGAGCACCCATGTAAAATTCACAAAATAAGCTTGGATTGTATCCTGGTCCCTTTTCGACTTCTGGGTTTGGTGGTCGTTTCGTGAGGTACTCTCCTCTGAGCAAGATCAGGAGTAATTCTGATAGCGCCATTGGCAACCGAATAAATACTCCATTAACTCTATTAGGCTTCGCTTGCTGACCTTGCCCATACTGTAGTGTCACTAGTGGAGGATTTGCCCTAAATTGGTTCTGAGGTACAGGATTCCAGACTGGCGGAGGTGCCGGAGCCCAAGAAGTTGACGGAGCTTGTGGTTTCGGTGCTGGTGTTGGAATGAAGAGGGGTCGGTTTGATTGTATATTGTTGACTTGCGTCTCTTATCTCTTTTTCACTATCGGTACTGGTTTTCTCTGAGAGGGGATCCCTACTATTACCCATAAGCTTGTAAAATCGAATATCAGACCAGTTCGGATCCCATCCTCGACCCGATCTGCTACTTGTACCAGATTTGAGAACGTGCATATAGTGTGCCCTACCAAGTGAGTATACAAGGCGTGTCCTAGTGTCGAGATAAACGTGGTGTTCATCTCTTGTTCGGTCATTGCGGGCCTTACTTGTGAGGCAGACTCTCGCCACCTCTGTGCATACTCTTTCACCGTTTCTCTCTGTTTTCTCGTCATCTTCGCCATATCATTCCGATCTAGGCCAACATCCGTATTGAATCGGTAATTGTGCCAGAACATTTCTGCCAGGTCTTGCCAACTCTTAATGAGAGTGTGGTCCAACCCGGAGAACCATTTAAGTGCCGGCCCTGTTAAGCTTCTCTGGAACAACTGCACCAATATCCTGTCATCCTCGCCGTACTGGCACATGGATCCACAGGATAACTTTAGATGCGACAGACGAACTTTAGATGAGACAGAGGACACCCTACTCCGTTATACTTTTCGAACTCCGGACACTTGAACTTGGTCGATAATTGAGCATTGGGGTAGAAACAGAGGTCCTTGAACCGAGGTCCACTCATCATGTTGAGGCCCTTCATTCTTCTCATCTCTTCCTGCAGAGACTCGATTTGCTGAACCAACTTTTTCGTCTGTTACACTCTTGGCCTCTGTGGCCCTGTGCTCACATTCGTCATCAGGAATGACCAAAGGGGGTGGTCGATTCTGTGGAATATAAAGCGGGGCCCCCTGGTATTCAGGCACTATAGGAGGCATTGTGGTCTGTGGTCCCTGTGGAGGTTGCTTGGGTAAATCCTGATTCGACCTGGATGCGTACTGCTGTATCGTTTGGAATTGTAGGATGCTGGTGTTGGCTAACACGGTACTTATTATCTTTTCTTGCCTTTCGATTATTTTCAATAGTGCTGCTATTTGTGGATCGATACTTGACGTTTCGGTTATTGGGGGTTGTGTTAATTCAGAAGAACTCATGGTGACTGTAGATGATCTCAGAAAATATGGAGGTTACCTCTAGCTGCTTGTATTTCTTTCGCTTGGCCACCTGTGGGTACAGAAGACCGAGCGTTACTATCTTGTTTACAAAAAAAGATGCATGATGTTTTTATTAGATTGGGTAAAGTTGTTTATTATGAGTTTTAACGAAAAAGTAATTTCTCGGCGCGGAGTCGACATCAATACGGAGTTGACGAATTGCATTTAAAAAGAATTACATCAGCACGGAGTTGGCATCGATGCGGAGTCGTTAAAATGTTTTGAAAAAGTAGTTTCATCAGCATAGAGCTGGCATCGACACGGAGTCGGTGAAATATTTTGAAAAATGGAATTTCATCAGCAAGGAGCTGGTATCGACACGGGGTCGGAAAAATATTTTTTTGAAAAAAAGAATTATCTCAACACGGAGCTGGCACCGACACGGAGTCGGCATCAACATGGAGTTGGCATCAGCACGGAGCTGGCATTGACATGGAGTCGGGAAAACATTTTGAAAAAGTAATTTCATCAGCACGGAGCTGGCATCGACACGGTGTCGATAAAATATTTTGGAAAAGTAGTTTCATCAGCACGGAGCTGGCATTGATCCGGAGTCGAAAAAATATTTTGAAAACGAAATTATCTCAGCACGGAGCTGGCATCGACACAGAGTCGGCATCAACACGGAGTTGGCATCAGCACGAAGCTGGCATCGACACTGAGTCGGGAAAGTATTTTGAAAAAATAATTTCATCAGCACGGAGTTGGCATCGACACGGAGTCGGAAAAACATTTTGAAAAAGTAATTTCATCAGCACGGAGCTAGTATCGACACGGAGTCGGAAAAACATTTTTAGAAAGTAATTATCTCAGCACGGAGCTGGCATCGACATGGAGTCGGGAAAGCATTTTGTAAAAGTAATTTCATCAACACGGAGTCGGCATCAACACGGAGTTGGCATCAGCACAGAGCTGGCATCGACACGGAGTTGGCATCAGCATAGAGCTGGCATCGACACGGAGTAGGAAAAATATTTTGAAAAAAGTAATTTCACTAGCACGGAGCTGGCATCGACACAGAGTCGGGAAAATATTCTTTAAAAAAGTAATTTCTGAGATAAATCAAGTTGGAATAACCCATGTTTTTGGTAGCCTCCAATTTAGTTCTCTAAAATCACCGTCGGTCAGGCAGATCTCCAAGGAAGAGGCGGCGCACAATTGCACTCTTAAATCACCTTATTCTCTGAATAGACATAGTCTATCCCCTTCGTATCAATAGGGTAAGATCTTTCTAGGCACCGACTTTGATCAAGGACTGCAATTGGTGCTTTTTGAAATCTTTTATTTTTTTTGTTTTTATTTTTTTTTTGAAAAAGTTGAATGCATTTTAGTCGATTGATCGATTGTTATTTTTGTTAGATCATGAACTTGATTCGAAATTGGATATGGATCCGGCTTGTAGTGGATCTGGGTCTTAGACCTAGTCGAAATGGCCCTAGGTTGTGGTTCCGGTTAAAACGAACCTGGGTCTTAGATCCAATTGTAATGGATCTGGGTGGTAGGCCCAATTGTAATGGATCTGGGTCGTGGACTTAGTTGAAATGGATCTGGGTTGTGGTCCTAGTTGGAGCGGATCTGTGTCGTGGACCCGAATCGAAGTGGATCTGGGTCGTGGACCCTTTTGAAAATAGATATGGATCTGGGTCGTGGACCTAGTTGACATGGATATGGATCTAGGTCGTGGGCCCAATTGTAGTGGATATGGATCTGGGTCGTGGACCCAGTTGAAATGGATTTGGACCTGGGTTGTGAACCTGGTTGAAATATATCTGGGTCATGGATCCAGTTAGAAATGGATCTGGGTCGTAAACCCAGTCAAAAATGGATCTGGGTTGTGGACCCAGTTTGCACGAATCTGGGTCATGGACCCAGTTGACACGTATCTGGGTCGTGGACCCATTTTTGATGTTTGACGATGGGCAGTAATGGGTTTGATTGTAGGCGAGATTGATAGTGTACCACGTAAGGCGGGGTCAACTTTGATCGATAGAATGCATGCGAGTTTTGTTTTGATCAAACAAATAAGGGCGACACGGAGTAGGCCCTAAGTTAATTAAAAAATAATTCATTTAAGCATTTTCAAGTCTTAAAAATTAAAATAAAAATAAATTTGAGAATAAAAGTTGTCAAGACTGATGTCGGAAATAGAATGAGCAAAATTTTTTTTTTTAATTCGTATTTCAAACATGGATGGGCATAAAAGACGCCGAACCGTACTTGAAATACGGACCAGTACGAATTTTTGGCTAAATTTTTTTTATTTTTTATTTTTAAGTTTGTTAGTCCAAAATGAGGCACATTGCCTCTGGTTTTTGCTTTGGGCAAAAAAAAAGTTACATTTTTTCATTTTTTTCATTTTTTTTGTATTTTTTGATGATATGCATAATAAAAAAAAACTGGTTTTTCCCTTCTTACCAAGGGAATAAGTAACGATAATACATACCCCTAAGCCTATACAACTTACCATTGTGGCTTACAACTTGGGCTTTGAGGTCCGATAGCAACTAAATAAATACAACTTAGCTTTGGGGGTCGATATGAACTTGATAACATGTGTCCTAACTCATCTAATCGGGCACATGCATGTGGCTAGTGGGTGGTTTCACGGCTACCCGATCTTCAAACCTCGATGCATACCGAAGTACACACGTCGTTGGTTGGTGATCGGATTTGATGTGTTCATCCCCGACACTTGAAATAACGATCTCAAGCCGTAGAACTACTAAGCATTGAGGCTAAATATATTAAGGGTGGGGTGGCTTGTGAAATGAGGCTATGCTCGCAAGTGCACGTGCAATTTTTCATTTCTTTTCATCGACCCCCTTACAAGTGTGTAGCAAAGCAAAATAAAATAAATATTACATGTCATTGCTTGTATATAAATAAATAAAAAAAAGAACATAAACAACAAATACAAACTATGTTAGTAAACCAAATAAAAGTAATTTTTTTTTTGTTTCTTTGGAAGTGACCGAGTCAGCACGAGGGTAGAACCTTGGTCCCCAGTGGAGTCGCCAGCTGTACATACGTGGATTTCGTCATTACGACGACCACATCTACTATGATTTGGAGTCGCCACCATTAATGTTGTAAGTGGGTATGAATGGTCACCCGATGTACATTTTCCAAAAAATGACATTTTTAGTATTTTAGTGACTCACAATGGATAGGGATTGATCAAACCGAGAGATTTGGGTAAGCGGCTTGGTTGAAGAAAAGGCAAGGTGTTAGGCACCATTTTCTTCTCGCCAAGTGAAGATAACCTCAAAGAACTTGGTCATTTTGTTTTAAAATAAATAAAAAATAATGTGCCACGTGGGTGCATTTGTTCCCTAGATAGGGGTTTTCTTTCGGCTTGATCATAGGGTCATCTCATTGATGGAGATGATCCTTAATAGATCTAAGCTTTGAGGTCCATTCATCTTAAGTCCACTTGAACAAAGTGAAGAGGAGAGGGGATAGTAGAAGAGGGAGGAGGAGAGGATATAGAAGAGAGGGGGAGTTATTTTTGTTACACCCACCTTGTATCTTCAATCTTCTTTTCTTCTTCTTCCTTGAGTTTTCTTGAGTCCTTAGTGATTTAAGAAAATATAATTCTTGTATGACTGAAGGAGTAGAGAAGATATGATGAGAGAGTGAGTATAGTATGTGATTTTTTTTGTGTGAGACTTGGAGAGGATTAGTAAGAGAGAATTGGTAAGATTTTTCTTAATAAGAGTGGGTAATAGTGGTCAACCATTTTTGGAAAGAGGAGGGGCGTATTTATAGATGTTTGGGGGGTGCTTAGGGGTATAATGGGGTGAAATATTAGGAGAATGGATAATGACATTCTTTTTAAAGATGGGGGGGTATGAAATTTAGAGTGGGATTGAGGGTAATTTTGTAATGAGTGAAAATGGGTGAGGTTTTGATCCAAATGGTTTGGATCTAACCCAAATCATTTGGGTGGAGTGTTTGGTGAGGTAAGATGATGAATGTTTAAGAGGGTGGTTGGTTGATTGAGTGGTGTTTAGTTTAAGAGAATGGAGGATGTAAGAGGGTGGTTGGGAGGGTGAGAGGGATGGTGACATGTGGCAAGATGTGTGGAGGTTAGGGGTTTAGATTTAATTGATGGGAAAGATTGGGTGTTTGATTTGAGAGGATGGGTGTAGGTTTAAGTTGTAGAGATGGATTTATAGGAAATGATGATGATAGATTAGGGGGAGGTATGATGATGGGAGGTGTGGGTTGATGTGTTTGATTTGAGAGAATAGGGGTTAGGGAATTATGATGGTAGGTTAGGGGAGGGTGTGGGTTGATGTGATTTTTTAGAGAAAAGGTGATGTGGGTAGTTAATGTTTTAGAGAAAGGAGATGGGGTGGGTGGTTTGATGAGGGAGGTGAGAGGGAGTGATGACATGTGTCATCTTTTGATGATAAAGGAGTGATTGGTTGATGTGGGTTGTGATTAGTGGGTTAGGGTTATGGGTTGGATATGAATTAGATATGGGTTTGGGCTTAGGGGCATTGGGCTTAAGTTTTGGGAAAGGTTAGGGGTTTTATGAATTGGTTTGGGGTTATTTTGGATTGGGTTTTTTAGGGTGGGTAGGTCGTAGGATTTAGGTGATATGAGATTAATTTTAGGTTAGGGGGTAAGGTGGGAATTGGTTTTTGGAGAATTGTGGGTTCATTGGCCATAGGTAGGCTTAGATTTTTTCGGATTTGGAGATGGAGCGGTAGAGGGTATAAGAGGTGGTAGGCGTCCCAAGTCTCGTTTTTTAATTTTATTTATTTTTTGAGATTTTTGAAATCATTGGTTTGATCGAGATGCCACGTGCTGTCAAATCGAACTTTTTAGGCCCATGGGAGAATTTATCGAGCATTCGGGTATTTTCGATTTTGGGAATGGCGCGGCAAATATTGGGAAAGCGTAGGGTAGGCCGAGTCCTTTTGGTGGGCCTCCTAGACCATTAAGAGGTCTTAGGGGCATCGGTTCGATCAAAATGTCACTTTTTAGTGATTCGGGCCTTTGAGGTCCGTTGGCGAATCCTATTGAAAAATCAGTATTTTTGGGCCCTTTCGAGTGTGGGCCCGTTTAAATTGGGGTGTCTACAACTCCGATGTGGATTTCTTTTCCCAATCACTGTTTGTTCTATTATGAGGAACGAAACTTGAAGAATGTCTCTTCGTTGATTGGTGAGGTGTTGGTTATCGATCATGCTACAAGGAGAGGTAATTGACTAAATAGGGCGAAAGTGTGCATATTGCTAGATCTATTAAAAATCTATCTAAAAAAAATTGGGTTGCCTATGGAGTCTCAAGATATTGGCAACCTGTTACGTACGAGTCCATACTGCATTATTGTTATTGTTGCCTCAAGTTGGGCCATCTGGAGAAGAATAGTCGATTAAAAGATGATGGGAGGTAGTTGAATGTTGAGGGAGCACCAAAATTGATTCACAAGGAGAAACATTCGAAACTAATGGGAAAGGAAACAAATACTTCGACTTTCAAGGGAGTAAACACTAAACAATGGTTTACCAAACCATTGGTGATTAAGGATGGTTTAATACCCACTGATTTGATCAAGGAAACCACATGTTCAATTCAATACTCATTTTTAGATTCATAAAGTAGATGGGGATGTGTGATTTTGTATCCTAGGGCATTATCTCTATGGTTCTGTAGACACCCAATTTTTGCATATGCTTAACTCAACAATTTGTTTTTTTTTTTTTTTTGATAAATAACATTTCATTAATAACAACACTAGGCCAGTCGAGGTGACCAGCCTAGTAAAACCTTACAGATATGACGTTACTCACTAGAAATACATCGAATCCCATCCCAATTGAAGATAAAATCTTCAAAGAAGATCCTCCTAAACTCCTTATAGACCTTAGACCAACAAAAGATAAAACTCAAGATGGACATAATTGTTGCCGTACAATCTTCCTATTTTCCCTTAAAAATACACCTATTTCTCTCAATCCACACTGTAGACACCTCATTTTTGCACTCGTCTGATTAATCAACTCGTCTACCCGATCGCAACGGTTCTCAATGATGGATGTTTATTCCAATGCTTTATTTTGTTATCAGATATGTTTCAGAAATCCGGATGAGGTATCTCGAACTGACAAAACTTTAAAAATCACGCTACGCTAGGAAAATACGACCCTATAAATATAGAAATCATCATCTTGCAGACCAAAAAGAAGCTTTACGATAAAAATCACTAAAAATGATCAAATTACCAAAATACCCCTAACATCAAAACAACCCTAGAGCCTACGTTACAATTAGGAAAACTCATTCAAACACATAAATAACAAATCGAAACCAAACAAATCATTTCGCCAATTTTCACAGAATTCAACAAAATTACGAAAATGCCCCTCATAAAGTTACGACTATTTCATACAAAAAAAATTCATAAATGACAAAAACCAATATTTTCATTGAATTCCTTATAAAAAACTGATTCTAAAACATCTTGGAACATTGAAAAACGACTTAAAACATAAAAAATCCTCTCCGAGGGCAAAACGGTAATTTCACAAATTTAAAAATTAAATTTTTTGAAATTAATAAATAAAACATTAAATAATGTAAAGTGAAACATTAATAAAATTAATTTAAAAATTTAAACTAAAAAATCGATTAATCAGGCTTTCAGGCAAAATTGTTGATGATTGCTAGGATATTTATTCAATGACCCTTCCATCTAGGCGCCCAAAGAATTAAAGTCAATCAAGTAAGACTAAAGTCAACCTTAAAGTCAATCAAGTAAGACTAAAGTCAAGATATTAAAAGCCAACTAAGAAAGACTAAAGTCAAAGTATTAAAGTCAATCTCATAAGACTAAAGTCAAAACCCTAAATTAAAACTCTAATCTAAACTAATCAAGTCAATCTCATAAGACTAAAGTCAAAACCCTAAATCAAAACCCTAATCTAAACTAATCAAGTCAATCTCATAAGACTAAAGTCAAAACCCTAAATTAAAATATTAAAGATTAAGTTAATCTCATAAGACCAAAGTCAAAATCCTAATTAAAACTCTAAAAGAAACCCTAACGCTTCTAAAAAAACTTTATAAATAGGAGCCTCCACACCCTATTTTCGTATCAAATCATAAATCTTAAGAGAAGTAGGTCAAAAAGCCTCCTTAACCTCCCATAAACCTTAAATTTGAAGCCCCAACTCCTAACCTAACACCCATACCTCAATTTTAGCTCAAAAAACACCTAGAAGCCCTTCAAAAACACCCAGAAACCCATAAACAAATCGAAAGAATTCAGATCTAAGAAAGAGATACCTCAACTTGGAGATCAGAAATCAGATCCGGAGACAGAATGAAGCGAGAAATACTGTACAAGAAGTTGTTCTATCAGATCTGAGGAAAAAAAATCATTGCGTTCGGAAAAGGTAAGTATTTTTATTTTTTTATTGATTAGGTCTTTTTAACAATGTAGTTTTATTTGAAAATTAGTAGAGACCGGCGTTTGCCGGGCGAGGTTGATGCCTAACACCTTCCAACTCCGTAACGTGATCCCCGGACTTAGTTTCTTATTTTTCGTAGATTAGTTTATTTTGCCTTTTAGAGTCAATGTTCGGTTCCTAGACCGTAATAAGTAGGTGGCGACTCCCAAATCTCAAAGGTCAAAAGCGGATCCGCATACCCCGCGGATCAAGGGCGCTTTCACACACCCCCAACAAATTGCGAATGGTGTAATGCTCCACAACAACCTCATTGCTCCACCGAACGAGAGACCAATTGACGACCAACACGTGAAGAGGTCCTTTCTTCAATTGACAACTTTGGGCTCACTTCTTTAATTTAACAATTTGTCACCCAGTTGTGGTGTATTCCTAATTATAAGCTCAAAGAATTCGAAAGTCGGATAGTACATTTCGCAAAATTTTCCGTTTCTAGTCTTTTCATCTCTTTCACTCGTTACGACTCAACATAGAAATTATGAATGTTTAAGATCGCTACACTTTGCACCTGATTTAACAAGTACCTACGCTTAGGTTCGTTACATATTTTAATAATCCAGAGACATCATGATGCTAAGAAAATATGTTCTCAAGATTTAGAAATAATCACATTAGGATTGATAGAAACCTACTCCAAAATTCATAAAATTTGTAAAAATTAATAAAACGACGAAAATGCCCCTCATGAATCTTGTACCTCTAAAAAGTCTCGAAAGTACCTTTAATGCCTTTAGAATACAATTTCGAGTCTAACGGAACCCAAATAAATGAAAACGAAGAAATTTATGAGAAATCACAAAATGACGTAAATCAATCAATCAAATTCAAAATTAAAATTAAATCAACTTCAAATTTAACCAACTAATCAAATTCAACTTCAAATTTAACCAACTAATCAAATTCAAAATTAAAATTCAATTTACTAATCAAATTAAAATTAAAATTTAATCAATAAATCAAATTCAAAATTAAAATTCAACCGACCAATCAAACAAAAATTAAAATTTACTTAACAAATCAAATTTAAAATTAAAATTCAATCAACCAATTAAAATCAAATTAAAATTAAATCGACCAATTGTCAATATTAAAATTTAATCGATGGAGGACTACCGAATTGCGAAAAATGTGGGATCATTACTCGCGTGGTTCTATAAGAAACATGTAAAACAAAAAAAAAAACATGAAAACAAATATAACAAGAAAATTTTTTAAATTAAAAAAAAAAAGTCCACATAAAAAAATATTTTTAAATAAGAAAAAGAAAAATGTCAATAAAAAAAAACCGTGAAAAAGTAAAAAAAAAATAAAAACGTTGAAAAAAAATTTAGAAATCAATTTTTTTATTTATTAAAAAGACTCATCTCCTTCTCTCCAGAGGCTCTTCTACAATCACACACACACACACACACACACACACACACACACACACCGTCATACACACACACACACACACATACACACACACACAGTCACACACACACACACATACGCATACTCTCTTTCTCTCTCTCTCTTCCTCTCCTCTATAATTTCTCTTCCTTTACATTTTTCTTTCGTGTTCCTTCAAAGAAAAAAAGAATAACAAAAATAATAGTAATATAGAAAGAGAAGAAGAAGAAGATATGGAAGAAGAAGTTTCAAGGACTCGCAACCTTCATACTTTCCCATCACACCTCTCGCAATTACCTCGGATCGCATCTGAAGGAATCCTATACAATCATGTATTTTGATTTTAGAGGTAAGTCTTAACTTTTTATTTTTATTTTTATTTTTTGTACTTTTAATTCTTCTTCCCTTTCTTCCCTCTATGTTTTTCAAATTGATATTCTTTTTTATTTTTGATTTTATAATTATATTTTTATTATCAAAAAATTTTAAATCTAGAAATTCCATACGCGTTCACTTTTTTTTTTTCTTTTTCTAATTTGGTAAATTTACGTGATATTAAAAATTTCAATCTAGGAATTTCACACGTGTTCTTATTTTCAAATTTGAGAATTTTACCTGACATTAATTTTCACCAAACTTGTGATTTATACGTGTTTATATTTTTCAGATTTGAGAATTTACATGATATTGATATTCACCAAATTTGTAATTTACACGTATTCATAGTTTCTAGATTTGATATTTTTTTATATGATATAGATTTTCATCAATTTTGTGATTTATAAATATTCAAAGGTTTCAGATTTGATAATTTTTACGTGATATTGATTTTCATCAATTTTATAATTCATGATTATTCATAATTTTCAGATTTGATAATTTTTATATGATATTGATTTTTATCAATTTTATGATTTATGAATGCTTTTAATTTTCAAATTTGATATTTTTTTTATATGATATTGATTTTCATCAATTTTGTGATTTATGGATGTTCATAATTTTGAGATTTTGTAATTTTTTTATGATGTTGATTTTCATCAATTTTGTGATTTATGAATGTTCATAATTTTCAGATTTGATAATTTTTATGATATTGATTTTCATCAATTTTGTAATTTATGAATGTTAATAATTTTCAGATTTGATAATTTTTATGTGAGACTGATTTTCATTAGTTTTGTAATTTATATTCATAAACTTCTAATTTTGGAAAGTTTATATTTATAAATTTCTAATTCGGAAATTTCATATTTATAGCCTTCTAATTTGAAATTTTCACATTCATATTTTTCTAATTTGAAAGTTTATATTCGTACATTTCTAATTTGAAAATTTCCTATTTATAATTTCTAATTTTGAAAGCTCATATTCATAATTTTCTAACTCGAAAAATTCATATTCATAATTTCTTATTTTGGAAAGTTCATATTTATAATTTTCTAATTTGGAAATTTCATATTCATAATTTCCTAATTTGAAAGTTCATATTCATAAATTTCTAATTTGAAAATTTCTTATTCATAAATTTCTAATTTGAAATTTCATTCATAATTTCTAATTCAAGTATTTTGTCAAAACTAATATTTTTCAATTTGGAAGATTCATATAGAATTAGATTTTTATTGATTTGGTATTTTTGCTAATATTAATGATTTCAAATTTGGAAGGTATATTTATATAATCTTCACTTAGCAATTTTTTTGATACGGAGTGTTTACATATTGTAGACACCCAATTTTTCCATCCGCCTAATTAATCAACTCGTCAACCCGATCGCAACGGTTCCCAATGATGGATGTTTATTCCAATGCTTTATTTTGATACCAGCTGTGTTTCAGAAATCCGGATGAGGTATCTCGAACTGATAAAACCTTAGAAACCACACTACGCTAGAAAAATATGACCCCAGAAACATAGAAATCATCATTTTACTGACAAAAATAAGTTTTACGATAAAAATCACTAAAAAATGATCAAATTACCAAAATACCCCTAACATCAAAATATCCCTAGAGCCTACATTACGCATAGGAAAACTATTCAAACACACAAAATAACAAATGAAAACCAAATAAATCATTTAGTCAATTTTCACAGAATTTGATAAAATTACGAAAATGCCCCTCATAAAGTTCATGATCATTTCACACAAAAAACTTCATAAATGATACAAACCAATATTTCTATTGAATTCCTTACGAAAAATTGATTCTAAAACATCCTGGAACATAAAAAACTGACTTAAAACGCGAAAAATCCTCTCCGTGGGTAAAACGATAATTTCATAATTTTTATAATTAAAAATTTGAAAATTAATAAATAAAATATTAAATAATTAATGTGAAACATTAATGAAATTAATTTAAAATTTTGAACTAAAAAAATCGATCAATTAGACTCTCAGGCAAAATTGTTGAGGGTTCGCAAGATATTTTTTTAAAGACCCCTCCATTTGGGGGTCCAAAGAATTAAAGATATAATAGAGGGTGATTCTCCAAAAAATCAAAGTCAATCAAGCAAAACTAAATTCAAGGTATTAAAGTCAATCAAGTAAGACTAAATTCAAAATTAAAGTTAATTAAGTAAGACTAAAGTCAAAATCTTAAAGTCAATCAAGTAAGACTAAAGTCAAAGTATTAAAGTCAATCAAATAAGACCAAAAGTCAAAATCCTAATAGAATTCTAATTAAATAATAACTCTATTTAATAGAGTTCTTACTAAAATATAATTCTAGCTAAAACAATTTTAATTAAAATACAACTCTACCTAAAATAATTCTAACTAAATACAACTCTAACTAAAAGAATTATAATCAAACACTAATTCTATCTAAATCAACCCTTAAAAAAAATCTATAAATAGAGGTCCTCACACTCTATTTTCGTATCAAATAAAAAATCCTAAGAGAAGTAAGTCAAAAAGCTTTTTTAGCCTCCCATAAACCCTAATTTTGAAGCCCCAACTCCTTACCTAACACCCATACTTCGATTTTAGCTTGAACAACACCTAGAAGTCCTTCAAAAACACTCAGAAATCCATAAACAAATCTGAAGAATCCAAATCTAAGAAATAGATACCTTGCCTCGAAGCTCAGAGATCAAATCCAGAAATAAAACAAAGTGAGGAATACTACACGAGGAGATATTCTATCAGATCTGAGGGAACAAAATCGTTGCGTTCTGAAAATGTGAGTATTTTTTTTATTTATTATTATTTAGGTCTTGTAACAATGTAGCTTTATTTGGGAATTAGTAGAGACCGGCGTTTGCTGGGCGAGGTTGGTGCCTAACCCTTTCCAACCCCGTAACGTGATTCCCAAATTTGTATTTTTCTTTCGTAGATTAGTTTATTTGCCTTTTAGAGTCAAAATTTGGTTCCTAGACCGTAATAACTAGGTGGCGACTCCCAAACCTCAAGGGTCAAAAGCGGATTCGCGCACCCCGCGAATCGAGGGCGCTTTCAGTGGCGACTCCGCTGGGAATTTTTGAGGATCAGACTTGAAAAGCCTCAAGTATGGGACTATTGCCAGTAGGACCTAATTTTTTATTTTATTTTTAGTTATTTATTTTTTTATTTTGATTTTTAGCATTCTTTTGGCTCTATCGGTGATCATTGATTAGGATGTTGAATATTTTTGTTTGGCACATCTTTGTTTTGGTTCAATTTGGGGTCATTCAGAATGATCCTAAATAATGCAGGATATCAAAGGTTAATGACATAAGGAATGACCCATTTTTTTATTTAAATTATTTTTGGGTCTGTATTATCCTTTATTAGTATCTTTTGGTTCAATTTTGGATACTTCGTTTTGGCACTTTTTTTATGGTTCAATTAAGGGTCACCTTTTGATGATTCATAAATAATGAAAGATTCAAATTGACATAAATTGAGGATGGAATGATGGTGGTTGGGATGAGAGTTATGATATATATATATATATATTTAAAAGAAAAAAATTGGATGATTTTTTGACACGTTACTAGGCATAGGCAACGAGTTGTGAAAAAAAAATTATTTGTGAGTAATGCACTAAGAAACGAAAAAATTATTTTTTTTAATGTTGTTCGTGTTGAGGAGAGAATTCCAAGAAAAAAAAAACAGAAAAAAAATCGTAAAAAAAAAAAAATAAATTTACGCGTGGTGTGCCATTAGTAGAAATACGTTTCTACTGTTGTTTATCTCCTTCTCCAAAATAAAAAAATGAAAAACAGTAAGAAAGAGAGAGATGTCTCTCTCTCTCTCTCTCTCTTTCTCTCTCTCTCTCTCACTTCGAATTAGTTATAGAAACACTAAGTATAAGAAGATCGAAAGGGATTATTGGGAGAGGAACTCACAGATTTTCGATCTAAAGCATTCTGATCTCTGTTTTGGTTGTGTTCTTCATGCACTTTTTCTCTTGATTTTGGTCGATCTATCCAAAAATTCGAAGGTTCAAGGAATCATCTCGGCAAATCCCTCAATCTTTTTATCCATTGGTCTCTCCTTGTTTCTTTAAGCTTTTTGTCTAAGCCAATTTTATCGACTGTTCGAATGTTCCTTCATTGAAGCGTTGGACCTGGATTGGATTTGTAATGGTTTCCTTGTTTGATTTTTTGTTTTTAATTTTGCATAATCGTAGAGGATGAGTTTCAAAAGGGGTTTTGCAGCAATTTTTGATTTTTGGTGTAATTATTTCTGGAAATTAGGATTTGAATTCGGATTTTACGTTTCAGAGTGATTGTGGATACTTTTTTTAAAGATTTGGATTTCATCAATGGAGAGATTTTGAACTTCGAGCGTGTAGTTTACCAAGCGTGAACCATCCGATCGTGATGCAATTGCAATAGCATAATTATTTTATTTATTTATTTTTTTGGACGATCCTGCAGCTTCTCAATAATTTTTTTTTCTCTCTTCAAGTACAGTGGTTACCAATAACACAGCTCGCTGGGTTTTTGATGTGCAAATTCTGAATGTCATCGAGATTATGAGTTATCTGTTCTTGGTGCTGGATAGAGTGCATGATTGAAAAAATCAGAAAAAAAAAAAAATTCTATGTGGCCGAAATCTAATTCGAGAATCATTGTGATTGAGGAGATTCCATGCAAGTCCCTATTTAGTTTTGGTATTTTAGTTTTTTTATGTTGTCACACCAATATACCATCGAGATTCTAAATTTTTCCTTTAATGGCCAACGGTTTTGGCATGGCAAATATTGGTGGTTTTGTTTTAATTTTTTTTTAATAGTTTTTTTATAATAAAAATAAAATAAAATAAAATAATGATTTTTATTGCTTGATAAAAGTCGATTTGTTTTCTAAAATATTTCATGTTTTTTTTTATATATTTATTTTCTTTTCTTTTTCTCTCTTTCAATTTGTTTAAAGATCATCATAACCTCTCATCCCAATGATTGTCACTTTATTCTTAATCCAATATCCTCAGAAATATCAATTTGGTTAGGGTCACCCCAAAATAACCCTTGATTGGACTGTATAAAAAAATATATATCCGGATTAGATTGCATAATCGAACCCGATTTCATGGTTGCTTACCTAACGTGCCATAATATTGATTGATAGATGTGTTTGACATGGCTGTTTTAATCTTAATTGCGATATAATGTGTTTTGTATACCTTCATTAATATTCATGTGGTATTAATTTTATGATGGTTTAATTGGACCCATGGGCCCATTTGTTTGAAAAAGGCCCCAGGCACACCTCACCCCGTTTTGTACACACCACTAGCATGTTTACTGTTTTGCACACTTACACGTCTCATATAGCCAATGTGGTACTAGTTCGTGGCCCGGTCTCTTCGGAGATGCGACGTTATTCATGAAAACCACAACTCCAGTCACGTACCTTAGGGTATATAGAACCGGGACATCAGTACCGTCTGATTAGGTGACTCTGAAAGGTATATTGATGCACCTAGGCTGGAGCGACCTAAGCCTTTGACCTATTGTGAGCCACACAGTCACAAATCCCGATTGCCAACGTAGTACTAGTACGTGGTCGGTCCCCTCATGGGATGCCAAACCATTTATGAAAGCTATAACTCTTGACTCGTATCCATAGGTATGTAAAAGATAATCTAAGTATATCAATTGCACTTCTTGGTCAAAATCGGTGCCTAAGCGAGATCTTGCCCCGTTGTACCCTACTGTACGAGGGGGATAGACTATGTCTATTCTAGACGAGAGGTATTTAAGTGGGCTCTTACTCAGCATTGTGCGCCACCTCTCAACTGGAGATCAAACTGACTGTTTTTGGCTTCAGAGAAGTGAGTTGAGGTTTTAGATTATCACCTATACGGTATATCAAACCAAGTCACCACGTATCGAAAGGTATATAGGTGTGTTTGGGCAAGGGTGGCCGGATAAAAATGTATTGCACGTAGTAAGCTTAGAGTCTAGAAACCTTCCCTGTAGGTCACGACTCGAACTTATCATGGGTGTTCCCGGGTTGTTTATTGAATGGAACCTTTGGATTGATGAATGTATGTGAATGATGTGAATGATGAGATCAGAGTGTATGATTGTCCCCAAGGATCAAAAATGTTATTTTTGGAAATTAAAATGGGTACACCGACCCTGTAAAGAATCCATTCTTTGACCCAGTCCATCTAGATCCAACAATCATGGTGGGCCGGGCTATTTAAATTGAAATAGAAATCAAATTTTCAAAGATGAAAAATGGTTTACAAAGGGAAAGTATTTTCCAGAAAAAGTGTTATTCTCTAGAAAAAATATTCTCTAGAAAATATTTTTCATAAGAACAAGATTTTCCAAAAGAAAAAATTGATCTTTTACATGGACCTTGGAAGAGTACTAAAATACCCTTTTGTGTTAAACCAGGATATTAGCTGCTAACAATAATCCGATCGACCAGTTAGTCAAAATAACTGTCATAGGAATGCACCCTGTAGAGAAGATCAATTTTGGGAGATTCATGTTGAGGAGTGCTCTCTACTTTCACGAATTTGAGATAGACTGGAACCTCTTACATGCTATGGCTAAGCGATGGAACCCCTATCTTCACATATTCCATATGAGGTATATGCATTTGTGCCCTACTAACGAGGATTATTGTGGTATCATGAGGATATCCATTTCAGGACTTTAGTCAAGCCCTCATTGAAGACCGGATATTCTGGTGACCTCGCCACAGGACTGAACATTTCCAAGGAAGAAGCTAAGCCCTTAGTCCATGACGGGAGATTGGACTTAGTACCTTTATTGGGCCCATATCGCTCCCGCAGTCATCCCGTCAATGTAAAACCTGAAGCCTAGCAAGCCACTAGAGACTATCGATTATGCCTAGGAATCCTATCCCAATACATACTGACCTCTAATAGTGATGGCCAAACTATCCCTGAGTCCTTCATAGATATAGTCTCTCAACTCTCAAGGAAAGCCAACCCAGTACCCCTCATCCTAGCTGAAACTTTCTCAGGTCTAGATACCATAAAAAAGGGTGAACGAGAAAACTTCAAAGGAAGCCCCTACCTACTCTATATGTGACTTTGTGATCGTCTCAAAATCGTAGATGTTCCCTCAAACCTCGAATATGGGCCAGAACACTTTTCCAAGAGAAACTTGTTAGTGCGTCACAACTCAGTCAAAGCTTAGAGCAAATGGTTAGACTCTCGCCTTGCCTGTCTTATCGATTTTAGGTGCCCTTGGTGGATGACTGATCCCCCTGTTCTAGGAACCAAAGGATCCTACTATGTCCGTCTGATTAGTTTTGAAGAAACATCCTTTTACCATCCTAATCTGATCCCAAAACAGTACGACGTACCTATAGCGTTATCTTTACCCCAGCACAAAGCTTTCTTTCCCCCCAAGCCTTTAACTGAAAAGTTAGTACACCTCATTGAGAAAGCTTGGAACAAGCGCACCTTAGGGTATCCAAACGGACCAGCAGAATTCAAAGAACCAATTGTTAGAGCCAAGAGGGTCAAGCCTGACAACAATCCTGATGACCATCAAGACAAAGCCAAGCGTCCATGTAAAAATAGTTCAAGTCAAATTTGTTGAAAGATGTTTTTAAAGAGAACATTTCTTTGTCAATCATTCTCAATAAAGCTATTTTTTTTCTTTTAAATAAATATTTACTTTTTCTTTGAATGTTCGCTGTGTGAATGGATTAATTAATGGATTGGTGCACAAACCTTAATAAAGTGATTCTTTAAAATGTTATCAAGAAGGTAATACTGAAATTGACTAAATTTACCTTTGATGGGGTCATATAGGATTATCATTGTACCTAAACTCAATCGTCCATCGTCTAGCTAGGGTTGTAAATCCAGTCATTTAGAGTAAACGTCAATATCAAATCAATAGTCAGAAATGACCTCAAAATTTCTCAACATCGCCCAGCTATTCTTTGAAGATCACAGTGCCTCAGTCATGCTGGTTGAAGCAATGTCTCAGTCCTCAGTCCTAATCAAGCCCATTGTAGGTAGTCTTGAGTTTTCATGAGTCATTTGGGTTAATTCGAGTCCTTTTTTTTTCAGCAAGGTCATGTCTTCTTTTCGAGTCGACTCTTTTTTCTGTTGAGTCGAGTTAGTTTGTCGAGTCATAGAGGCATTTGTCGCCCCATCTGAATTTGATTGGATAAAGGAAATTTCTGAATACCTCGAGCGTATTAACGAATAAACTACTAATCTTCAAGGATAGATTTCTTTCTTGAGCAAGAAAATAAGAGTCAGGCTTAACGTTTAATTGAGAAAACAAAGGTCATTGACCTTGGAACAGAAATTTATTCCTAAAGAGATTCAAATAGAAACCATCATATCCCTAGAGGAATACAAGGGGATAATGAATTTTCTCATAAATTTCAAAAGACTTGTTCGCGTGGGCTTATGAGGATATGTTAGGTGCAAGCTTGGGTGTTGTCTGAAACAGATTAGATATTGACTTGATAAAATGAGATCAAGGAAGATGTTACAAAATGTATCAGTGCTAGACTTCTCAACATGGTAGAGCTCCTAGAATAGATTACATTCTCAGACTAATGAAATGGTTGAAAAAAAATTGATATTTGATCTATGTTTAAAGTTCAAGATTTTGCATCATCTCCCTATTGTCCTCAGATTAATAGAGTGGATGAAGCAAGCAACTAATAAGAGTTTCAAAATAACCATTGTGAAAATGTGTCAATCGCATCAGGATTAGTCAGAGAAGTTACCATTCATACTATGAGGGTACAAAAACAGTCTTACCAGTTGAAAGGGAATCCTGTATCTCAAGGTCTTGATGGAAAAGTCAATTGCTAGAAATAGACTAGACTCGCCATTGGGTACGAAGAGCTAAACTTGATTGAAGAAAAACAACTTAGGGTGCAAACTTATCAAAGAAGAATCGCTCGCACGTTTGACAAGAAGGTTAAAATTCGTTACTTACAAGTCAAGAATTTAACCATTAGACTTCAAAGAAAACTAAGTACTCCTCCTCGACCATAGGAGGAAGTCTGAACTCAATTGGAGGAATTCATCTATCAGCTAGAAAACACTACTTTGAAAAATCATCAGATTTCAAAGAGAATCGAGTACTTTTTTTTGACCCTAGAGGGAAGTTCAAACCTAATTGAGGAGGTCCGTTCATCATAAAAAAAAATATTACCTGGAAAAACTGTCAGAGTTCAAGATCATGATGGAATCGAATTACTAGAACTAACCAACCTTGACCAGATCAAACGGTACTACATTTAAGGAGGCCATCTTCGGCCGAATCAATTTCCTATTACCTAGTTCAAAAGTTCAATATTTCCTTTCTCAGCCCTTTGCAGCATTTTTAAAAAATAAAGTTAAAAAAAAAACCTTTTTATTTCTCAGCCCGATCACTTAACCCAGGGGAGGGAAAAATTTGAACTACGTTTTGGTTTGATCCCAAAATTCTGGGGTACGTAGGCAACCTGAGAAGTTATTTCAGGCCCGACCACATCAAAATAAAAAAAATCTATTTCCCCACACAATAAAAAATCAAGAAAAAAGAATCAAAAGAAAAGAAAAATATCTTCAAAATGGGGAAGAAAATTTAAGGCAAAGTAAAAGAAATGCCACACAAGGGGCATTCGGATTTTTAAGCCTCAAAATCCCTTTCTTTTTATACCCAGTCCTAAGCTTACCTATAAAAGTCCTCCTAAGTACCGTGTGAAAAGTCAAGGAAGATAGTAAATTATGATCAGATAGTAACTCTAGAAGTTCAGAGGAGAAGAAAAAGATAAAAAAATGATGAAGCCTCTTAAGTTGAAAACCCGAAAAGGGCGACTTAGGTAAAAATTAAGGCAAGCTCGCAAGGTTGAAAATCTGAATGGACAACTTTGGCAACAATCAGTGCCAAGAAAAAAAAGAAAAGCTCGCTAGATCTAAAACTTGAAAAGGCGATCTAGGCAAAAGCTAGAGCAAGCTCGATAGATTGAAAACCTGAAAAGGCGATCTAGGCACAAGTTAGAACAACAAAGAAAAACAGAAGAAAATCCCAAGTTGAGAGCGGTCCGAGCTGAAATATCAGAAGTCCAAATAATCAAGTTCAATACTTAACTTAAACCAGGCATAGACTCAGAAGCCACAAGTATCTTGTCTACGATTGATCTGAAAATTCTTACTTCCCCAAGTGAACCAAAGAAGATAAGGGTGAATTCTATGATGAGTCTTGAAAGGAAATAAATTAATCAAAATTAAAAGTTGAGTCTTTATTGTGCTTGTGGTAATCAAATATTTCAAACCTTCATACAAGGGGCATTTTCTTTAATGTAACTTTTCCCCCTTATACTAGGGGCATTTTGTTTTTGAGCAATGTTAATCCTAAAAGATAATGAAAACCCCAAACTTAAGGTTACCCTCTTGATAACAGTTTTTCGAAAAATTCTTGAAGTTCAAAAGAAATAAAAACTCAGATTTTAAATTCATAAAAATTTTGGATAAATCTTTGAGGTTCAAACAAAAGTATTTTGGATCTCACATAGGAATATGGCATTCTTTTGTTCCCCAGATTCTCTTCCAGATCCAATCATTCTTGGAATCGATCATTTCTCTTTCAGATTCATTATCTTCCAGATCTATTCGTTCTCCGATTCATTCTTATTAATCTTCTCCAAATTCATTCATTCATTCCCAAATTCATTCATTCTTTCTGAAATTCCTTCATTCCTTTGTCAGTTTTGCTCAGTTGCCGCCAAGGGTTATCTTGAATTTTGCACAGTTGTCGCCAAGGGTTATCTTGGATTTTGCTCAGTTGCCACCAAGGGTTATCTTGGATTTTGCTCAGTTGCCGCCAAGGGTTATATTGGATTTTGCTCTATCTTGGATTTTGCTCAGTTGTCGCCAATGGTTATCTTGGATTTTGCTCAGATGCCGCCAAGGGTTATCTTGGATTTTGCTCAGTTGCCGCGAAGGGTCATCTTGGATTATGCTCAGTTATGCTCAGTTTATGCTCAGTCTATGCTCAGATTATGCTCAAATTATGCTCAGATTTTACTCAGTTCCAACTTAAACTCTTTGAAATTTATCACAAATTTTAAATCACACACTTGCACAGTTGTTTCATCAGTCAAGGAGAATTTTCTAAAATTCAAGGATCTGACACTGTCAGTGAGAGCTTTCGCTCAAGGACTTGACAACTTTTTAGTTCGGGGAGAGTTTTATCCTCAAGGATCCGAACACCTCAACGAATTGCTAAATCAGGCTGCAAAATGAACTGCCACTAGCTTTGGCATTCGGATATCGCACCATCTACCAAAATAGATTTGCTATCTAGTTTGCTTCAACCCTCTTCCAAAGAGGGGCATCTGTAGACACCCCATTTTTGCATCTACCTGATTAATCAACTCGTCAACCCTATCACAACGGTTCCCAATGATGGATGTTTATTCCAATGCTTTATTTTGTTACCAGATATGTTTCAGAAATTCGGATGAGGTATCTCGAACTGACAAAACCTTAGAAACCACGCTATACTAGAAAAATATGACCTCAGAAATATAGAAATCATCATTTTGTAGTAAAAAAGAAGTTTTACGATAAAAATCACTAAAAAATGATCAAATTACCAAAATACCCCTAACATCAAAATGTCCCTAGAGCCTACATTACGCTTAGGAAAACCCATTCAAACACATAAAATAACAAATCAAAACTAAATAAATCATTTAGTCAATTTTCACAGAATTCGACAAAATTACGAAAATGTCCCTCATAAAGGTCACGATCATTTCACACAAAAAACTTTATAAATGACACAAACCAATATTTTCATTGAATTCCTTACGAAAAATCGATTCTAAAACATCCTGGAACATAAAAAATCTACTTAAAATGCCAAAAGTCTTCTCCGGGGGTAAAATGGTAATTTCACAATTTTCATAATTAAAAATTTGGAAATTAATAAATAAAACATTAAATAATTAATGTGAAACATTAATGAAATTAATTTAAAATTTTGAACTAAAAAAATCGATCAATCAGACTCTCAGGCAAAATTGTTGAGGTTCGCAAGATATTTCTTTAAGGACCCCTCCATTTGGGGGTCCAAAGAATTAAAGATATAATAGAGAGTGGTTCTCCAAAAAATCAAAATCAATCAAGCAAGACTAAAGTCAAGGTATTAAAGTCAATCAAGTAAGACTAAATTCAAAATTAAAGTCAATTAAGTAAGATTAAAGTCAAAATCTTAAAGTCAATCAAGTAAGACTAAAGTCAAAGTATGAAAGTCAATCAAATAAGACCAAAAGTCAAAATCCTAATAGAGTTCTTACTAAAATATAATTCTAGCTAAAACAATTTTAATTAAAATACAACTCTACCTAAAATAATTCTAACTAAAATACAACTCTAACTAAAAGAATTATAATCAAACACTAATTCTATCTAAATCAACCCTTAAAAAAAATCTATAAATAGAGGTCCTCACACTCTATTTTCGTATCAAATAAAAAATCCTAAGAGAAGTAGGTCAAAAAGCTTTTTTAGCCTCCCATAAACCCTAATTTTGAAGCCCCAACTCCTTACCTAACACCCATACTTCGATTTTAGCTTGAAAAACACCTAGAAGCCCTTCAAAAACACTCAGAAATCCATAAACAAATCCGAAGAATCCAAATCTAAGAAATATATACCTTGCCTCGGAGCTCAGAGATCAAATCCAAAAATAAAAGAAAGCGAGGAATACCACACAAGGAGATATTCTATCAGATTTGAGGGAACAAAATCGTTACGTTCGGAAGAGGTGAGTATTTTTATTTTTTTTATTATTATTTAGGTCTTGTTAGCAATGTAGTTTTTTTAGGAATTAGTAGAGACCGGCGTTTGCCGGGCGGGGTTGGTGCCTAACACTTTCCAACCCCGTAACGTGATCCCTGAACCCGTATTTTTCTTTCGTAGATTAGTTTATTTGCCTTTTAGAGTCAAAATTTGGTTCCTAGACCGTAATAATTAGGTGGCGACTCCCAAACCTCAAGGGTCAAAAGCGGATCCGCGCACCAAGCAGATCGAGAGCGTTTTCACATATCCTACCAATTTGATAATATTTTTTATTTGATTCATATTTCACCAATTTGGTAATTCGAAATTCAAGATTTTTTTTTTTACACGTGAACTTCAGAACATGGATATGATTTTAGGGCTTCTTCATTTTTTTCTTTTTTTTTTTGCGAAATTCAAGGAATCATGTAACGTTCGAAAAAAATTTAGCCGTATGATTCATTTAACAAATTCGGCATAAATTAATAATGATTGGACCCTAGCTTGACTCTAGTATTTACTCGTTGACCATAAGATAGTTTTGGATCGTAGTAAAAATCGATCATTTCGATTGGGCGGGTTCGGTGCTTAACACCTTCCGAAACCCGTAATCTAACCCCTTACCTATTTTTCTTACCCATGGATCAATCTGAATCTATTTTGGAGTTATTTTTTATTCTTAGGCCTAAAGTAAGTGGTGACTACCAATTCTCAGAAAATTCCCCAATTAACTAGTTAGATTCATTTTTAGCATTTAGCGAAAAAATGTTGAGGTGATTTCAGTAGCGATTATACTTGAGAATTTAGGGTCAAACTTAACCCGATCCAAGATCATCCCTAGGTTGATTTTTCACTCGAGTCAACCTAGTTAACTTAAAGAGATTCTTAGATTCGGCTAGATTTTGTCATGTCTTTCATTTATATGTGTTTGGATGTGGTTGATGGATGTATGTGGCTTATATGGTTGGTTGATTCGCGAAAATGCCCCAAGCGCACTTTGTCCCTTTACACACACCCACGAATATGCATTTTCATGTTTGTATCACAAGATACTCGTATTAACCCCGTAGTTGGATCCAAGTTGACTTGGTTTTTCGGGACACGAGAGACGCACGTGAACACTACAACTTTAGTACTGTAATTTTGGGTATATCAAACTGAAGCATCGCGTACTATCTAAGTAGGTAAAACTGGGAGGTATATTGGTGTTTTAGGTTGAAGTAACCTCCTAGCCTCAATCATATAATAAGCCTAGAAGTTCGAATCTAGGTGTGGTTTTATTAGGCTACGACTTGAATTGACAATAGGTGCTCTCGGGTTGTAATTCTTTAATCCTACCGACAGGTAAGTAGGCGGACTGATCTAGACCGTTCAAATTAATCCCACAATATCGGTCCGTCCCAATAAACTCAATTGGTAAAAAAGTAATGATTATCGTGAATCAATTAAACCAATTGCCTTAATTGGCAAATGGATCTAACTGACCAATACTAAACCGGTTGGACAAATTGGTTTTAGGTTCAAAGATTCAACCTAATTCACATCAAGAAGATTCGATCCTATGGTCAAACTAATTTGTTTGATCAAAGGTTCAACCTTAACTAGGGGTAGACCCGTGATTAACATTTCTTACCCTTGTGGTTACTATAGATTTATAGTACATTTGAACTCAATGTTTACCACTGTACTTGGGCTAATTGATATCGAATTTTTAATCACGTGGTTAAAAGTCATCAATTCTTCAAAATCAATGGTTAATCTTGGTTTGTTTCAAATTATGTATTAATTGCTCCTAGTCGTTTTAAATCACTAATTGTACCACTTTGGGTCTGTAAAAAAAGTTGTCTTACCAGAGTACTATCGTCAAGCCCAAGTAGTCAACCCTTACCGCAAGAATAAACAAGTACCATGGACGAAATATCACTACGTCAAATTTTGAAAGTGTTTTAAGCATATATTATTATTTCTATTTAAACACAAATTGAAGGCCTAAAAAATTAAAAGAAAAAAGATAAAGCTATAGAACCTCATGTTGTGTTTGACTTCGTCGAAGACCAAGAAGACGATCAATTAACCTTCGACCTTATCTTAGCCCATCGAATAATTCAGTTTGAAACTACCTTGAAGAATATTAAGAACCTTGCCTTTGTATTAGAGGTAATGACGTTATTCTTTACTGTCCGTTTGCTAGAGAAATTCACAATGCCAGACATTGATAAGTTTGATAGGATTGGATGCCCTATGACTCACTTGAAAGTATATGTCAACATCATGCAATCTCAAAGATCGAGCGATGAACAAATGACTCAAATTTTTCAAAGAACTCTCATGGGACCTGTCTTACATTGGCTTATGTCATTAGACTCTTCTCGTGTAAGAACATGACATGAATTGATGAAGAAGTTTATTGGTCGATATTTGTTCAATACAGACATTGAACTCACATGAAGAGATTTTGAAACAACCACGCAGAAGTCTCAGGGAAGCCTTGACTGAGCTCATTGCTAGATGGAGAGCTAAAGCTGCTCAATTGTCGGACCGACCTCGAGAAAATGAATAAGTCAAGATTATCTTCAGGAATCTCACTTCAAATTATGTTAAATACTTGATGCCTCAGTACCTTCTCACTTTTCAGTTCCTCTTTGAGGTTGAAAATCAAGTTGAAGATGCCTATTCTTTGGGTCTCTTTGGTAACTCGTCTGAATCAAAATCCAAAAATTTCAAATTCAGTACCAATTCCTTACAAGTGGCTAATATCTCTTTCGCACTAATTTTTCAATCCGCTCAGTCCTTGCATACCAAACTTAAAAAATAATTCTCCAATTTTGGAATCTCTTAGTATCATCTTTCAAAAATTGATGAAAAGGAAATTACTGACACCATTGCAACCTGAGCTTTTACCTAATTCTTTCTCTCCAAACTTGGATAATGCGTAATTCTGTAGATTTCATCAATGCCTAATCATGTTCTTGATAGGTGTATTACTTTTCACCATACTATTCAAGACCTTATTGAGTAAGGAAAAATCATCATATCCGTTCTTATCGCATCCAATGTTAAAATTAATCTTTTGTCTACCTTTCAAAATCAACCTCCACCTGCTTTAAACCTAATATTCTTATCTAAATCCGAATTAGTTGACTCAATTTTCTTTATTCATTCGATTGGTTTTAACAGTTTATCCCCACTATATCAAAATGAACTCTTAAGAATTTCCAAAAGAAAAAAAGAAAAAATTTCTCGTATTATAAAATACTTTTCCTTCCTTCAATAAAGGAGTGTATTGCAAGGTTACGATTTTCATCTATTTATTAATATTGCTATTTATTTAAATAAAATCATCTAAATTCTATTAATAATTAAAATATTAATTTCACCCACCACTCTGTAGTTTTGTTGGTCATGCGATCAATTTAAAAATAGACACAAATGTGGAGGGTATGCTTATAAATGCTTACAAATAAAAAAGTTTGAGACACGTTGGACTAAAAAGTATTATTTTAAAATGATATTATCTTGAAGAGGAAAAATCTATTAAGAATTGGAAATTAGAAACTTATTATATTCTAGATCATTTACCTTTCCTTCAATAAAGTATCGTTTTTCAAAGTTACAATTTTTGCCAATTATTATTATTATTTTTTATTTAAAATAAAATTAATAAAATTCTATAAATAATCCAATATTAATTCCTTTTATTGATATTGATCTAATGACATGTTGTACTCAAACAAATATTTTTATTTGCTTGCCCTCTTTCCTTCCTGTTGAGGTTCCAAATTGTCAGTTGAAAAGAACTCAAGAAGCAGTGCCAAAGATATTCACTACTTTATAGTTTTGTGGGGGCATTTTATCAATTTAAAAATATAAAATAAATATATTCACCAAAAGATGGAGACTTAGAAAAAGCACTATTATTCTTTAGTAAGAAAGCACAAAATATAAGGTCACTTTGAGACAAAATATACTAGTGCCTAATTATCAAGAAAGTTAAACCTTTAGAGTATATAAGTTCCAACTATAATATTACAATATAAGACCATTTTTTTTTTTCCGACTGCTCGTGCTAAATATTATAGGTCATAGTCATGCATTTTTTAGGATTGGGTGCTTAATTAGCAACACAAATGCATGCAACCAATATATTAATTTAATAATATTTTTAATGAGAATGTCAAATTACTATTAATAACCCATGATTAGAAAGATAAATCTGTTGTCAAGTAAATAATTTTGAATAAAAAGAAAATATGTTTTAAGTACTAAATATACTAACAAGTTGGATAGAAAAACATGTCACTTCAAGAGTTGGAATAAATATCATCATTTAAAAACAAGTCAAAAATATTTTTATGTTTAGATAATAAAATTAATTTCACATGCAAAGTACCTAGTTATAAATTATAATGTAAGTTAGCGGTCGGGCTTATGGGCTTATCTCACAAATTCAAGCCTCACCCTAAACATGAATCAAGCTATAATCCATAACCCATGACTGACCCATTGATGGTCGGGCTGGCAATGGGTTGGGTGTGGGTCGGATGAAGAACACAAATGTATCATCATCCAACACTATATCCGATTATCCATATCCAATTTTTACCAACCCAATTTTTTAAAGGATATCCCCAAACTTCAAGAAGTGTAATATATATATAAACCTCATTTTGAAGATGATGGAAGAGCCTTAATTTCAAGTTATACATATGCCTGAATTTAGCGTATTAAAATTTGGATAAGTGGATATTCAGATTGAATATGATGCATATCCATATCTGACCCAAAATAAATTGGACAAAATAATTACGGATAAATTTATCTGAATTTTTAATCGGATAAATACCCATACCCAAATAACTCAGCTTAGATGGTAAGTGAAAATTACCCAACCATGCTTAATAGACTGCCTTACATAATATTCATCTGACCCCGGTGGGATCAATGGTGTATCCAAGTCCAAGACCAAATTATGTGAACCTATGCCTCTACTGTTCACTCCCTAACAATGGAGTCATTTATTTTCAAAATTTGTGGTTGAAACATCTAACCTCTACTGTTCACTCCATATCACTGGTGTCAGATTGAGAAATGTAACATAAAAACAATAATCTAAAATTAAAATCCTTCGGCCTAGTACCAGATTACAATTTAATAATTAGTAGGTGCAAGTGGGGTTTGAATCCAAGGCATGGTATGAACATTCATAGAAATGCATAAAAAATATTGTTTGCGTTTGATGCATCAATTCAATGCCTACATCCTTAAAGTAATACATGGGTATTTGGAGAAACCCTAAAATTACATTTGTGTTCCATTCTTATTATAGAGAATTTCAATATTTTTCCCAAGCAGTATCAAACTTATTGGAATACTATGTAATGTAGCACACTGGTGTATCTTGAAGAGATTCTTCAACTTTGCAACCAGCCTCCATTCATCAATAGACAGATAATCCTGCAGCATAGCGGAAAATATTAGATCAACCACCAAAAAAGTGGAGATTGAATCTTAATTGTTTTTTCCTTTTTGATTCAAGAGTTAGAACTTGTGAATGCAAACGTAGGTCCAGCAAACCTTTGAGAAAATTGACAAGTAGAAATTACCCGATAATTAGTTTTCAGAATATCTATGGACTTCCTTGTGATGTGGCTAACAAGTTCATCATCGATATCGAAATGCCTACCATACATCTTTTGTTTCTCCTCAGTATCGCTGCTTACTATCTGAAAAACACACAGATTGGGTATCATAACTCACAAATTGGGTTCTATGCTAACAAATACTTTACCTTTGTATAGTATAAAATGCACTACCCATTATTACCTTTATGGACACCTTCTGCCCTTTCTTAGCAGTATCAATCTGTTTGTGATTAACTTCAATGGATGCAATCCGCCCAATATCAATAAAATCCCTTGAAGGAATACAAATTGGAGTGCCCACCTGCTCAATGCGACCAAAATATATAGTGAGATGCATGGTATACACAAGCCAAGCAATATTAATAATAATAATAAAATGAGAGGTCCTCCAACAGCTGATCTCTTGCCTTGGACAGCGGTGACACAAGAAAACAGAATACATAAAATAAAAATAAAAAAAAAGTCGAAGACCTCAACTCCCAAGTTGTATTACCCTAAAAAATGGCAATCAACTACTTGGCTCTTCATAACTTTCATCACAAGACTACTAAAATGGGTTCGAAAATCCTAATTCAGCTATGTGTTGGGTAGGGAAGGTTAAAAGGCGTAAATGGAGTTTGTAAATTTTGGGGAAGTTGGAAAAATATTACGTTTCCCAACTTGACATCTAGGAGAATCGGGGAGGAAGAATTTAATCAAGCCCCAAACATATGTCATGCATTTTAGTGGGAAAAAATGTTGTCTGATTTAGGGGTCCACCTAATTGAGGTTAGCAAAACAAAAAAAGAGATTCTCTTGGAGCGCATTGGGAATTTTGCCTGGGTGATCAGAATACGAACTGTTGTTGCTTCTATTGGCTAGCATGACACGACTTGGTCAAGTGTGGTTGAACACAACAAATAAAGAGATATCCAAAGTAGGAAATGAGAGATACCTTGACGATGCCTTGGAGAACATCAACCCCCACGACAATTGGGTCCTTTTTGTTGAAAATGTAATTTGGTATAACTTTGAGAACACATGGAAATACTGCTTCTTCAGTCTCTTCCTTCTTTTTCTCTTCCTTAAGATTGTCAATATATGACTTGTACTGATCAAATAAGTGATAAATGATATCGGCAATAAATATCTTGACACCGGTCTCATCAGCAAGCTCGCGAGCCTCCGGTGTTACTTTGACATCAAATGCTAATATCATAGCGAATTCCTCCTTTTTTCTCTCGAGCATGACACCAGCCCTCATGACATCTCTCTTGTGTACAGGACCTATGCTTATTCCACTGACAGGTATGTTGACAGCTGGACTCTTCAAGAAGTCCAATAATGCTTCCAACGACCCAAGTGTGGATGCTTGCACGTAAACACCTTCCCCACTCTTGTCAACCCTGCTCATTACTGATCTCATGTCTTGCATTGCTGCTTCCTTGATGTCTTCCAAATCATCATTAGGCTCCACCACATATAGACCAGTGCTTGCAATAACATGTTCAAGGCCCTGCAAACAAAAGATATAACACAACAAGTCTTTGAGAAGACCAAGCTCAATAAGAAGAACAAAACATATAACACCACAAGTCGGTTCGACCCCAATAAACTCAATTGGTAAAAAAGTAATGATCATTGTAAACCAATTAAACCAGTTGTCTTAATTGGCAAATGGATGTAACCAATTAATACTAAACTCGTTGGACAAATTGGTTTTAGGTTCAAAGATCCGACTTAATTCACATCAAGAAGATTTGATCTTATGGTCAAACTAATTTGTTTGACCAAAGGTTCAACCTCAACCAGAGGTAGACCCGTGACTAACCTTTCTCACCCTTGTGGTCACTATAGATTTATAGTACATTTGGACTCAATGTTTACCACTGTATTTGGGCTAATTGATATCAAATTTTTAATCACGTGGTTAAGAGTCATCAATTCTTTAAAATCAATGGTTAATCTTGGTTTACTTCCAATCATGTAATAATTGTTCCTAGATGTTTTAAACCACCAATTGTGCCACTTTGGGTCCATAAAAAAAGTTGTCTTACCAGAGTACTATTGTCAAATTCAAGTAGTCAATCCTTACCACAAGAAGAAACAAGTACCATTGACGAAATATCACTACGTCAAATTTTGGAAGTCTTTTAAGCACAAATTATTGTTTCTATTCAATCACAAATTGAGGGCCTAAAGAAAAAAGATAAAGTTATACAACCTCATGTTGTGTTTGACTTCATCGAAGATCAAGAAGATGATTAATTAACCTTCAACCCTATATTAGCCCATCGAATAATTCAGTTTGAAATTACCTTGAAGAATATTAAAGATCCCAATGATCTTGCTCTTGTATTAGGGGCAATGATGTTATTCCTTACTGTCCGTCTGCTAGAGAAATTCACAATGCTAGACATGGACAAGTTTGATAGGATTGGATGCCCTATGACTTACTTGAAAGTATATGTCGACATCATGCAATTTCAAAGATCGAGCAATGAACAAATGACTCAACTTTTTCAAAGAACTCTCACGGGACCTGCCTTACATTAGATTATGTCACTAGATTCATCTCGTGTAAGAACACGACACGAATTGATGAAGAAGTTTATTGATTGATATTCATTCAATATAGACATTGAACTCACATGAAGATATTTATAAACAACCAAGCAAAAGTCCAGGGAAACCTTCATTGAGCTCATTGCTCGATGGAGAGTTAAAACTGCTCAATTGTCGGACCGACCTTAAGAGAAGGAATAAGTTAAGATCATCCACAGGAATCTCACTTCAAATTATGCTAAGTACTTGATGCCTCAGTACCTTCCCACTTTTCAGTCCCTCTTTGAGGTTGAAAATCAAGTTGAAGATGCTTATTTTTTGGGATTCTTTAATACTCGTTTGAGTCAAAATCCAAAAATTTCAAATCCAGTACCAATTCCTTACAAGTGACTAATACCTCTTTCACACTAATTTTTCAATCCACTCATTTCTCGCAAACTAAGTCTAAAAAATAATTCTCCAATTTTGGAATGTCTCTTAGTATCGTCGTTTAAAAATTAATGAAAAGGGGATTGTTGATTCCATTGATGATAATGCGTAATTTTATGAATTTCATCAATGCTTAATAATGTTCTTGATAGGTGTATTACTTACCTCCATACTATTCAAGAGCTTATTGAGTAAGGAAAAGTCACCATATTCGTTTTTACCGCATTCAATGTTAAAACTAATCTTTTGCTTACCTTTCAAAATCAACCTCCACTTGCTTTGAACCTAATATCCTTATCCAAACCCGAATCAATTGACCCGATTTTCTTCATTCATTTGATCAGTCCTAACAATTTATCCCTACTATACCAGAATGAGCTCTTAAGAATTCCCAAAAGAAAAAAAGAAAAAAACTTCTCATATTATAAAATACTTTCCCTTCCTTTAATAAAGGAATGTATTGCAAGGTTATGATTTTGGTCGATTTATTAATATTGCTATTTATTTAAATAAAACTATTTAAATTCTATCAATAATCAAAATATTAATTTCATCCACCACTTTGTGGTTTTGCGGGTCATGCCATCAATTTGAAAATACACACAAATATTCACCAAAATGTGGAGGGTGTGCTTATAAATGTTTACAAATAAAAAAGTTTGAGACACGTTGGACTAAAAATTATTATTTTAAAATGATATATAATGAAATTATTAAAAGCAAAATTGTTTAGCCTATTATCTTGAGGAGGAAAAATCTATTAAAATAATTATTTTAAAATTAATAAAATTCTATAAATAATCCAATATTAATTCCTGTTGAGGTTCCAAATTGTCAGTCGAAAAGAACTCCAGAAACAGTGCCAAAGATATTCACTACTTTATAGTTTTGTGGGGGCATTTTATCAATTTAAAAATATAAAATAAATATATTCACCAAAAGATGGAGACTTAGAAAAAGCACTATTATTCTTTAGTGAGAAAGAGCACTCATCCGTCTTTCAATCAAGGATTGTAGTGTAAGGGTACAATTTTCGCCTATTCAATGAAGGAGTGTATTATAAGGTCACTTCGAGACAAAATGTACTAGTGCCTAATTATCAAGAAAGTTAAACCTTTAGATTATATAAGTTCCAACTATAATATTACAATATAAGACCATTTAATAACCCATGATTAGCAAGATAACTCTGTTATCAAGTAAATAATTTTGAATAAAAAGAAAATATGTTTTAAGAAGTACTAAATATACTAACAAGTTGGATAGAAAAACATGTCACTTCAAGAGTTGGAATAAATATCATCATTTAAAAACAAGTCAAAAATATTTTTATGTTTAGATAATAAAATTAATTTCACATGCAAAGTACCTAGTTATAAATTATAATGTAAGTTAGCGGTCGGGCTTATGGGCCTATCTCACAAATTCAAGTCCCACCCTAAACATGAATCAAGCTATAACCCATAACCCACAACTGACCCATTGATGGTCGGGCTGGCAATGGGTTGGGTGTGGGTCGGATGAAGCACACAAATGTATCATCATCTAACTCTATATCCGATCATATATAAACCTCATTTTGAAGATGATGGAAGAACCTCAATTTTGAGTTATACATATGCCTGAATTTACCGTATTAAAATTTGGATGAGTGGATATTCAGATTGGATAGGATGCATGTCCATATCCGACCCAAAATAAATTGGACAAAATAATTACGGATAAATTTATCCGAATTTTTAATCGGATAAAAAAATTGTACCCATACCCAAATAACTCGGCTTAGATGGTAAATGAAAATTACCCAACCATGCCTAATTGACTGCCTTACATAATATTCATCTGACCCCAGTGGGATCAATGGTGTATCCAAGTCCAAGACTTATGTGAACCTAAGCCTCTACTGTTCACTCCCTAACAATGGAGTCATTTATTTTCAAAATTTGGGGTTGAAACATCTAAGCCTCTACTGTTCACTCGATAACACTGGTGTCAGATTGAGAAATGTAACAAAAAAACAATAATCTAGAATTAAAATCCTTCGGCCTAATACCAGATTACAATTTAATAATTAGTAGGTGCAAGTGGGGTTTGAATCCAAGGCGTGGTATCAACATTCATAGAAATGCATAAAAAATATTGTTTGCGTTTGATGCATCAATTCAATGCCTACATCCTAAAAGTAAGACATGTGTATTTGGAGAAACCCTAAAATTACATTTGTGTTCCATTCTTATTATAGAGAATTCAATATTTTTCCCAAGCAGTATCAAACTTATTGGAATACTATGTAATGTAGCACACTAGTGTATCTTGAAGAGATTCTTCAGCTTTGCAACCAGCCTCCATTCATCAATAGACAGATAATCCTGCAGCATAGCGGAAAATATTAGATCAACCACCAAAAAAGTGGAGATTGAATCTTAATCGTTTTTTCCTTTTTGATTCAAGAGTTAGAACTTGTGAATGCAAACGTAGGTCCAGCAAACCTTTGAGAAAATTGACAAGTAGAAATTACCCGATAATTAGTTTTCAGAATATCTATGGACTTCCTTGTGATGTGGCTAACAAGTTCATCATCGATATCGAAATGCCTGCCATACGTCTTTTGTTTCTCCTCAGTATCGCTGCTTACTATCTGAAAAACACACAGATTGGGTATCGTAACTCACAAATTGGGTTCTATGCTAACAAATACTTTGTCTTCTTATAGTATAAAATGCACTACCCATTATTACCTTTATGGCCACCTTCTGCCCTTTCTTAGCAGTATCAACCTGTTTGTGATTAACTTCAATGGATGCAATCCGCCCAATATCAATAAAATCCCTTGAAGGAATACAAATTGGAGTGCCCACCTGCTCAATGCGACCAAAATATATAGTGAGACGCATGGTATACACAAGCCAAGCAATATTAATAATAATAATAATAATAATAATAATAAAATGAGATGTCCTCCAACAGCTGATCTCTTGACTTGGACAGCGGTGACACTAGAAAACAGAATACATAAAAAAAAAAAAAAAAAAAGTCGAAGACCTCAACTCCCAAGTTGTATTACCCTAAAAAATGGCAATCAACTACTTGGCTCTTCATAACTTTCATCACAAGACTATTAAAATGGGTTCGAAAATCCTAATTCAGCTATGTGTTGGGTAGGGAAGGTTAAAAGGCGTAAATGGAGTTTGTAAATTTTGGGGAAGTTGGAAAAATATTACGTTTCCCAACTTGACATCTAAGAGAATCGGGGAGGAAGAATTTAATCAAGCCCCAAACATATGTCACACATTTTAGTGGGAAAAAACGTTGTCTGATTTAGGGGTCCACCTAATTGAGGTTAGCAAAACAAAAAAAGAGATTCTCTTGGAGCGCATTGGGAATTTTGCCTGGGTGATCAGAATACGAACTGTTGTTGCTTCTATTGGCTAGCATGACACGACTTGGTCAAGTGTGGTTGAACACAACAAATAAAGAGATATCCAAAGTAGGAAATGAGAGATACCTTGACAACGCCTTAGAGAACATCAACCCCCACGACAATTGGGTCCTTCTTGTTGAAAATGTAATTTGGTATAACTTTGAGAACACATGGAAATACTGCTTCTTCAATCTCTTCCTTCTTTTTCTCTTCCTTAAGATTGTCAATATATGACTTGAACTGATCAAATAAGTGATAAATGATATCGGCAATAAATATCTTGACACCGGTCTCATCAGCAAGCTCGCGAGCCTCAGGTGTTACTTTGACATCAAACGCTAAGATCATAGCGAATTCCTCCTTTTCTCTCTCGAGCATGACACTAGCCCTCATGACATCTCTCTTGTGTACAGGACCTATGCTTATTCCACTAACAGGTATGTTGACAGCTGGACTCTTCAAGAAGTCCAATAATGCTTCCAACGACCCAAGTGTGGATGCTTGCACGTAAACACCTTCCCCACTCTTGTCAACCCTGCTCATTACTGATCTCATGTCTTGCATTGCTGCTTCCTTGATGTCTTCCAAATCATCATTAGGCTCCACCACATATAGACCAGTGCTTGCAATAACATGTTCAAGGCCCTGCAAACAAAAGATATAACACAACAAGTCTTTGAGAAGACCAAGCTCAATAAGAAGAACAAAAAATATAACACCACAAGTCTTTTAGAATACCAAGATCAATAAGAAGAAGTGAGTGGACATGTATATTAATGTAAATATCCATAGGTGCATTTCTAAAAGTATATCGGAAACTAATTTCACCTGGGCAGCGATCTTGATACCCTGTGCGGCCTTGAGTTCTTTATGATGTAGATAAGAACCCTGGAAATAGAACCACCACAAAATTATCAATCATCATGTTGTGCTTGGGATAAGTTGTGTTTGCAAATATCACAGAGGTTTCTGGACATGATTTACAACTTTAACTTCCAAAAATAAAAGAAAGAACAGCCTGCAACCACTTTTTTATTTTTTGATAAGCAGTCTGCAATCATTTTAAAAGCTAATACAAGCAGACAAATCAAATAGTTGGTGAAAATTCTGCTGAGGCTATAAAATGAGTATAAATTATTCCATGTAAAAGACCAATTTTATCCATAAAGAAAAAGAGACTGAAGAGAATCTTGCGGGATAGAATTAGGATTAGATGGATAAAAGGAGATGCGTATCCAGAATGTTCTATGAACAATGTGTACCCAATTAGACCACAATTTTTTTTTTTTTTTTACAAAACTGATGAAGACAGGGTCACATACCTTGGGATTTACAGCCAAAGAAAACAATATAATTTTGGTCCATGCTAAGAATTCTGGATTTTGGATCTGTTTACATGACCTTTTTGTAGAAGGGGTTTGTATATGATCCTGTACGTGACTAACTACTTGATCATCAAAGTTTCCATAAATTTGAAACTAGATATGCGTATCCATTTTTGAATTGCTTAGTCAGTCAATTTCTACAATTTATTAGTAACGCAGGTTTCCATTTTGAAGTTTCTAATGGGAGTAGCAGTTGCCAGATTAATAGTCACTGGGACCAACAAGTCTAATTTATTGGTAGTTTGAAATTTAGATTAGTGTTGGCTTGTTAAGGGGGAAAAGTTAAAAGAAGGGCCACCTCATAAGTCTGAACCCCATAAATACATGTATGTCTCGAAGTTCAATAAATGAAATGAAAGAATTTTATTGATGCCACAGCCCATTCTGAGTTCTAGCACTATAAGCCCTTAGTTCCCACTACCCCACAGTCCAATACAATCTACTACCCTTCAATCCAGCCTTTAACCTCTTTGCATAAAAGAATCAAAGTTCATATGCCCAGCACCAGTTCTATATTTCTCTCCCTACAAGAGTCCCTCCCATCAACCACATTCAGTCTAAGTTAGTATATCAACAACAATAATATTTATGGTATCATGGTTCATAGAGGATGAAAGTTGGGAAGTCAATAAAATGTTTTGTGGTGTTAGTTGATGCAACTAAAAAGGAAGTCAATATAAAACAAGAGACTCATAAAACAGCTCGAGGCTCTAAGGAAAGCCCATTTGCACTCAAAGACTTATGACTCACTCAAAGAGACAACATTGAAAAAGCTTATGCCTTCGGGGATGCACATGCCTTTTTAGTGCCTTTCGACTAAGGCATATATCATATGGGGATGTGTTTTATTTCTTGAAACATCTTTTACCGTGTTTTTTCTTTTTTAATCCAAAAAAGATCATATTGGTTTCAGATGTAATGTAACGATTAAGATACTTTCGGTATCCTAATAAAGATTGATGCATGTAAATAAGTTGGAACATCTACATATCTAATTTTTTTTACAAATTCAGTTGTTGATGGAATAGCTCCAACATATCGAGGTTAAAAAGATACGACCCATAATTTCAATTAACTTGTCCCTAAACAATAAAACCAACCAAACTGATGTATAAAGAATATTCTATTAAAAAATAAGAGATCAAAATCTGCTATCAGATAATGATGAGATGCAAGGACTGGTATTGATCCTGCATAACTACATTGTATACGAACAAACATAAAATGTAAGGCTAGAACAGAAAATAACTGCAACAAACAATTGAAGGAACACAAAACGTAAGAACTAATTAAAAAAACTCCTCACCTTAACTCGAAGCTCCTTCATTGGGTGAGGGGTCAGTATAGCACGGATTGTGGTAACAATAGGCCCCTGATATCGAAATATATATATAAGAAACTTTAACAAATGCCACTGACAATATATATATGGAATAAAGACAATTATTAGAAGGCTTACTTGCATGCCACAAACAACTATTTGATCTCCTTCATGAAGCTCACCATTAATCAATACAACATCAATCGTTGTCCCTAGGCCTTCAATAACTTTAACCTCCAATACTGTGCACTGGGGACAGTCCCAATCCAAAAAATTACAACTTAATTTTCATACTTTGATGCATAAAATACAAATAAATGAATAGAAAGAAAACAAATGAACTTAAAGAAAGCTCACTTCACTTCATTGCAAAACATAAGCTTCTCCAACATAGTTTTTTGAGTCCACTGCACCAATAACAATAGCAGATCTGGAATGCCTTCACCACTGCAAAAACAAAAAAAATTACAAAGTTTGCCAGAAAGACGTGGCTTCCTCTACTTTGAAATTGACAATTATTGAATATATATATATATATATTAAGAGGCTTGGTTTTCAAGTCCGTGACAACGTACCTGATTGCACTTGTAGGCACAATACTGAACGTTTCCCCCATTTCTTTATTTTTGTAATACAATTCAGTATTTAAACCCTGCTCCTTGAACTGTGTAACAATCTGAAAAAAGAAAAACAAAGAGAATGGTAACTATATCCGCTACTACCATAGACTACAAAATTATGTCTGGAATGTAGTAGTGACCTGGGTAAGCCTCATATTGAACTCAATTTGTACGTCTTTAGACTGTTGCTTCATAGCTTTCACAATCGGTGCATTGGGTCATCTCTTCCAACCATATAGCCTGTCAACCTTTGAAACCCAAAAAGAAAAAGAAAAAAAAAAAAGAAAAGAAGCAGAAAGATTAGACTGGAGAAATAACAAATCTTACAGTTTAATTTCCAGAAGCTATATTAAAGCTATCTTTTGTTGGTCCATATCTTTAAAGCTATATTAAAGCTATCTTACAGTCTAACGATTTTATCCATTTTGGGTCTTGTATTTTGTTGGTCCAAAATCTTGAAGAAGTTTAGGGAGATTTTCTTCTGAGGATTTATTTTTCAATTGGGATGGGTTTCGATGTATTCCTCGTGAGTAGCGTCCTGTTTGTAAGGTTTTGCTAGGCTGGTCACCTCGATTGGCCTGGTGCTGTTTTTGAATGAAATGCCATTTATCAAAAACAAAAAAAATTAAAGTTATCAATCAACAAGCTGAGCCCCACCTTATTCAAGGCAACTATGAACTCCGTATTCCTCATTTTCAAAAGATTCAACGATTCAATTGTCTGTGGTTCCAATCCGTGCATTATGTCAACAACCAAAATTGCAATATCACATAAGCTTGAACCCCGAGAACGTAAATTCGTGAATGATTCGTGTCCTGGAGTATCAATGACCAAAAGACCAGGGACACGCAAACTGGCATCGGCCTTTAGCTCCTTGGTTCTCTCCCTTATGTTCTTGGCAGGAAAATAAGTCGCCCCAATCTGCTGTGTAATGCCTCCAGCCTCGCCTTCTTGCACATTAGTGCCTCGGATGCAGTCTAGCAGCTTGGTTTTACCAGTGTCAACATGACCCATGATGCAACAAATTGGAGAACGGAGGTTGTTAGCACTCCGTTTTGAGAGAGCTTCCATGGTTTGTTCTTCCTGTTTCATCATCGCCGCATCCTCCTTTCTCCTGATCTTTTCAGTAACTACTTCTGCCTCATCTTGAGTTTTTGTAGGTGTAGTAGTTTTTGTAAAATTCATAGTTTAATTTTCATATAATATTTCATTAATTTATTAATGAGAATAAGTGTTGAACTCAAGACCTCTTGAGTGTTTTATTGTAAAGGGTAGTACTTTCCTTTTTTGGTGAAACATAAAAGAACTCTTTTCTTTTTTCTTTTTTGTTTTACTTTACTTTATTGGTTTTGAAAGTTGTAAAAACATTTCTTCTTTCTTTAGTCCAACATTGGGTAAATACAAGGAAAGTTCTCCACTTATTTATGATTCCTCTCTCTTTAATGCTTGAGTGTGAGAGAGATAGAGACTAGGCCTCGCGCGCACATGGGGGCCCAAGGTACTGTGGGACTGAAACTAGAACCTTTTAATGGGAAATTTTATCGAAGATGGAGCCAAAAGATGCTCTTCTTCCTTGAAGCCCTTAATGTATTGTTCGTACTCAAAATAGAAAAACCTACAGATACAGACCCTAATCTGCAGAATTGGATTAAAGCAGATGGAATTTGTAAGAATTATATTTTATCTTGTCTTGTAAACACTTTGTATGATATTTATTGTGTGTATGGTACTTCTATAGAATTATGGGGGCATTAGAGAAGAAATATGTAACAGAAAATGCAGGTGTCAAAAAATATGTAGTTAAAACATTCTTAGAATTTTTAATTGTCGATGGGAAGTCGATTATAAATCAAATAAATGAATTTCAAAATATTATTCATGAGTTGACGTATGAAGGCATTAGATTGCCAGAACAGTTTGTAGTGTCATCTCTAATTGAGAAACTTCCTGAAACTTGGAATGAATACAAGATTAATTTGAGGTAGAAAAAGAAAGTTAAATCTCTTGAAGACCTCATTGTCCACATTAACATAGAAGAAACTAGTAGACTAAAAAAGAAAAATGGTAAGGTTAAACAATTTGTTACCAAAGCCAATCTCATAGAAGGAGATTCTCAACTGTTTAGGTTTAGACCTAAGAAAGTATTTAAAAAAGAGAGACCAAGGACTAAGAATACTGTTGGCTTCAAGAAGTCAAAAAGTAGTTGCTTTGTATGTGGTAAACCTGGTCATCATGCAGTTGAGTGCAGATTCAAGAAAACTAAAGAAAAATTGAAAGGGAATCATGTGAATCTAACTGTTATTAATAATGATACTATTATTGCGGTTCTCTCCGAAGTCAGTCTTGTGGAAAATCCTAAGGAGTGGGCAGTAGACACTGGTGTTACGAGGCATGTGTGTGGGAACAGGGAGATGTTTACTTCCTACAATTATGTGGGAGACGAAGTAGTCTATTTAGGAGACTCAAGAACATCTCAAGTTGCTGGAAAAGGCAAAGTGACCCTTAAGCTGACTTCTGGGAAGACAATAGTACTCACAGATGTTCTTCATGTTCCTACCATTAGAAGAAATCTTATATCTGGGTCTCTTTTGAATAAAGTTGGGATTAAACTTGTATTTGAGTCTAATAAACTAGTATTGACTAAAAATGGGGTATTTCTAGGAAAAATGATATTGTAATTGAGGGTTTGTTTGTACTTAATATTATGAATGATATTGCATCATCTTCTGCTTATCTTGTTGAGTCAATTTCTTTATGGCATGCTAGATTAGGTCACACCAGTTTAGGAAAATTAAATAAATTGAAGAACTTAGCTATTTTACCTAATCTAGAAATTAAGGAATTAGATAAATGCGAGATTTGTGTAGAATCAAAATTTACCTATATGCCACACAAGCCACACTATAACATATCAAGAACATCTTCAGAACTTCTTAGTCTTATTCATACTGATCTTGGAGATTTTAGAAATCTTGAGTCTAGAGGAGGTAAAAGATATTATATTACTTTTATAGATGATTTTTCTAGATTCACAAGAGTATATTTTTTTAGAAATAAAAATGAAGCAGAAGATATGTTTCTAAAATATAAAAATGAAGTAGAAAATCAATTAAATAGGAAAATTAAAAGATTAAGATCTGATAGAGGAGGAGAATATGATTCTAATCTCCTTAGTCAATTTTGTGAACAAAATGACATTATACATGAAGTCACGCCTCCATTCTCACCTGGGTCAAATGAAATAGCGGAAAAGAAGAACAGATCTTTAAAAGAAATGTTAAATGCGTTACTTATAAACTTTGGAATGCCTAATAATATGTGGGAAGAGGCTATATTGACTGTATGTCACATTTCTAATAGAATTCCTCATAGGAAATTAGGAAATACTCCTTATGAACTTTGAAAAAGTTATGTACCTAACTTAAATTACCTTAAAGTGTGGGGGCGTTTATGTAAAGTAGGACTCCCAGAAACCAAAAAGAGAAAGATAGGACCTAAAACAATTGATTGTGCATTTTTAGGATATTCTGAATATAGTACTTCATATATATTCTTAACATTAAGATCTAATGAAGATGGTATTGATAGCAATGTCATCATTGTAGCTAGAGATGCTGAATTTTTTGAGGAAAATTTTCTTATGAAGGTTAAAGATTCCTTAAGTTCTAATGACAAAGGAAAAATGGTGATAGAAAGATAAATGTCAATTCTTGAATCCTTTCCTAAAGAAATAGAACCTAGAAGGAGTAAAAGAATTAGAAAAGAAACCAATCTAGGAGATGATTTCTATACTTATTTGTAGACATCCCATTTTTGCACTCGCCTGATTAATCAACTCGTCAACCCGATTGCAACGGTTCCCAATGATGGATGTCTATTCCAATATTTTATTTTGTTACCAGATATGTTTCAGAAATCCGGATGAGGTATCTCGAACTGAAAAAACTTAGAAATCACGCTACGCTAGGAAAATACGACCATAGAAACATAGAAATCATCATCTTGCAGACCAAAAAGAAGCTTCACGATAAAAATCACTAAAAATGATCAAATTACCAAAATACCCCTAACATCAAAACAACCCTAGAGCCTACGTTACGATTAGGAAAACTCATTCAAAGACATAAAATAACAAATTGAAATCAAATAAATCATTTCGCAAATTTTCACAAAATTCGACAAAATTACGAAAATGCCCCTCATAAAATTTACGATCATTTCATACAAAAACTTCATAAATGACAAAAACCAACATTCCCATTGAATTCTTTATGAAAAATTGATTCCAAAACATCTTGAAACGTTGAAAAACAACTTAAATCGTAAAAAATCCTTCCGAGGGTAAAATGGTAATTTCACAAATTTAATAATTAAAATTTTCGAAATTAATAAATAAAATATTAAATAATGTAAAGTGAAACATTAATAAAATTAATTTAAAAATTTTAACCAAAAAATCGACCAATCAGATTTTCAGGCAAAATTATTGATGGTTGCCAGGATATTTATTCAAGGACCCCTCCATCTAGGGGCCCAAAGAATTAAAGATATAATAAAAGGGGGTTCTCCAAAATCTAGTCAATCAAGTAAGACTAAAGTCAACCTTAAAGTCAATCAAGTAAGACTAAAGTCAAGATATTAAAAGCCAACCAAGAAAGACTAAAGTCAAAGTATTAAAGTCAATCTCTTAAGACTAAAGTCAAAACCCTAAATCAAAACCCTAATCTAAACTAATCAAGTCAATCTCATAAGACTAAAGTCAAAACCCTAATTTAAACTAATCAAGTCAATCTCATAAGACTAAAGTCAAAACCCTAATTAAAACCCTAAAAGAAACCCTAATCAAACCCTAATGCTTCTAAAAAAACTTTATAAAAAGGAGCCTCCACACCCTATTTTCGTATCAAAGAAAAAACCCTAGAAAAAGTAGGTCAAGAAGTCTTTACAACCTTCCCAAAACCCTAATTTTGAAGCCTCAACTCCTTACCTAACATCCATACTTCGATTTTAGCAGGAAAAAACACCTAGAAGCCCTTCAAAAATACCTCAAAATCCATAAAAAAGTTTGAAGAATCCAGATCTAAGAAAGAGATACCTTGTCTCGGAAATCAGAAATCAGATCCGGAGACAGAATGAAGCAAGGAGTACGGTACAAGAAACAGTTTAATCAGATCTGAGGGAATAAAATCGTTGCGCTCGAAAAATGTGAGTATTTTTATTTTTTAATTATTATTTAGGTCTTGTTAGCAATGTAGTTTTATTTGGGAATTAGTAGAGACCGGCGTTTGTCGGGCGGGGTTGGTGCCTAACACCTTCAAACCCCGTAACGTGATCCCCGGACCCGTATTTTTCTTTCGTAGATTAGTTTATTTGCCTTTTAGAGTCAAAATTCGGTTCCTAGACCGTAATAACTAGGTGGCGACTCCCAAACCTCAAAGGTCAAAAGCGGATCCGCGCACCCCGCGGATCGAGGGCGCTTTCATTATTTAGTAGATGATGATCCGTTATCTTATCAAGAAGCCGTGACATCTCCTGATGCTATTTTTTGGAGAGAAGCCATTAATAGTGAATTAGAGTCAATCATGTTAAATCATACATGAGAATTGGTGGAGTTACCTAAAGGCACCAAACCTATTGGATGCAAATGGGTATTTAAAAAGAAACTAAGATCAGATGGATCAATAGATAAATTTAAAGTAAGATCGGTCGCCAAAGGATTTAGACAAAAAGAAGGGATAGATTACTTTGATATGTATTCTCCAGTAACTAGGATTACTATTGTTAGAGTTTTAATAGCCTTAGCTTCTATTCACAAATTAGTAGTTTACTAAATGGATGTCAAAACAGCATTTTAAATGGCGATTTAGAAGAAGAAATTTATATGGAACAACCTGAAGGATGTATGGTTCCTGGCCAAGAGAATAAAGTGTGTAAGTTAGTAAAGTCCTTATATAGGCTAAAACAAGTACCTAAACAATGGCATGAGAAATTTGATTCTGTGCTTAAGTTTAGTGGATATATTTTTAATGATTGTGATAGATGTGTGTATAGCAAATTTAGTGGCAAAATTGGTGTAATCATTTGTTTGTACGTAGATGATATGTTGATTTTGGGAACAAATCTAAAAATAGTTGAGGAAACTAAATCTTTCCTAAAATCCAAATTTGAGATGAAGGATTTAGGAGAAATTGATATCATGTTAGGGATTAAAATAGCTAAAAAAGATGAAGGATTTGTATTGTCTCAAAGCCATTATGTAGAAAAAATATTAAAAAAGCTTGGACACTTTGAGAGTGTACCTGTCTTGACTCCTTTAGATCCGAACATAAAGTTAAGAAAGAATAGAGGTGATAGTGTGTTACAAAAAGAATATGCTAGGATCATAGGAAGTTTGATGTATTTAATGAACTGTACTCGTCCAGATATAGCTTTTGCTGTGGGGGTGCTAAATAAGTTCACTAGTAGTCCTAGTAGAGACTATTGGACAGCATTAGTGAGGGTTCTTAGATATTTGAAAGGAACCATAGACATGGTCTTACATTTTAGTGGAAGTCCAAATGTGTTAGAAGGGTATAGTGATGCGAACTGGATATCAGAATCTGATAAATCCAAGTCCACTAGTGGTTATATTTTTATGCTAGGTGGAGGGGTTGTCTCTTGGAAATCATCTAAGCAGACATGTATGGCTAAATCTACAATGGAATCAGAGTTCATTGCATTAGTGTTAATGGGAACTGAGGCTGAATGGCTAAGAAACCTATTAATAGGTATTCTTTTATGGGAAAAACCAATGCCATCAGTATTTATACACTGTGATAGTCAAGCTGCTATAACCAAGGCTAAAAACCATATATATAATGGTAAAAGTAGACACATTCGTCTTAGACATAATGTGGTCAGGCAATTATTAATGAATGGAGTGATTGTTATTGACTTTGTAAGGTCAGAAAGCAATTTAGCAGATCCGTTAACAAAATCATTAACTAGAGGGTTAGTGAGTAAATTATCGAGGGGAATGTGACTAATGCCTATATAAATAATTAGTCTGTGATTGAAACCCAATCTATATGACTGCAGATCCCAAGAAGTAGATTCAATGGGTAACAACAAGTCATTGAACTAATTGATGAAGCACTAGTGAAAAAGAGTTGACAAACTTTTGATCCCTTTCCTATGATGTTAAGTAGTACTTATCTATGACGAGTTAAGAATGAACAAAAAGTCTTATAGTGAGCTGGCTATGGGAAACTTGATCATGTGTGAAATAGGTGTATGGAAACTCTCTATACCACAGCTCTCTTGTGCTAATGGCTTAGGTCTGATTTAACTAAAATATTTTTTCTATATGATTCATTGTTTAAAAAATAAATGATCACAAAACCTCAGATTTTAAACAATGTTGTTTATCTTGTTTTTACTAACTTGATGTGGAGCTTTTCGAATCGTTAAATAATGCTATTGAGACCTACATGCACAAGGATACGACACTATAGAGGACCCGCTCCCGTTTGTCTAGGACAATTTTGAGGCACAATCCAGAATGGTGTCCCGTTACTATTTAATAGAAACGGTGTCTATGTGGCAGGCTTCAATTGAGAATAAACACATTGGGCTGCGTGAATTTGATGACCTATAAAATAAAAATAAAAATTAGTACTTATATTAAATGAGAGTAGTCTTTAGATTAATTTAAAAGATTGTCTTGCAATTTGCAAATAATTTAATGTATTACAAGGTATTTTTGTAATTTAAAAAAATAATTAATGTGAATTTGTATCAACAATACTCTTCTCCCCAATTATTAATTTCACTAAAAACAGGTTTATCTAATGGAAACACCAAAAATTTGTTACCAAACAAAAAATTTTAGGCACCTATGGCTGTGACTCCTCGTGCATGATTAGAGTGTAGTTGCCATCGGACTATTGGCTGTATAGATCGAATTGGCTTTTGAGTTGGGCCTGTTCATTTGGATTCGGGCAACAAATTATGGCTCAAGGGCTGGTTTTAGCCTTGTAACCCTCGAGTGTATATGTGAATGAGGTGCCCTTATGCCTGCTCAGCTACTATGCAAATAGAGTTGGAGACCGAAAATTTTGAAGTTGCATAAGTTCTACATGAGCATTTTTTGTGCTAATCTAAAAGGTAAAGAAGCATAAGAAAGATTTAGTCTTCATTGTTCTAACTACCTTCATGGAAAACATGCTTAATCTCTCACGTAAATCACAAGTCTTTCCTGTCATACAAAACTCTACTAATCAAGGAAGCAAAAAAACCTCTCAATGAAGAAAATATGACCAAACGATCCATCTCAATAAGAATTAACAAGATAAGGTTCATACCTTTTGGGCAAGGCTTGTTGTTGTTGATAATAGTACAAGGGAAGATTTCTTGCCACTAAATAGTGCTTAAGGCAATATAATTAGAGAACACTACGTGAAGATTGGAAAATTTGACAGGCCAAGGCCCACAAATTTTGGAGACCGGATTTTGATGGCTAAGTAGCGTTGAAAATTTTGATTTTCCTAAATTCAATGCCGTAGAGTTGTCGAATTTCTCCAATCCTCCATTAATTTGATGGTTTTAGCCCATCGAAAAAAAAAACTGACGCCATGGTTCGTTGAATACTAGAGCTTTCACATTGTGGAGCTTCTATTGCCACACCAATTTTTACTAATGACACACCAATCATCTCACACCAATCAAGAATTGTGGCATATATTGGGGTGCTCTTAGTAAAAGTTGGTGTGGCAATATAAACTCTATAATTAACACATTGGGGTGTTCTTAGTAAAAGTTGGTGTGGCAAAACTAATCTCGACGTGTGAAATGAGAAAGTATGTAAACATTGGGGATAAAGGTGAATACATTAAAAGGAGGGGTAAAGAACTTAAAAGTGGAAAAGAGGAGGGGGTATAGTCTTTCTCTTTCACAAAGTGGAATACACTGAGATACACCTTTGTTTTTCCAACTGATGAATAACCAATACCTAGACCTCAGTCCAGTGTAAAAGACTAATAAAATAATTTAAATCCCATTATCTTTAACCTCTACTAATCAACGGTTCTTGATTTTTTTTCTCTAAAAAATCCATTATCTTTCAACCAATTCAATCTTATTTTTAGTCCTTTTAGAAAATCTTGGAATCTTCTTTTGAACAATCACCATCTTCTACATTTTCAAAAATCCTAACGGTTTGAATGAGTTAGAATCTTAAGGTCTGTTTTGCCGTCACACATATCTTGAATTACACTTTCATTGACCCTGTGAAGGTAAATCCTACACCAGATTAGCTTTCATGTTATTTGTCTGACATTAATCCTAAGATGGGTTTAGTTTGCATATTGTGAATATATTGTGGATATTTTAAATTCAAATTTGATATTAAATTCTAAGGCCGAAAATAACTAAAAATAAATAAAATTTTAAAACAAAAGTTATATTCAAACTACAAATAAGATTTAAAATCTTAGTAAACAAGTGTTTTTCTTCGTATTTGAACTATATCAAGTAAAACGCAAACTTAAAAAGAAAAACACTTTCTTGAGAGTTGCTGGGCTCGCCATGATTTCTACATTGGCTCCCTTAATCTCATTCATGTTCATAAATAAAAATTAAAAGAAAAATCTGTTTTGCAATTTATCCAAGGTGTTGGAAATGTACAGCGAAGTCTCAAATTTAAAAGTAAAGTTCACTGGTAAATAATTACAGATGAGCCACCTGTAAGAAATTTTTTCAGTATCAGCTTCTCAAAAATTGATCAAAAGTTGGAATGGTATGTCATTTACAAATTAATTGTATCAGATTCTTGAGCTTCGAAACCAGCCTCCTTTCAGATCTAGTAGCTCATATACAAATTAATTAAATCTTGAAGAGATTCTTGAGCTTCAAAACTAGCCTCCATTCAGATCTGATGGATCAGCTACGAATTAATTGTATCTTGAATGGATTCTTGCGCTCCATAACCAGCCTTCATTCAGATCGTCCTAAACATTTTTTTATTATAAAACAAGCAAAACAAAAAACATTAGATCAATAACTAAAAAGGGGATAGAATCTTATAAAATTTTCAGAGCCACTCTTTTCCATCTTGATTCAATTGTCAGATTTTGTTATTTAAAAGTCATAAAATTAACCACAAGATTGTTTAAAGATTACGCGAGAGGTAGTTTTCAAACATCTAGACTTCTTATGATGCCGCTAACAAGCTCAATCTCGAAATGTCTACCAAACATCTTTCGCTACCATGGTTTTTAAACTCGGTATCGCGTCTCGTCTCGTTCAGTTCCAATACCGAGTCGTCTCGAACGAGTTTTTCGATACGTTTGAGACGTCTTGTGAGATAACTCGAAAAATTGTACATGGGATGTAAAACTCGATCAAAAAAATCACTTTGTGAGTTGGTCTCGTTCAGCTCTGATACCGAGTTAACTCGAGCAATACGTCTCAGTCTCGGACGAGTTTAAAAACCATGTTCGCTACTCCTCAGGATCACTATTAGCCATCTAAAATTATATGGACTGGAAATTATTTTCAATTTATTCCAATACCTCAATTTCTCCCATAAAATAGATAATAAACAATTTCGTATAATGTAATTAGGAATCAATAGAATTAAAAAAGTTTTAAATTTTCAAAGAATTCTATTTTTCCACTTTGGATATTTATAAGAAAAAACAAACAAAAATTGTGGGGTTGATGGTCATGTTAAACGGATTTTTCTTCCGAGTGTTATAAGCAATGGAATTATACATATAAAAAAAATCATCATCACAATTGCAACTAACATTTCTAATACTTTTATTGTTTTACATGTAGGACTTGTGTTTGACTTTGGTCTTATATAGGAGATTAACAAAAAGTAATTGAATACCCTTATCTTCAATCTCCTGATTTTTCGAATATACTACAAGAAAATCAATGTACAACAACGAGATTTAGCTATGGTTACATTTCAATCGTCGCTATAGTGGTATTTTATAGTACCTTTTGTAGCTGGCACTAACGAGGCAATCACCGACGACCACACTAAATACCTGTAGCTATATATGTTTTTAATTTTTTTGAGATTTTAATTTGCTGAATTTTTTTAACACATAGGGTCATGGCGACGGGCAAACATAGTAATCGTCTCCATCGGTGTTTAATTTTTTGTAGATTTAATTTAGCAGGAATTTTTTTTTATTTATACAACAAGATATAGAAACGACTTTTTAATGTCTCATCGCTGCATAATGAATCACCGACGAAGACCAATTGGCCGTCACAATAGAGGTATGCTACAAGAAAATGTCTTTCAGCAACAGAGTATAACGATGGCGGAACATCTGATGGTTGCTATATGGTTAATCACGCCAAGTGTGTGGTCAGTCGTTATAGGGACAAAATAGTGGCCACAATTTTTTAACTCAATTTGACAGGATAACTCAAAAAATCACTAATGTGGAAAGAACTGTAGTTTTTGCCCCGAGATATCCCGTAAACATATGCAGTTGTGTGTGTAGGGGCAAAAAAAAAAAAAATCTACAGTTCTTCGCCAATGCGAGGTCGGGTGAGTTTTTGAGTTATGCTGTCAGGTTGAGTTACAAAATTAGCATTCTTTTAAGTCTAATGAAAATACGAAATTGCTTTCCCTCTTTACAAATTTTCATCTCTCCCTGTCTTCTCTCTCTATATAGCTGCCACAACCATCGCCGTCCTCAAATCTAGTGTTATGCCTCCACCATCTTATCGTGCCAGGTAGGATGTGATTGAGTCAATAAATCTGCAAATTAGCTTAGGATCTGCTATTATCTTTTGAATTTTGAAATTTTGTTAGTTTGTTCCTATTTCTAAGGAGAGATCTGAGACATGAGTCTTTAAAAAGATGTAAAGGATGTAAGTTACACTTGTGGTAGATACCCGAGAATGAACAATTAGAAGTTTGACCGAGGCTTGTGTTGAACACAATGTCCTTAAGACAATTTTGTTCCCACAACTTGGTGCACACGGATCAATGAACAATTGTCTCCCAGGATACAACGATCACACGTGTAGAGGCAGCACTACAATCTACACGTCTAGCAAACCGAACGCTAATGTTTATACTCTCAAAGAATGCAAATGGAAAACAGAATGCTTGTACGTTTAAACAACAAAGAAGAAGAAGAGAAAAATTTTGAGTGAATAAAACTGAGGTTGAAATAACCTATTTATAGAATTTTAAGAGACAAGGTGTCTTTTGGGAAAAGATATTTCTAAGAGACATAATGTCTCTTGGAAAAAGAAAGGTGTGTCTCTTAAGAGACAACCCAAAACCAAAAGATGTATCCTTACAGAATGAACAGGCAACCATGGAAATTAAGAGATGTGTCCCTCTCTGAATTAAGGGGTGTGCCCTTTCAAAATCAAGAGATATGCCCTTTCTAAATCAAGGGATGTGCCCCTTCAAAATCAAGAGGTGTGTTCTTTCTGATAGGAATAAAATGGGTTGTTTGGAGCCGATTTGTCATTCACCCCAAATGGATTTTTGACAACTAAATACATGAAATATTCTCTTTGTTGAAAAGAATAAGTTTCCAAGTGGTCTCGCCACAAATAAATAATGGGACCCACTTAAATCATAGCTCAAATAGACCTACTCGGTCACAAAAATCTGGAAAAACTGCAGATTTTTCCAATAATCCCCTACATGAATAAAAATGGCGACAAATAAAATATCGATAAAACAAAACAAATATAGTACAAATAGGAAGGATACTACATCGGGATAGGTAGCTTGTGGCTTTGAACCTTTCCTAGTAAAAAACTATAGGATTTACTAGCTAAACAGTGAACACGATGTCTTGAACTGTTCAAGCTTAAGTGTAAATCTAGACAATAGAATTCACATAGTTCCTTTCCTGACATAGTCGGTTCTCACGGTTGTGTTCATTATGGCCCTGAACATTCCTGGATTCATGAGTGCTGTAGAGAATTTTAGCCTTTATAAATTCTCATAGAAGCGGCCCAACTTCACACTCACATAGGTGATTCCTATTAAGAGTACCCTGTTGTACCCCACTTGAAAATTAAATTATAGGCATCATTAAAAGCAAAGCTTAACCTAAAAACTGTTACAGGCAGCACCGTTACATCATAGGAGTGGATAAGAGGATTTTTCTCTTCAGTGCTACTGGCGAATCACACACAACTAGTTGTCCCATTGAACCAAGATCTTGGGATCTCCAATCAACTAGGTTGGGTTTCCATTGTGATGATTCTTTTGTGTAGGCTTTAATCCCATTCCCCTCGATGTGCAATATATTTGCTCTCTTGTTAAACCTTTGGTAAGCGGATCCGCGAGATTTTCCTTAGACTTTATATAATCAATGGAAATAACTCCATTTGAGAGCAACTGCTTAACAGTATTGTGTCTACGATGAATATGTCGAGATTTACCATTATAAATATTATTTTGTGCCCTTGCTATCGCTGCTTGATTATCACAATGTACACATATGGCGGGCACGGGTTTTGACCATAAAGGAATATCTTCTAAAAAATGTCGAAGCCACTCAGCTTCTTCTCCTGCTTTATCTACCGCTATAAATTCCGATTCCATGGTAGATCGGGCTATACACGTCTGCTTAGAAGATTTTCAAGAAACGGTTGCACCTCCAAGTGTAAAAATATATCCACTTGTGGATTTTGATTCTTCAGAATATGATATCCAATTCGCATCACAATATCCTTCAAGTACCGCTGGATATCTTGTATAGTGCAACCCATAGTCTAGAGTATATTTTAAGTATCTTAAAACTCTGACTAATGCCTTCCAGTGATCTAATCCTGGATTACTTGTATATCTACTCAGTTTGCCAACTGAGTAAGCAATGTCTGGCCTTGTGCAGTTCATGAGATACATTAAGCTGCCAATTATACGAGAATATTCTAATTGAGAGATACTCTCACCAGTATTTTTCTTCAAATGAAAATTAACTTCTATTGGTGTTTTAACTGGACTACAATCAAATTGATTAAATTTTTTAAGTATTTTCTCAATATAATGTGATTGAGATAATACAAGTCCTTATGATGTTCTACTAATTTTTATCCCTAGTATAACATCAGCAACACCTAAGTCTTTCATTTTAAACTCATTAGTCAACATTTTCTTTGTTGACTTGATGATATTTTTGTTAGTTCCTAAAATTAACATATCATCAACATATAAACAAACAATGACATAAGCATCTTCAATGCTTTTAACGTATACACATTTGTCACATTCATTTATTTTGAAACCATTTGACATCATTACACTGTCAAATTTTTCATGCCATTGTTTAGGTGCTTGTTTTAATCCATAAAGAGATTTAACAAGTTTGCACACTTTTCTTTCCTGTCCTTTGACAGTAAAACCTTCTAGTTGTTCCATATAAATTTCTTCATTTAATTCATCATTTAAAAAGGCTGTTTTAACATCCATTTGATGCATTTCTAACTTATGCAACGCTGCAATAGCTATTAACATTCGAATGGAAGTTATTCTTGTAACTGGTGAATAGGTGTCAAAATAATCCAAACCTTCTTTTTGTTTGAATCCTTTGGCAACAAGTCTTGCCTTGCACTTGTCTATGGAACCATCGGGTTTCATCTTCTTTTTGAAGATCCATTTACAACCTATAGGTTTGCTGCCTGGTGGAAGATCCACCAATTCCCAAGTATGATTCTGCATAATTGAATCAATTTCGTTATTTATAGCCTCTGTCCAATAAGGTGCTTCAGGTGTAGACATAGCTTCCTTAAAGGTTTGAGGTTCATTTTCTAACAAAAAAGTTAGAAAATCAGGACCAAAGGACTTAGTCACTTTATGTCTCTTACTGCGTCTAGGTTCATCCTTATTTTCTATAGACTTTTGGTCTATATTTCCTTGTGAGCTAGTAATTGCAGTATCATAAGTTCTTTTATGAGAATTTATTATTTGCATATTTTTACAAGGAAAAATATTCTCAAAAAATGAAGCATTCCTTGACTCAATAATCGTATTTTCATGAACATCAAGAATGTCAGATTTGTGCACAAGGAATTGATATGCACTACTATTATGTGCATAACCAATAAATATACAATCAATGGTTTTTGGTCCTATTTTAACCTTTTTCGGATTAGGAACCATTACCTTAGCTAAACACCCCCACACTTTTAAATATTTATAAGATGGTCTTCGACCTTTCCATAACTCATATGGAGTTTGGTCTGATTTCTTGTGAGGTATTTTGTTAAGAATATGATAAGCTGAAAGTATTGCTTCCCCCCACAAATTCTGGGATAAACCAGAACTTATTAACATAGCATTCATCATTTCTTTTAAGGTTCGATTTTTACGTTCAGCAACACCATTAGATTGTGGTGAATAAGGAGCGGTAGTTTGGTGAATAATACCATGTTCTAAACAGAACTTACCGATGGGTGCTTCATATTCACCTCCTCTATCACTTCTTACTACCTTTATCTTTTGACTGAGTTGATTTTCAACTTCATCCTTGTAATGTTTAAACATTTCTAAGGCTTCGTCTTTACTCCTTAGTAAATAAACATAACAATATCTTGTGCAATCATTGATAAAAGTAATGAAATACTTTTTCCCACCTCTTGTTTGCACAAATTTTAAATCACAGATATCACTATGAATTAATTCTAGAGGTTTTGAATTCTTTTCCACAGAATGAAAGGGTGTTTTGGTTAATTTGGCCTCCACACATGTTTCACATTTATGATTTTGATCAATATGAAATTTAGGTAATAAATCTAAATTCATTAACCTTCGCAAGGTATTCAAATTCACATGACCTAATCTATCATGCCACACATTGAAAGACTCAAGCATATAAATAGAAGAATTCTCTTTATTCATAATTGAATCTTTGGGTACAATTGTCATTACATTTAGTTTAAACAGACCATCGGTCAAATATCCCTTGCCCACGTACATCCCATTTTTAGTAAGTACAAATTTATCAGATTCAAATACTAATCTGAAACTCTTCTTCCTTAGTAAAGAACCGGATACTAGGTTTTTCCGGATGTCTGGTACGTGTAACACGTCATTTAATGTAAGACTCTTCCCCGAAGTAAATTTCAGCACTACCTTCCCTTGACCTTCAATTCTTGAAGTTGAAGAGTTGCCCATAAAGAGTTGTTCATCCTTTTCTGTTTTACTATATTCTGAAAATAAATTTTTGTCAGAACATATGTGTCGAGTAGCCCCTGTGTCTACCTACCATTCTTTAGTATTTCCGACTAAATTTACTTCAGATACAATTGCTGAGAGGTTGATATCAGAAACAACAGCAACAAGATTCTCTACTTCGGACAACTGGGCTTGAACCAATTTATTCTTCGATGAATCCTAGTCCTTGCGTTTGCGACAGTCCTTGGCTCGATGTCCTGGTTTGTTGCAAACAAAACATGTTCCCTTGAATTTCTTAAAGTCCTTACCTTTATGACTCAGAGTAGAGATTTTCCTCTTTTTGTTGTGAGAGTTCAACTTAGGCCGTTTAACTTCTACTACATTGGCCTTTGACTCGTAGTAGTTATTCTTCGCCCCTTTCTCACTTAGTCTGTTATCTTCCTCAATCCTTAAGCGCACTATTAAGTCCTCGAGCTTCATCTCCTTACGTTTGTGCTTTAAATAATTTTTGAAATCTCTCCAAGATGGCGGTAATTTTTCAATTACCGATGCCACTTGAAAGGATTCACTAATAGACATGCCTTCTGCATGAATTTCATGCAGGATAATTTGAAGTTTTTGAACTTGATTGATAACTGTTTTGGAATCCACCATTTTATAATCCAAGAATCTGCCGACTACTATTTCTTTTGTCCAGCATCTTCTGTCTTATATTTCTTGTCTAACGATTCCCACAGTTCTTTTGCAGTGGCGATTGGACTATATACGTTATACAGTGTATTATCCAATCCATTGAGGATATAATTCCTGCATAGGAAATCAGAGTGTTTCCATGCTTCGATAGCAGCAACCATTGTGCTATCTGATTCGTTTTCCTTCAGAACAGGTGCGTCTTCTTGAAGGAATTTGGTTAAATTTAATGTTGTTAAATAAAACAACATTTTCTGTTGCCAACGCTTAAAATCTGAGCCATTAAATATCTCGGGCTTTTCTTGGTGATTCATTTTTTTTTCCTAATCTGTAAGAACAGAATAAAAAAAAATCCGACAAACCAAAATTGTCTTAAGATTGTAAGTTACACTTGCGGTAGATACCCGAGAATGAACAATTAGAAGTTTGACCGAGGCTTGTGTTGAACACAATGTCCTTAAGACAATTTTGTTCCCGCAACTTGGTGCACACGGATCAATGAACAATTGTCTCTCAGGATACAACGATCACACGTGTAGATGCAGCACTACAATCTACACGTCTAGCGAACCGAACGCTACTGTTTATACTCTCAAAGAATGCAAATGGAAAACAGAATGCTTGCACGTTTAAACAACAAAGAAGAAGAAGAGAAAAATTTTGAGTGAATAAAACTGAGGTTGAAATAACCTATTTATAGAATTTTAAGAGACAAGGTGTCTTTTGGGAAAAGATATTTCTAAGAGACATAATGTCTCTTGGAAAAAGAAAGGTGTGTCTCTGAAGAGACAACCCAAAACCAAAAGATGTATCCTTACAGAATGAACACGCACCCATGGAAATTAAGAGATGTGTCCCTCTCTGAATTAAGGGGTGTGCCCCTTCAAAATCAAGAGATATGCCCTTTCTAAATCAAGGGATGTGCCCCTTCAAAATCAAGAGGTGTGTTCTTTTTGATAGGAATAAAAGGGGTTGTTTGGAGCCGATTTGTCATTCACCCCAAATGGATTTTTGACAACTAAATACATGAAACTATTCTCTTTGTTGAAAAGAATAAGTTTCCAAGTGGTCTCGCCACAAATAAATAATGGGACCCACTTAAATCGTAGCTCAAATAGACCCACTCGGTCACAAAAATCTGGAAAAATTGCAGATTTTTCCAACAAAGGATTGAAGGGAAGGCAGAGAAGAATTTCCTCCTTTTTAATTTAGTTAATTAGTTAATTACCTTCCATTTTTAACCAAGACTCTACCATTTTGGTATCAGAGCATCAATCCTGCGATCATGACGACACCACCACCACCACCAGGCTTTGACAAGGTCATCCCCACTGTGACCGATGCACTTAGAGATGAACTTCAAATCAATCGGCAAGAGATCGCCAATTTAACTACGCAAATGGGGGAACTCTCAGCAATTGTTCTCTCAATCCAAAGCAGCCTCACTAAGGTTCTTCCACAACCAAGGTAACCTCCATACGATGAACCTCCTCTTCCGCTTCCTCGACAGCCACCACGCCAAGCTCAACCCATCTTCAGTGGGTTCCAAGGCTGCCTCATACTCCTAGATTTTCCCACCTTCGACGACGATGACCTAGAGGGATGGGTTTTTCGAGCACAACAATACCAAGGACTGAATGGCCTTCTTGACGAAAACATGGTTTGACTTAGCATCTACCCACCTTCTTGGCGATGTCATTCCATGGTACCAGTGGCTGGCAAGGACAGTGGGACGACCCTCTTGGAACGCATTCTGTCGTGCTTTTATTCGTGGTTCGGTTCCACTGAAGATGATGATCCTGAAGGGTCCTTATCTAAACTGCACCAGACTACTATTGTCTGCAACTATCAAGCTAGATTTGAGAGGCTTGCCAACCGAAGCCTTGTCTTGCTTGAATCTTTTCTCATTCGTTGCTTCATTTCAGGCTTACATGAGAACATTCGAGTGCTAAATCCTCTCACACTAGTTCAAGCTTATGTAGTTGATAAACAACAAGAAGAAACAATTACCGCAATTGTTTATACCGTACCACGACGACAACTGAACCGTACTGCACGTCCCTTGCCTCAATCACCTATATCATTAACTCCGGCTTTACCAAATCCACCTGCAAAATGGACATGACAAGCTCCAATAAGTGCCCCACCTGTTGGAATACTACCAGCAGGTATGCGAAAGATGAGTATGGCTGAGCAATAAGAACGTAGGCTCAAAGGGTTAAGCTTCAATTGCGATGAGCACTTTCGCCCTGGCCATCATTGCAAGAAGCCGTAATTATTGCTTCTTGAGATGGAGGAAGAGAACGAATCTAATGTTGCATCTGAACAAGAACTTGATGACACATCTGCTATTGAAGTCTCTTTAAATGCCTTAGTGGGTACACAATGGTTAGGAACTATGCGACTTTTGGGATGAATTAAAAAAACTGCAGTCACTATCTTAGTTGATTCTGGATCAACTCATAACTTCCTCCACCCACACATCGCCAAGCAATGTGGTCTAGCTATAACCCGCACTAATCCGATTAGTGTCACAGTGGCTAACGGCTGCAAGGAGCAAAGTCCCGGTCGTTGCAACAAAGTGGAATTATCTCTTCAAGGGCATTCATTCAATTCCAATTTTTTCATATTACCTATAATTACAAACCCTTGGAGTCATTACTTGGGATAAACTAACGATGAGATTCAAACACCAACAACGTCAAGTCATTCTCACAGGCATTTCTTCATCCTTTGATACAATGAATGATGAATCAGAATTTCATCTTCTACTCTTGCAACAAAGACAAGGACTGTACATATGTCTCTTGCATTCTCAACCAACTAAGGAGTCACAACAAGATCCTTCAGTTGTCTGCAACAATTTTCTGATATATTTGCCAAATCAAGTGAGTTGCAGCCTCATTGATGTCAAGACCATCGTATTCCATTGTTGCCTGGTAGTACCCCTACTAATGTCAGGCCTTATAGGCATCCCCATTTTCAAAAAAATGAAATTGAAAAATCGGTAAGAGAAATGCGTGATGCAGGCATCATTAGACCTAGCACAAGCCCATTTTCTGCACCGGTTCTTTTGGTTAAAAAGAAAGACGGGATGTGGTGTATGTGCATTGACTACCGTGCTCTTAACCCTATCACAGTCAAAGACAAATGTCCAATTCCAATAGTTGATGGACTCTTAGATGAGCTACATGGAGCTTCCATCTTCTCAAAATTAGACCTTCAATCCGGTTATCATCAAATAAGAGTCATTCAAGTCGATGTGCCTAAGACTGTATTTCGAACGCATGAGGGTCATTACGAGTTTCTCGTTATGCCATTTGGACTCTCAAATGCACCGAAAACTTTCCAGAGGCTTATGAATGATGCCTTTCATCCCTTCCTTTGACAATTTGTATTAGTATTTTTTACCATATACTCGTATATAGCCTTGATTTGGATACCCACCATATTCATCTAGCAACAGTGTTCCACACGCTCCAGAGCACCACCTATATGTTAAGAGGAATAAATATTCTTTTGCACATAGATCAGTAGAATATCTTGGCCACATAATTTCTGCTATGGAGATTCAAGTTGATCCATCAAAAATTGAAACTATGAAGTTATGGCCGAAGCCTTCATCTCTAACATCCTTCTGAGGATTCTTGGGTCTCATTAGTTACTATCAGAAATTTGTTAAGGATTATGGAAAGATAACGGCTTCACTCAATCAAATGCTTCGTAAAGATTCTTTTTATTGGTCCCCTTAAGCTAAAGAAGCATTTGAAGCACCAAAAAAAGCCTTATCTAATACACCCACCTTGGCTCTACCAGATTTTTCTCGTGAGTTTGTCCTTGAATGTGATGCCCCTGGATTGGGCATTGGTGCCATGTTATCAAAAGGTGGCCAACTCATTGCTTATCTTAGCAAATCATTGGCTGCTTGACACCTTGGTTTTATCAATTTACGACAAAGAGATGATGGACATTGTTGTTGTCATATCCAAGTGGCTTCCATACTTGCTTGGATGACATTTCAAGATCCTTACGGACCATCGGACCTTAAAATATTTTGTAGACCAAAGGTTAACCACAATGGAGCAACACAAATGGCTCACAAGGCTCATTGGGTATGACTATGAGATTGTATACTGCAAAGGTAAGGAGAATGTTGCAACTGATGCCCTTTCCTGCTTACAAGAATATTCTACAGCCCATGTTATAACAGGCCCTATATTTTTAGCTATGGATGAGATCCTCTTAGATAATTGGCAAAATGCAGCTCTTACCACCATCATTCAACGACTCAAAAATGACCCAAACTCCGTTCCACACTACTCAATCAATAATGAAATTCTGCAATACAAAGGCCTAATTGTTCTACCATCTGACTCAATGATACTCCAATTGGTGGACATTCTGGTTTATTACCCACCTACAAAAGGGTCTCAACCAATTTCTATTGGAAAGGCCTAAAAAGGGCTACCAAACGGTATGTGGCGGAGTGCGAGGTATGCCAACGTGTGAAATATGAAATCTTGGCCCACCCGGTCTTCTACAACCTTTACCAATCCCTGGCGAAATATGGACTGATGTGCCTATGGATTTCATTAATGGGTTGCCTAATTTGGTCCATAAGACTTCCATCATGGTCGTTATTGATCGATTCAGTAAGTATGCCCATTTCACTCCATTGTCGCATCCGTACACAACTTCAATCATAGCAGAAGTTTTCATTCGTGATGTTACTAAACTACATGGCTTGCCCCGATCTATCATCAGTGATAGGGATCTTGCTTTCATTAACCAATTCTGGGAGGTTACTTTCAATTGCAAGGCACTAAGTTATGCAAAAGTACAGCTTTTCATCCCTAATCTGATAGACAAACGGAGGTGTTAATCGATCTATCAAGCAATATCTACAGTGTTTTGCAGGGCATCATCCCCATCAATGGACAAAGTATCTTCTTTGGACAGAATTTTGGCGCAATACCTCTTACCACAGCACTATCAAAATGTCACCCTTTCAAGTAGTACATGGACGTCTACCACCATGTATAGACACTTACATTCCAGGCTCTACGAGTGTACATGCTGTTGATAATGCACTACGTGATTGTGTCCAGCTCCTTAACCTTTTAAGTTGCCCATAATCGAATGAAAACACAGGTTGATCAAAAACATACGGAACGAGTATTCAACGTAGGCGATTGGGTTTTTGTTAAGCTCCAACCTTATCGCCAACACTCTCTAAAGTACAGTAGGGTCCACAAGTTGAGTCCAAGGTTTTATATGGGCCATATCAAGTCAAAGCTCGTATTTGAACCATCGCATATAAGCTTGCACCACCAAAAGAATCAAGGATTCACCCGGTTTTTCATGTATCTTTACTCCAGAAGCAAATTGGTGCCTCAAATTCTCTAAGCACAACTCTTCCACCTTTGTTTGAATTAGAGTCACATGCTTGACATTTAACAAAAATTTTGGATCGTGAAATCTTCTAACATCAAAATCGTGCTATTACTAAGCTGCTCAATGGGAGGGCTGTCCAATAGAAGATGCTACATGTGAGTTCTATGAATACTTTGTGAGCCGATTTTTGGACTATGTGACTTGAGGACAAGTCAGATCCCAACTGGGGAGTATTGTTAGGCCTCCAACATCTTATCCTGCCATGTAGGATGTGATTGAGTCAATAAATCTGTAAATTAGTATAGGATCTGTTATTATCTTTTGATATCTTTTGAATTTTTGTTCCTGTTTCTTAAGAGAGATGTGAGACAGGAGTCTTTAAAAGGATTTAATGGGTTGAAGGGAAGGCGGAGAAGAATTTCCTCCTTTTAATTTAGTTAATCACCTTCCATTTTAAACAAGACTACCATTTGCAGTGTTTTCTCTCTCACTGGTTGAATCTTGCATTGCCATCCGCAAATCAAAGGTTAGGATTGCGATCTGATCTCTATAAATCTTAAAATCGATTCTAAAATTATGGAAATAAAAACTTAAAGAGAATCGAAATATGAAATGCCCAAAAATCATACCTCCAGCCATTGATTCTCACACATTTCTTCTCATTGGTTCCCTGCATGGATATCTGCTGGAACCGTCATCACTTGGGGGAATGCACTAAAGAGCCACGAGAAATCTAATAATCTTCTTGAGCTAAGTTCTTTCAATGGTTCTTGAAAGTTCGGGGCTAGAATTTGATGCTCTGCCTTGCATTTATATCTCTTCATCATTGTATAAATCGTTATTGATCAGTAATAGGAAGTCTTAGTACGCTCTGCGAAGTGTCTCATTAGCACGATATTGAGAATCAGGTGTTTCGATGACATACTCTATGAAGGGAACGATGTTGTCTGGGATTTACGAGCTCTGCACATGCACATAAATAAGTTAGACAACGAATTGACGCAAGATTCACAAGCTAAATGTAATAATTCCTTACTGAAGAGGGCATCAACGCCATGAACATCTCTACAGTCAATATCGTAATATTTCGACAGATGGCTCGGATGCAAGCAGTTCTTCCATTAGATACATCGATGTCTCTTTCGATCGCAGAGTCATTAATGGCTGCCAAGAAAAAATACAGTAAGATACAACCTTTTACTAATGTAGACTGACGAGATTCAGTAAGAATTGACTTACAACCAAAGTTAGTATGAGAACAATTTTGACCACCACAAGTTGTCTGTCGGTAGACACCTCTAGCGGCTGTGTCTCATCCACAGCTTCATCGATCTTTGTATCTTCTGCTTCCTTTACTAGGTCTACTGGTTAGGCCATATATGCTACCTCGACCAATAGTGTTATCCCATCGAAGATCTTAGCTTTCATAAATAGAGTAATGTCCTAACAACGTTATGATTTATATATTTTAAGACAAATAGGCCAAAGATATGTTATCCGGTAGATACCCAAGAATGAACAAAATGAAGTTTGACCGAGGCTTGTGTTGAACACAGTGTCCTTAAGAAAATTTTTTTTCCACAACTTGGTGCACACGGATCAATGAACAATTAATTGTCTCCCAGGATACAACGATCACGTGTAGAGGCATCATTTCAATCTACACGTCTAGCAAACTGAACGCTAATGTTGTACTATCAAAAAATGCAAATAAGAAATCAGAATGCAAGCACGTTAAAACAGCAAAGAAGAAGAGAAAATTTTGAATTTTTAAAAACTAAGGTCAAAATGACCTATTTATAGAATTCTAAGAGACAAGGTGTCTCTTGGGAAAAGATGGTTCTAAGAGACATTATGTCTCTTGGAAAAGGAAAGGTGTGTCTCTTAAGAGACAACAAAAAACCAAAGGAGGTGTCCTTACAGAACGAACAGGCACCCATGGAAATCAAGAAGTGTGCCCCTCTCTGAATTAAGGGGTGTGCCCCTTCAAAATCAAGAGGTGTGCCCTTTCTAAATCAAGGGGTGTGTCCCTTCAAAATCAAGAGGTGTGTTCTTTCTGATAGAAATAAAGGGGTTGTTTGGAGCCGATTTATCATTCACCCAAAATGGATTTTTGACAATCAAAAACATGAAACTATTCTCTTCAATGAGAAGAATAAGTTTCCAAGTGGTCCCGCCATAAATAAATAATGGGATCCACTTAAATCGTAGCTCAAAAAGACCCACTTGATCACAAAAATCTAAAAAAACTGTAGATTTTTCCAACAAGATATACTGTTCTTACTTGGCTCCAATTGTTGTGCCTATTTTCTACATCTTCAGATAGGGTGATCAAGATTCCCTTATACCGGTATTCTTCTCTCACGTATTCAGATATCCCAAGGAACTCGAGTTTTGAGTCATCCACCTGAGTGTCCTCTTCTTATTCTAGGAAAGCATTTTTGTTTTGAAGGGAGTCCTGCGAAAAAGAATGTGAGAAAATGCATTAGTGTAGGCGATTACATATTGACATTTCTTATCCTTGTTCAAGAATCCTTACTAGAATCACTTGCTGAGTCAGGATCTTGTCAAGATCGTCATCCCCGATGTATATCCTTTCATTATCCAACCCCTGGACCTTCTCCTCTTCAATGTCTGAGACTGTCGCCTCCGAATAACAAAGTGATTAGTGCCAAAAATTTGAGAGAGCCAAATTCAATAACATTTACTAGTCGCTTCATTGGTTTTTGTGGGTGCTTTTCCCTTGTCTTCTCCTGATTTCTCCCTTCTATCCTCTCATGTTGCATAGGAAAAACACAAAAGTTTATGTTCAGCATGCATTGCATCTAGATATAATAAATATACATACTAATAAATACTTACCTTCTACTATGTTTTCTCTTCTCTCCATATTTTCTTTTGGTTTTTCTTCCGTGATATCTTCTTCTTTTTCTTCTTCATCATCCCCAACTTCAGTTACCAAATCAGTTGGCTCCTCTTCTAGCTCCCTTTTATCTTCCCCACTTTCCTCACTTTCAGTCTCCTCTTCACTATTGTTACCTGATCCTTCCACCTCTTTTGTTGATTGATTCACGTCCTTCTCATTTTTTTTTTCTTTTTGTTCTTCTCTCTTCTACTGCCCCCTCTTTAGAGGCTGGTGGACTATCAGATTCCTCTACAGATTCATCGGATCTTTGATCCTCCTCGAAAGAGCTGGATCTTTCATCTACTTCATCATTTTTCTCTTGAGAGTATGGGGAAGCTTCCTCTTCCTCCATTTTTTCTGTCCTAGTTGTCTCGGGTACTTTCAATTCTTCAATTTCTACAAAGTAGCAACAACATGATTAATTTTTTTTTTTTTAACGTTAACCAAATATAAATTACAAATTATATTTCGTTAACTTTTTAATATCAAGAACCTTCTATTAAATTTTAATTTTTTTTTTTTGACTTACTCTTCCTTCAAAGGTTCATGATATTACATCTTGTGTGTGCGCGCCTATTTTATTTTAATCCCTAGTTCTTTGATTCAACCATTTTCAAAATTTTACCGAGCCCATAGCCTTGACACAATGGTACAGTTCCTATTAGCCTTCTTCCTTATCTTAGTTATATAGAAATATCACACTCTATGTGGGTATATTTACCGGTTTCTTCCTAAATCCCGGATTGATGGCACGCCTAAGACACTCTACCATACTTTAGCTACTGAGACATTGGTTTTTCTTTTTGTTTGGCCTTTCCCTTTTCTAACCAGCTAGAGTCTTGGACTTCCTCTCTAATGTATTTTTTGAGTGACACAAGATTTAGAGTGTTATTAGCCTAACCCCTTTGGATTTTCTTCTTTATTCCCCCTAATCTACTTTAGGACCATTTTCACTCTATACTTTTATTTTGTTTTTACCATCATCTGTGGTTTCATCCACAAGTTGTGCTCTCTTCAATGTCTTTTCACTCTGCTTTTCTTTCTTATGGGTTCCTTGCTTATAGTCACCCTTGTTTTTCTTTTCTTACTCTTTACATGGCATTCCTTCTTTTCGTCGGCTTCTCCCTCTTCTTTGGACTCCACCACGGACTTTCTTATCTTAGTTATATGGAAATATTACACTACTCTATGTTCGCATATTTACCAGTTTCTTCCAAAATCCCAGATTGATGGCACACCTAAGACACTCTACTATACTTTAGCTACTGAGACATTGGTTTTCCTTTTCGTTTGGCCTTTCCCTTTTCTAACCAGCTAGAGTCTTGGATTTCCTCTCTAGTGTATTTTTTGAGTGACACAAGATTTAGAGTGTCATTAGCCTAACCCCTTTAGATTTTCTTCTTTATTCCCCCTAATCTACTTTAGGACCATTTTCACTCTATACTTTTATTTTGTTTTTACCTTCACCTGTGGTTTCATCTACAAGTTGTGCTCTCTTCGATGTCTTTTCACTCTGTTTTTCTTTCTTTCTTATGGGTTCCTTGGTGATAGTCACCCTTGTTTTTCTTTTCTTATTCTTTACAAGGCATTCCTTCTTCTTGTCGGCTTCTCCCTCTTCTTTCACTACAGGAAAATGTCGATATAGCGACATGATTTAGCGATGGTAATGGTACTTCTGTCGGTACATACAGCGACAGTACTTTTGTTATGCCGTCGCTAAAACAAATACCGACGCCACCTACTCCGACGAGTGCCGACGAAAAATGACTCCGTTGGTATAATATTCGACGACGGACTTCTGTAGATTTAGCGACGGATCTAACCGTCGGTATAAGTCTCTTTTCTAGTAGTGTTTGGACTCCACCACAGACTTTTTCTTGTCTTCCTCTCGTTCTTTATTCATTGTTCTCTTTTTATCTTTTTCTTCCTCTGCCTCAAAAATCAATTTCATCTATACTCGCTGGCTCTTTGAAGATCTTTGTCTATCGAGGTGTCCAAGCCACTCTCACAACACACCCTCAATATCTTCTCTTTGAGGTAAAAAAATCTTCCCTCTCCAACCTATACTATGTGACTAGGGATGTTCCGAGTACAAGTACAGTCTCTCGATGTTCCTTAAATGTTCGTCTAGATTTGGGACATGACAAAGTAACGTGCGTTCATGCATTGCTTGAAATACTATACATACTTTGGCGTCTTCGTTCAGACCCTCAGGTCCATTGCAACTTTCACACACTTTACCTCTGAGCAGTTGAAGTATCGTTTCTTCAAGTACTTGGTCATCAACCCCTCCTTCCTTCGGAATGAACATGGGGCATCTTGGTCTTCTTCGAGTTGTAGGGCCCCTCTGTGGGGGTTGTAGACAACATGCACTGCTTGGTCATCTATCTTTTATTTATTAACCACCAAGTAGGAAAGTCAACGGGTAGCTTTCAAAATGGATATATCTATATCTGAATTTGAATCTAAAAAAATAGTGATATCCGAATTCGAATTAGATCGAATACTACTTACCAATATTCGAATTCGCATCTGATTGAATTATCAAATATCCGATATTATCCTATTCGAATCTAATTGCATATCGAATTCAAACACTATTTGAAATTATATACTTAACTGAAATTTAACTGCTATTCGATTCGAATTTGATAACCATTCAAAATAAAATTATTATTCAAAATTGTTGGCAAATGTAGGATTTTAAAAATAAAAATATAATTACATAACCAAGACTTTGTAAGACTCTTTAAATACTTAAATTACTAATAAAAAAAACAATGCTAACTTATGGTCAAAGGGTTAACCTAATCTTGAATTTTGCAAGGGTGTAAAACTAATATCACCAATTTTACAGGGGGAGTAATAATTTAAGCCAAATCTTTTTAATGTTTGAATAGTGTTTTAATCTTTATAATGGTGTGAATAAGTAAATTTTGGAGTGCCAATTGTGTATCTCAAAACTTATGTAGTTCGACAATAAATCTACGTCCATGGATAAATATGAGATCCTCACTATTTCAAAGAAAGTCATAGTTATAATCCCACTCCTATTATAAAGAAAAAAAAACTTAAAATCCCTTGTAGAAATCTCAAAATGAGTTTGCTATGAACCGGTGGCCCATAAAAAGATGTAATTTTCCATATATATATATATATATATATATATATATGAAATTGAATAAATAAAATTACCATCGGTGATGGTCTATAATGCAAACTAAACCAAAGAACTACCTTTGCACCTCATTTGAATTGATCTTTTTCGTATGGGGTAGGATAAGTAGACACATGGAAAGGGAACTCATATGTTCACTCATAATCCACACCGTGTATATGTGAAATCCAAGGGTCAGGATAAAAAAAGTATCCCAAGAATATAAGGCAAAAATTCGGAGATAAATAAAAAAATTTGGATTTAATATTTACATGGTTGGGATTGTGTGTGAACATATGAGTTCAGTTTCACGAGTCTACAAATCCCAGCCCTTTTCTTATTAGTCTATTTGAAATTTAAAATCACTTTCTCGAATAATCAAAAATGGAAAGTTTCCACCATGATGACGAATTCAAATTTATATCCATTAAATTTTACATATTATCATTTTTAACCCATTTAACAATTAATGAGAAAATTTATTTTTTGTCCGCTTTATTACCGTTGGAGATCTCCCTTCATCGTCTAGATTTTGTCCTAAATATGCGCTTTATTACCGTTGGAGATTTCCCTTGATCGTCTAGATTTTGTCCTAAATATACTCGTTTGAACCAATATAAATTGAATCAAGAACATAAACAGAGGAACTCATTCTTCATTGAGCTTCACCTTCCATCAAGCAATGGCCGGAACATTCCCTTCCCCACCACACCATGAGCAACAGTCTCGTTTCATTGCTTGGACTCCTCCGCCGGAGAACCATTGGAAACTCAATATCGCGGGCACAAGCCTTCCGTCTGGCCTAGGTGGGGCTGCTGCTGTCATTCGTGATGATTTTGGAAGATTTAAATGTGCAGCTGCTGAACATGTCACTAATGCTAATGATGATAAGTGTGAACTATGGGCGTTGCAGTTAGGCTTCAACTTAGCGCTAAGCCTCGGAGTAGACTATATCGAAATTGAAAGTGATTCTCTCCTACCATTTCGAGTTCTCAACGGTCTCATCCTACCATCAAAGGATATTGATCAAGTTTGCGAACAGTGTCAAATCTTATTTGTCCAGTTTCGAGGTTATACGCTAAGTTATGTGCATCAAAAGTCAAACCAGGCTGCACGCTTACTTGCTGATGAGGCTATGTATGGTGATGGCCTTCATCAATGGCCAATCAATCCACCTCCTAATATTGAGTTGATTTTACGTGATGATGTAATTGGGCGTTCGGTCCGTCATTGAATGATCTTTTATTATTTACCAAATAAATAAATAAATAGAGAAACATGGAATAAATATATGAAATTTATGAATCACAAAATCTAATATGAATTTCTTTATGGTTGTCGATTTGAATATTTGTTAATGCCCATCTTCAATTTCTTTTGAGAGTTGTTGTTAAAGATCATCATCATCACTAATCATCGATATCTAGTGGTAGAAGATCTAGACCATAAATTATCAAATCGGATCGAATCCAATCCTTTGATAGCTCTGCCAAATGTCAATGGGGATTGGGTCCAAATCAAATCGGTTCGATATGGACCAAATTAACTCATCGGTTCGGTTAAAATCCGAACTGGAACGAATCCGATAAGAATTGAGTCGGACCCTTGTTAGATTAGGTATTTTTAAGGATCCAAATGTGATTAAAGTATAAGTCAACTCATTTATTTAAAATAAAGAAATATGATATAAAATTATTAAATATGAAATTAATAAATTAGAGACTGACTTTCCTTGAGATGCCTAATGACCCCCACCGTCCATCAAAGCCTTTTTTGCTCCTCTCTCATCTCTCTGATCTTTCTTCTCACCTCTCTCACTCACTCCTCTCTCTCCCTCTTCTGCCATGATCAAATCTCTACCGTTAATCCCAACTGTCTCAATAACTCAAACGCATTACGTTTTTACTCAGTATAAAGAGGCCAACCAAAGATCGGTACACCAAACCACAAACTTTCCAAAATAAATCACAATGTGACACCTGTAGAGAATTTAGTTATTTTTTATTTTACAACTGCATATCTAAAGTAACTTTTTAATATCATGGGAAATAAACTTCTAATTTAGTTTATCCATTTACTTTGATAGAGATTGTATATTTTGATACAAATTTAATCTCTTTAAATTATCAAATTTTATTAATTGTGGACAAACGTAATAAACTATTTACAATCCAAACTCTATGATGTATAAAATTGTACATCATTTTATAAAAATTGTACAATCCAAACTCCATGCTTTTGTGGAGTGGATAGTTTGTAACTTTGTTCATATGGAATAGTTTGCGTCAATCATTTTATAAGAACTTATATAAAATTTCAAACTCATTTTCTGTTTCAATAAAAATGTCTTTCAATCACCTCTGCAAACCTTCCGTAAACTTGTATCCAATCACTAAAAGCTGAAAGACAATAGGGTATGATTGGTGATAGGAACACCACCCACCAATACTTCAAAAGAAACCACTAATGATATAATGATATATTTCATCCATTGATATAATTTTTCTACCTTATACATCAAACAGACTAAACGATAAAAAAAAAAGATTAGCATTGAGACACATGCCCCAAGCAAGAACAATGTCTCACAGGTTATGCAAGCGCTAGTACACTTTTACAAACACTGATGACAGGCATTCCAAAAGAGGATTTCATGTTTTATTTTTTTTGAATATCTTCTTGCATTTAGAAATAGAAAAATAAGACAGGGCTGAAGTGATTCTAACCTGTGAATAACAATAGAACAAGGAGGAGGCATTTGGAATTTGGGGCCACCATCACAAAAACTGAAATGAACCTTCCACAAAGATCAAAACTGCCTTGTTAGGACCATTACACATGTTATTATTTAAGAAACTTAGTCATCTTCATCATAAAGAAATATAAAGGGTCAATGATTAATAAGAATATACCTAAGAAAAGGTAGGAATGAAAAGCAATTTAGATATCTAAATATTAGAGTGCATTGTGAGGTGATTTATTATAATAAGGTGTATTGTGATACAGAAAATCACTATCATGGATTAGGCTTGGTAGTTGGGATAGTTTACTAGATAGACAAGTGACTCTTCCAAAGTGGGTACTCATTTCTAGCATTATGGATTTAACCTATACCCTATTTGTGCAACATTTTAGTAGAAAAAGTCCTTCCCTTAGGGACAGGTCATGGGTGAGGAGGGATTTGAACCTCCGACACCATGGTTCATGGCCATGTGATCCAATCCTTTGAGCTACAGTTCCCACCCCATCTCTACTGGATCTATACCAACTCCAATTGGGCTACATTAAATGATACTCTAATATAATTTGAGAGTGAATTTTCTTTGTTTTAAACTAAGCTTGTTTCTCATGGATGAGCAAAGAAAAACAAGATTGGGTCATTCTGTTGCATACACTCTCAGTAAGCAAAATAAAAGAGTTTAGAGTGAAAAATATGTTAAGAGGAGTAATTTAATTTAATTGACACAAAAATCTAAGAAACAATAATTTTTAAACAAATAAATGCAACACTTGATTTTTAAACAATGGAAAGTAATGAAATCTCACTAGAGATCAATTGTATCGGCTGGTACTTCACTATGTCAAATTCTATCAGCCATGATTCAACTGTGTTAGAAAATCTCATGCCTTATAATGTACTGCAACGAATTTTTCATGTACTAGTCATTTATGCAAGACCATGCACTTGGACCTTGGAAAAGCAGCTTAACATCTAATAAAAAAAACTCTCTAAATATCTTATTTGAAGAAAAAAAGATTGTCCATTCTTACAAGGTTGCCACGTTTGGCATATCCCCAAGATAATCCGGTATCACTCTAGTAAAATTACAATTCCTCAATACTCTGCAACTCAATTCAATTTATGTCGATTTAAATTGTTAACACTACATAATCATGAGATACATAAAAAAGCATTCAACTCACAGTGTTCTTAAATTTGTCATGTTACTTAGTGGTGGGAACTCTATTAAATTTATGTCACTAATTCTCCTGCATATAGAATTTCCACCAAGTATTTACTACTCCTTGAATCGCTTAGTCAAAGATTACCAATTAAACTAAGAGAGAAATACAAAATGGTACAATAAAACAAGATTCAAAGCAATCAAATCAGATTCAAGTAGGAAGCATACGATAGATCCTTTCTTCTCAAATTACTTTTTCGAAGGTTATCAAGCTAAGTAAAACAAGTTCACAAATAAAAACAAAACTAGTCTAAATCCACGAATTACTTGGTTTATACAATTGGGAATCTTCATAGAGACTTGAACCCAAAGCGAGAGAGAGGAAAAACAAGAGTCGAGACTGATTGAAATAAATGATTAAACTGAAATTAGGGTTTAATTCTAAAAAAATCAAAGTGAAACCCTAAGTATAAGTCTTTTAAACTAAAATTAAAAGATAAATTCGAATGAAATCTGTTGAAAATGTGATTGAGATCAGAACTAAAATATCCTAATCTCAACCAACAAAATCCTAAAAACCTACCTGTTGTTGCGGAAGCTCAACTTAGTCAATCCTGTCTCGATATTAAAAACCTAGAAAATGAAATATATGGTTTAGGGATCAATTGCTACACCATAAAATTCAATCAACACTATAGAACTAGGGTTTTGATTAAAATCAAACCAAAAAATAAAATCAAAACTATATTATCGAACCTGATTAAAGTTTCGATATCATATCAAAAACTTAGAACCAAAGTCGTTGAAGATTACATAAAGAGAGATTGAGAGTTCAATCTGAAGAAATAACAAATAAAAAAACCAAAATCATTGAGTGGGACTAAGAGCTCAAACCCTAGAATAGTTCAAAAACGGGAAAAAACAAACAAACCTGATGAAGAGCGCTATGGATCCAACTTGAATAGATCAAGTTGAGAGAGAATGCGAGTTTGTTTATGTAAGGAGAGATGAATAGAGATGAATCCGAGAATCAAACCTGATCGAAGAGAGAGAGAGAGAGAGAGAGAGAGAGAGAGAGAGAGCGAGCTTTAAGGAGAGATGAATATAGAGGAATCTGAGAATCAAACTTGATCGAAGAGAGAGAAAGAGAGTGCAATTCATTTTTCTTTCTTAGATGGGAAAGAAAAGGATTTTTTAAGAGAGTGGTTATTGGCACCCCAACTTTGACTTATAGTGGTAGAAACGACTGCTAAAAATTATCGCAATTAACGACAGCCTTTAGCAGTCGTTTTTAGCACAATTGTAACGTCGTGAAAAACGCAATATGACGTAGTGAGTGTTCAGTATGAGTGCATGTGAGTAAGACTTCCCACATGCATACATGAGCTACACATATAAACACAATTTCTCCGCATGTTGTGTTGTCTTATGTATTCATTTATCCATTTAAACACATATGAAACTTATAGAATGTATTCTCAGGTAACAAATATACATCTATATACATTTAAATGTATGTTTGCAGCTCTATACGCATGCATCTATATCATTTCATGGCAGGTTCCTTGGATATTAAGCTATTAAATTTCTTCAAGTTTTTGTTTCTCGGTACACGTCCAAAATTGTCCATGTTATCATTACTGCAATAATCCAAGTGAATTACAAAAACATTTTCACTGTAGGCTTTGTTAATACATTGTAGCTCATTTCCAAACTCTTCCTTCAATGCCATGTATTCTCAATATCATAGATGAAAGACGTGTCATTGTATTGTTGCACTATGTATTAAATCTAAATTGTTTGTCAAATAACACAAGTTAGGAAATGAACTAAGTAACAAAAATCTCTATGCCTCTTATCAATTTTTTTTAAGTACCTTTCTTTTTTCCTGTTTCCTATGTTTTGATCCCCAGAGTTGGAAGAGTTGGTAAAAGTTTGCCGAGACAATAGAGCACTTTGAGGCAAGACTCACTGTAAGGAATTATAGAGAACATACCTTCTTAACACAGTGGAGATCCGAACCTTGAGTTGTGTCACGTTGAGTCGATCGTCGGAGATTGGAAGTCCAAAAAATTGTCACGTCAACACTACTAGAGCTGTCATTGTTTCAACGTTTTAAACCCTAGGGTCCTCTTGATAGAAACCCAGAAACCTGCAACTTAGAGAGAAGAAGTTTCTTTCTGGGAGAATCTTATTTTCTGTTATCTATTATTCTTATTATTCACGTCCCACATCTTATCTATTTATAGATAAAATAAGAAGTCAATCTTATTAGGACTCTAACTCTAAAAAGGAGTTCTAAAACGTGAATAATAAGAGTTGGGTCCACATGGGCGCCCAAAAACAACTAACATCTCCCACTCGTCCATGGTAAGACTCAACAATCATCTCCTCATCTTAAGTTATGCATGAATTTTTTTCATACAAGGGAATAAGGTGTGCGATCAACGAGAGTTTGACTTCTGGAGAGAGCATTATGCCTAGTTTCTATTTAACTGACAAAACACATCTCATCTCCTATAACTCACATATGCCTCAGACTTATTTGACCACATCGGATTGAGCATTTTCCAAACCCTCATGAGCCTAAGCTCAGAACAATGTTCGACCTTGTACACAATGCATGAGCTTTCTTTCAAAAAATAAAATAATTTATAAAATTATACATTTTGTTGAATATACAATAGTATACTTTAAAAAATAAATTGAAAGAAGAAATATCAGAGTCGACACAAGCTCTAGTCATTATGTACAATTTATCATTAGAATGTGATGCCAAATAATCTTCCTCAAGCCCTTATGTTGCTTAGTTTTGGTTAAGTTACTTTCCCGGTCATGTTCCATTAGACCTTATCAATCCTAGTCATAGGTAACATACTAGAGTCAGTAAACATTAATTTTTACTTTACAACATAGTTATAAGTCACTAAGTGCACAATAATTACCTAATTATTTAAAATACTCACACAGTAAGGAAACATGAAATCATTCACTTACTTGTATAGGTAATAATAAAGGTAAAAAATAAATAGCGCATGTAGTATGACTTACATGCTATGGTGGAGCTCCTTAAGAGTTCGTCAACCTCAACACCATACAGATCCAAGTCTAGTCATACTGTGAGCGCCTAACTTGAACTTCCCAATCCAATTGCTTACCAAAGCACCTGATTAAAATTCACTTTCGATTTTTTCAGGCTTTATGATTCTACAAGTCTATGAATCATAATCGATTCATATGAATCTCATCTCGACAATATTCAAGGTGACAATAATACAATTATCAAGCTCTTGAAATCATTGCGCCTTGTAAGATTAGTTCAACTCTTAAGGTTTAATTGTCTAAAAAATACCTTCTTGCTCGTAGTTTATGCACCAGGGCGATCATTGTATGAGTGAATGACCTTAGCTTGACGATGAAAAATAAGTCCATATTCAAAAAACATAGTAAAAAATGTGTGGGCATAAGATAATAAAAAAATAATTCAATATACTGATGATATAATTGAATGGAAGGAATAAATGTTTATATATAAAAGGAAATATCCAATAAAACAAGAAGTTTATTACAATCACAAATCAAAACCTACGAAGTCCCAAACTCCTAACATGAGTATGATAAATGTCTCATGGAATAGATTTAGTTAGAGGATCTACTACTATATGACCTGAAGAAATATGTGATAAGACTACCTCCTTCTACACAACCATATCTCGAATATAGTGGTAGCGAATATCGATGTACTTCGATTTTTTATAGTATTTAGGATCCTTTGCATATGCCAGTGCTGCCATGCTATCACAATACAATGGTACAGGATGCAAGGCACTATACACTATACTGAGTCGAATAAGGAATCTTCTCAACCACACAGTTTCTTGAACCGTAGCACTACATGCAATGTATTTTGATTCCATCATGGATAGTGCAATACAAGACTGTTTCTTGTTAGACCAAGAAATAACACCATCTCCAAGCAAGAATGCATAACCTAATGTGGATCTACACTCATTTAGACCACTAGCCTAATCAACATCACTATAGCCCTGTAATCACAAATCTGCTCTTTGGTAACATAGTGAATAATCTACAATTCCACGCAAGTATCGAAAAATTCTCTTTACTGCCTTCCAATGAGCAGTTCCTAGATTATTTTGATAACGACTAACCAATCCTACTGTAAAGCAAATATCTGATCGAGTACACATCATAGCATATATCAGACTCTCAATTGCATTTGCATAGGGCACTTGTGCTATCTTTTCCTCCTCTGCATCTGTCATAGGGCAAAGACTAAGATGTAAAGAATGTCTTTTCTAGACTAGAGTGTCTATGGGTTTACAATTTTGCATATGGAAATGCTTAAGCACTTTATTAATGTAAGTTTCCCGAGACAAACATAGAAGTCTTTTAGAGCGATCACGAGTGATCTTAATTCCAAGTACAAAATTTGCTTCACCCATATCCTTCATTTCAAAATTTGATAATAACCACTTTTAAGTGGCGACAATCAACTCCATATCATTTCCAGCCAGCAAAATGTCATCAACATACAGAGACAATATTAAGAAACTCTTTCCACTCTATTTACATACACATAATGCTCCTCTTCCTTCATCGTAAACCCATTTGTAGTAATGGCTCGATAAAAATAAAAGTACTATTGCTTGGATGATTGCTTCAAACCATAGATAGACTTTTTAAGTTTGCAAACTTTGCGCTCATGTCCTTCTATTTTGAAGCCTACAGGTTAATCCATATAGATCTCCTTATCTAAAACTCCATTGAGAAATATTGTCTTAACGTCCATCTGAAAAAATTCTAAGTCTAAATGTGCGACAATGGTTAAAATGAGACGAACAGATGTGAGTCTTACTACTAGTAAGAAAGTCTTATCATAGTCAATACCATCTATTTGGGTATGTACTTTCGCAACCAGACGAGCTTTATATTTATCAATAGTTTCATCGACTTTTCGTTTGTCTTTTAGAATTCATTTGTTTTCAACAATCTTGCGTCTAGGCGGAAGATCAACAAGTTCCCAAACTTGGTTCTTCATCATAGAACTAATTTCATCTTGCATAGTAGTCATCCATTCTTTAGAAGCGGATGATGACAATGCCTCCCAGTAATTCCTAGGTTCATCATCATCAAGTAGAGCAAACATGAATGATTCCCCTTCAATCTCAAATTGACGACGGGGTATTGTTCCACATTTACTCTTACGTAATTCAAGATCATCATCAGTAATATCTAGTGGTACACTCCCATTATCCTCGATGATCATCGGATCATCAGAAGGTTTAGTTACCCCACCCTTGTCGAGAATAGGTGGAAGTTCCTCTTCTGATTTCAGAGTTAGTTCTATCAACTCATAGAACTCATGTGATGTTTGAGTTTTCTTTCTACTTAGGAAATCATTTTCAATGAAATCCACATCTTGCGGCTCAATCTCTACTATTCCACCATTGTCTTGTTCATAAATAAATACAAAATCCTTAGAATGCTCAGAATATCTTATGAACGTGCATTTCTTAGCTCTCATGTCTAATTTTCCAACTTGATGGGAAGGGATATGAACAAAACCAGATGATCCTCATGGACGTAGATGACCTAGATCAAAATTTTTGCCTATCCATAACTTACAAGGAGTGGATGTGACATATTTAGAAAGTACCCTATTGAGGATGTAGGTTGCAATCGACAGAGCATCTCCCTAGAAAAAATAGGAAGGTTTGTTTGCGCCATCATCGATCTTACCATGTCTAAAAGGGTTCATTCCTTCTTTCTGCTACGCCATTTTGTTGTGGAGTAGAAGGAATTGTTAATTGCCTATTGATACATTTTTCTTCATAGCCTCTGATAAATATTCGTGTCCTCGGTCGATTTTGAGAGTCTTAATTTTCCTCTCTAACTGATTTTCAACTTCTAACATAAATTTTTTAAAGTAATCTGGTGCTTCAAATTTATGTGAAATCAAATAAACATATCCATACCACGAATAATCATCAATAAATGTGATGAAATAGGTCGTTCCATGGCGTGCCCTCATATTAAGTGGTCCGCAGATGTTAGAACATTTCTAGTAACTTTCAGATCGTGAATCATTTGAGATATTTTCCTAAGATGCTCGACCATGGTATTATTGGGAGTCTTTTTATATGAGTCAAATGTTAGCGTCAATGCGTACAATCTGGTTGTTGAAGTACATGTAAATGACAGTTTCAAAGCATCTTACATATCTTTGATAGTTTGATAACCCTCAAATTCACCAATAAAATCATTGTGCATTCTACTCAGCATAGTAAAGTGAGTGCACCTATCTTTTTTCTGCCAATTCAGGTATGTGTCCATGTTACGACGATGTTGTGTAGAAGTCCCTTCTTTTGGTCTGTCCATAACTATGGTCAAAGTATCCAAGACCCCTTTCTCATCTAAGAGATACTGGATCTTACACTGTCAAATGTCATAATTATTATCATCCAATTTCTCTATCTTATTTAAATCCGCTACTACATTTTTAGATGCCATTGCAAAATACTATAAAAAAAATGCAAAAAATGTGCACAAATTAAATTAAAAAAATATAATTTTTGTTATATCTATCAATTATGTCACACACAAAAAATTTGCTCAATCCCCCAAATCAACCAATCAAGATCAATGTTATGACATTAGATCGAAAAACTAAACATTGATGATTGTCAAAGTTAGCAATAATCTCTTTTGATCATAATTTTGATCTTAATTGCTTAATCCATGACGTGCAAATTTTAAAGAGGAACCCCAAAGGTTACCACTCTTAATCGTAATAAAAATAATAAATATTTAAATTTGTTCACAAAAATAATTGTTGACATCATGTTATACTAACAGCTATAATCAAACAATTAATTACTGATATATACATAATCAAACAATACACATTTGCATGGCATGTGCTACATTATTAGCAAACAATTTTATCTATTTTAAAATACATCTCATACAATTCCTTGAAGGTTGATGTTCATTCAAATAATTTTAGAATTAAAAATTACTCCAAGGCTACACCTCATAATAATCAATATAAAATTGGCGAGCTATATTTATAATCGATGTTATTTAACTATACAACCTACTGTTGTATATTAAAAAACCTATTTCAATCCATCATATCAACAAATATAGAGTTCTGTTGAACTCAACTTGCTGTTGTATATTAAAAATCCGAATTCAATGCATTATCTTAACAATTCTAGAGTTCTGTTGAACTCAGTGTTGTATAGTTATACAACTACAGTTGTATATTATAAAACTACTACAACCAATGTAATTTAATTAAACAACTTCTGATGTATATTAAAAAATCTATTTTAATTCAATATTTTAACAAGTAAAAATATATATATAATCAATGTTAACCATACATCAGTTTTCTAACACTAAACATTAACTTTATATATATAAAAAAATATCAAACTATGATGTATTAAACATACATCAAAATTAATCTTATTAGCTATTCTTGAGAAGATAAAGGTTCTGTTAAAACCTGTTCTTAAGCTATTATCTTCTTTGTGAAGGTATATGTAGAACAGAAGAAGAAGAGTTTGAAAGAGCTTAAAACAAAAATGAAGACCATCTTCAATTGCCCCAAGCTACCGAAGCAATCAAGGGATTGTCCATGGCACCCAAGTTGCGAGTCCACGGCGAGGTTCAACGAGAAAAAATGGGTTAAGAGATCTTTAACCTCACTGTTACTTCCTCTCTCCCTAGATGAAGCCATAGCCGTCCAAATCCCTAATGGAGGAGAGCTTTGACGACAAACTAGTAGCCATGGGTGCGCCTAAGCTTTGATCGAAGACGTAAATCGAGTAAGTCACTTTATATCTCTTCTTCTAATTTATTTATTTATTTTATTTCATTTTTAGATTCTACCTCCTTCCTCTTCTCAATTATTTTTATTGAACTTCAACAAGAAGTAATAAAAATCGAAAAACAAATAGGGTCTAAGTGTCTGACGAGGGTTCGACGAAGAAACCCCAAATTTCTAGTTCAAAATCTATTTAGGGATTAAATAAATTTTTGTCCTCAAAAATTGATTAAAAAACCTTTTGGTAGTAGAACTCTTAAGGCTTTGTTCGATCTAATAAAATCGATTTGGGTTTTTTATCCAAACAACACAACGGAGCACAAAACAAAATTTGGCTCTGATACCAATGTAAGGAATTATAAGGAACGTACCTTCTTGTCGCAACGGAGATCCGAACCTTGAGTTGATCGCCAGAGATCGGAAGTCCAAAAAACCATCACGTCAACGCTACTAGAGCTGTCGCTATTTTCACGCCTTAAACCCTAGGATCCTCTTGATAGAAACCTAGAAACCTACAACTTAGAAAGAAGAAGTTTCTTTTTGGGAGAATCTTATTTTCTGTTATATATTATTCTTATTATTCAAGTCCCACATCTTATCTATTTATAGAGAAAGTAAGAAGTCAACCTTATTAGGACTCCTTCTAACTCCAAAAAGGAATCCTAATATGTGAATAATAAGAGTTGGGTCCACATGGATGCCCAAAAGCAACTAGCATTCACTATAGCTGGATGGGGGTGGTTGTGATGTCTCTTTGGTCTCAAAGAGAATATGGTCCCTCAATTCATTCTTAATTTGAAGGTGAGTCTTCTCTTGTCTTCTTATCCAAAATCTCTGTTTAACTATTTCGAGAAACTTCTCTATGGATCTCCTATGTTAACATGGGAAGTTTGTTGTGATTCATTTTTCATATTCAGCACATCTCAGCTATGGGTTCATATTTGTTTCAGGAATTGTTCTACCAATCAAGGATTGAAAAGGGGGTAATCAATAAGAATTTTGTAGAAGTCTCTTTTTAATGAATTTTGTAGGACAAGTTTTGCTAGATGGTAATGACATAAAGATACTGAAGGTGCGATGCCTCAGGGAACAAATTGGGCTTGTAAGCCAAGAGCCTACTCTATTTGAAACCACAATTATAGAAAACATGCTCCTAGGTTGGCTTGACGCAACCCAATGATATTTTCTCTTTCTGTCAACTATTTCCTAATTATTTAGCTTGCATGGTATTCTTTTCCATTTTCTCTCTTTCTGCTTTTTTAACTATTTTGTCACATTTGTGTTGTAGAGGTAGTTAATAGTACACTTACCACCAAATTGGATGCATTAGTGGGAAATACATATATTTGAAAGCGGGTTTTTGCATTCTAAAGCAAGAAGTGTAGAAGATGTTGAAAGAGACGATGATTCTGAATGTGATGTTGGTGAGGATCCTAAAGTTGATGTAGGTGGTACCACTGAAGATACCAACAAAGAAGTTTTCCTTTCCAAAGCTCAAACAACTTTATTCAGCGTTGATGTTGAGTTCGTGTTTGGGCCGAGTGATGCATTGAAAAGTTGCCTATCCAAGATGGAGTTTGATCTAGGTGTGAGACGAGCATCAAGTCTGCCACTATACGGGATGATCATCCAATTTGGATTGAATACAATGAATATTCCATAGATGTTTTTCACAATGTAACAATGTAATTTTTATTCATATATTGTTTGTACCACATTTTTTTAGATGATTTTCAATTTCATCGTTTATAAATTGTTTTGTGACGAGCTCATGGAATTGGATCTATTTTTATGTTCCATTTATTTTATTTTATTTTTTATTCAATAAATTTAAAATTAAGAAGGGCTAAAAATCATTCCTATCTTAGTGTTTGTCTATAACGTCCCTAAAGAATATAATGGATTTAAGTTGTTTTGGGTTGCAAATTTGTAACGGTTAATAGCCATTCAAAATTATAAATCAGGAACAGTTATGAACCGTTCCAATTATCAATATTTAAAACAGCTTCAAACTATTTGAGGTGATTAATGACACCTCATTTAAAACGATTCCAAATTTCGAAATTTGATGTAGTGATCGGTGACTTTTTAGGTGAGACCAGCAAAGAAGACAACCAAAAAAGAAAAAGTCCAGTCAGAGAAGAAGATCGGAGAAAGTAAAAGATTAACACATAATTCGAAGATCAAAATATCATAAACATTACAAATTTCGAGGAATGGGAGATCTGAAAAAATCTCTGATATTTTTTGGCTCCGTCTATGGGATACGAAGAACAAACCTAGAGCACCCACTTAGCAAAAACATTACCCATCTACTTAAAACTCTTACCCTTCAACCAAATTTTTTTGCACTTCAACCCAAACCTTTAATATTCTCTTCATCAAGCCATTAATATTCCCTTCACCAAGCATTTTCCAAAGATTCCACCCTTCAAAAAATTCACCACAAACACACTCCCTTCATACACAATGTGCACGATTAACCAAGAGGCTTGTTTTGCAAAGTAGTACTCTCAACTAAGAAGACTTTTAGTCTTTGATGAGGTATCTACCTTTTTAGCTGAAGTCAAACTACCAAGAGATCCTTCTTAGGTGATCTCACACGTGTAATATCCGACCTTTTAGTCACTTCACCAATTTACCCTAATGGCTAGTCCATCCAACCAACCACAAACCCAAGGAAAGACACTCCAAACTCTACAAAATCAATTCCTTATGATTCAAAATTAGATGTAAGAATAACAAGGAACAATAACAACTTTGCACTGAGATAATGAGAGATTACAAACTCAACTCAACGATCAAGGGGCATGAAACCTTAGAGAAGCAAATAATAAACCTAGCCAAGGTATTCAACATGGCGAGGAGAATAATTTACTCCAAGAAGATGCAAATCTTCCTACCCTCAGAGAAGTAAAAAAAAAAACTAACCATCTATAAGCAACGCAATTAAAGGCAGCTAGAGAAAACAATGGCGAGTTCATTAATCACAATGAATTTGACTCGATGCTGAAGAAACAAAAAGAAGAATTCAACATTTCGATGGCTCTCAGAAAGGGAAAATCAACTGAACAACTCATACGACTGGCGATCAAAGATTTGAAGGACTCACCATTTACAACAGTGATCTTGGAAGGGGAGATGCCTAGGAAATACTCTATTTTTAAGTTCAATTCTACAGTGGCACCACTGACTCGATAGAACATTTGTACCATTACAAGTAAGTGATGTCTTTGGAAGAAAGGAATGATGCTCTTCTTTGTCGGGCATCCCCCTCAAGTCTACATTGAGTGACACTAACTTGATTCCATCAACTTACTCTTAAGTCGATTAGTAGCTTTTCTAGCCTTTGTATGAGTTTTGTAGCACAATTCATGGGGAGCAAATGATAGTAGAAAGGGGTCTACCCACTTTTCAATCTTAAGAAAAAAAAGTTGAAAGACTATAAGGGAGTATACCTATCTCTTCAAAATAGAACTCCTTCATCTCGACAATTGCGACGACCTCATTGCCATTATCGCATATCGCAAGAGGCTTTTGAACAACTTGAAGCTCTATGACTGTCTTGTGAAAAGCAACCCAAATAAAATAGAAGATCTTTTGTTGAAGGTAGAAAAGTATCAAAATTTCTTAGAATAATAGAAAAGTATTCGCATGGTCCTTCCAGGACATGTTGGGAATAGATCCGCAAATTATATGTCACGAGCTCAATGTGGATCCCAGCTGTCCATTGGTAAGACAAAAGAGGAGGTCGTTGGCACCAGAATGGTGGATTGCAATAAATTAGGAGATAGAAAATCTACTCCGAGCAAACTTCATCAGAGAAGTACAATATCCTAACTGAATGGCTAACATAGTCATAGTACCGAAGAAGAATGGTAAGATTCAAGTATGCATAGACTTAACTAGTCTTAACAAAGCATGTCTGAAACACTACTTTCCTTTGCCACGGATTGACCAACTGGTGGATGCTACGTAAGAGCATAAGTTTTTGTTCTTCATCAACGGATACTACAAATATAACCATATCATGATACATCCAAAAGACTAAGAGAATACATCTTTTACCACAAACATAGGGACATTCTATTATAGAGTCATGCCTTTTGCACTAAAAAATGCATGAATAACTTATTAAAGACTGGTCACATGGATGTTCAAGGAGTAAATAGTGAAAGAGATGGAATTTTATATGGATGGTGCTCTAATCAAAATCATAAAGTGACTTGAGATCTAGAAGAAGCTTTCAAAATTTTGAAGAGATATCATATGAAGTTAAATCCATCAAAATGTGTTTTTGCAGTTTCGTCTGGAAAGTTTCTCGAGTATCTGGTTACAAAACAAGGAATTAAGGCCAACCTAGATCAGATCTTTGATAAACATTCCATCTCCAAAAAACTAGAAAGAAGTGTAGCACTTGGTTGGGAAGATTGCGGCATTAAATAGTTTCATTGCCAGAACCTAAGATTGGTGTCAACCTCTTTTCCAACTTCTCCAAAAAAACAAATACATGGAATGAGGAAAAAATGTGAATAACCTTTTAAGAAACTAAAGCAGTATCTTGGACAACCTCTAATATTCTCAAAGTCACAGCTAAGAGAGAAACTACAACTTTATTTGACATCTTCAGTAACTGTAGTTAGTTCTGTCCTAATCAGGTTAGATGAAGGAGAAGAGAAACCGATGTACTTCACCAGTAAAACATTGATCAATGTAGAAATAAGGTACACAAAATTATAGAAGTTAGCATTATCTTTTGTGTACACAACAAGAAAGTTAAGGCCTTATTTTTAAGCATATACAATTGAGGTCTTAAAAGAATACCCACAGAAGACAATATTAAGTATGTCCGACCTTTCGAACTAAATGGTGAAATGGGCATTCGAACTCAGTGAGTTTGAGATATCATTCATCCCAAAAATTGTGATGAAAGGGCAAGCAGTAGCTATATTCCTTGCAGACTTCCCTATGGAAAGTCTCAAGGCAATTAAGGAAGAAGGAAAAAGTAGCCTACTACTAGATGAAAAAAAAAACCTCGGAACCTTGGTCAATCAATACTGAGTAAAGATTGTGGGTAGATGGTGCATTAAATGACAAGGGCTCGGGGGCAGGAATCATAATTATTACCCTTGAGAACTTCAAGTAATAGAGAAGGTAGTTTGATTAGGATTAATAACCTCTAACAATGATGCAAAATATGAAGCTATCATCTTGGGGTTGGAGATGGCTTCTCATCTAAACATGACATACTTGACGATCTGCAATGACTCTCAGTTGGTGGTGAGACACATCAACAGAACTTATGAAGGCAAGGAAGAATGAAGGACTACATACTTAAACCTCATCAAGAGGTGGATAAAGAAGATTAACAGGTGAAAGTTTTCCAAGTGCCTAGACTGGAAAATCAATATGTTGATTTTTTAGCTTATGTGCATCAATGCTAGAGACACTTCAAGTTGTAGACACCCCATTTTTGCACTTGCCTGATTAATCAACTTGTCAACCCGATTGCAATGGTTCCCAATGATGGATGTTTATTCCAATGCTTTATTTTTTACCAGATATGTTTCAGAAATCCGGATGAGGTATCTCGAACTGACAAAACTGTAGAAACCACGCTACGCTAGAAAAATATAATCCCAAAAATATAGAAATCATCATCTTGCAAACAAAAAGAAGCTTCACGATAAAAATCACTAAAAATTGACCAAATTACCAAAATACCCCTAACGTCAAAACAACCCTAGAGCCTACATTACGCTTAGAAAAACTCTTTCGAACACATAAAATAACAAATCGGAATCAAATAAATCATTTCACCAATTTTCACAGAATTTGATAAAATTACGAAAATGCCCCTCATAAAGTTCACAACCATTTCACACAAAAAATTTCATAAATGACACAAACTAATATTTCCATTGAATTCCTTATGAAAAATCGATTCTAAAACATCCTAGAACATTAAAAATTGACTTAAAACGTGAAAAATCCTCTCTGGGGGTAAAACGGTAATTTCACAATTTGCATTATTAAAAATTTTGAAATTAATATATAAAACATTAAATAATTAAAGTGAAACATTAATAAAATTAATTTAAAAGTTTGAACTAAAAAAATCGATCAATCGGGCTCTCATGAAAAATTGTTGAGGGTTCGTGAGATATTTCTTTAAGGACCCTTCCATTTTGGGGTCCAAAGAATTAAAGATATAATAGAGGAGGGTTCTCCAAAAAATTAAAGTCAATCAAGCAAGACTAAGGTCAAGGTATTAAAGTCAATCAAGTGAGACTAAAGTCAAAATTGAAGTCAATTAAGCAAGATTGAAGTCAAGATATTAAAAGTCAATCAATTAAGACTAAAGTCAAAATATTAAAAGTCAATTAAATAAGACCAAAAGTCAAAATCATAATAGAGTTCTAATTAAATAATAACTCTATCTAATAGAGTTCTAACTAAAACACAACTCCACCTAAAACAATTCTAATTAAAACACAACTCTACCTAAAACAATTCTAACTAAAATACAACTCTAACTAAAAGAATTGCAATCAAACACTAATTCTATCTAAATCAACCCCTAAAAAAATCTATAAATAGAGGTCTTCACACCCTATTTTCGTATAAAATCATAAATCCTAAGAGAAGTAGGTCAAAAAGTCCCCCTAGCCTCCCATAAACCCTAGTTTTGAAGCTCCAACTCCTTACCTAACACCCATACTTCGATTTTAGCTTGAAAAACACATAGAAGCCCTTCAAAAACACCCCAAAATCCATAGAAAAAAATTTGAAGAACCTAGATCTAAGAAAGAGATACCTTGCCTCGGAGATCAGAAATTAGATCCGGAGACAGAACGAAGCGAGGAGTACTATACAAGGAGTTACTCAATCAGATCTGAGGGAACGATAAAGTTGTCTTCGGAAAGGTATAATTTCTTAATTTTTTTTTTTATTTTCTAGGTTTTTTAGCAATGTAATTTATTTGGGAAATTAGTAGAGACCGGTTTTGACCGGGCGGGGTTGGTGCCTAACACCTTCCAATCCCGTAACGTGATCCCCGAACCCTTTTTTCTTTCGTAGATTAGTAATGTTTGACTTTTTTTAGAGTCAGTTTGGTTCCTAGACCGTAATAACTAGGTGGCGACTCCCAAACCTCAAGGGTCAAAAGCGGATCCGCGCACCCCGCGGATCGAGGGCGTTTTCACAAGTGACATCAAAATTCAGCATCAACAAAGTCCAAACACCACTTGAAAATAAATAGACATTATAAGATTGCCTCAATCATCCAACTCAAATTGGATAGATCCTCTATGGGACCTTACCAGAAAATAAAGAAGATGCAAGAAAGGTAAAATACAAGGAAAGCCGCTACACCCTAGTCAATGGTAACTTGTACAGAAGGTTATTCGGAGGACCTTACTTGAGATGCCTAAGAGAAGAAGAAGCAAAAAAAGACTCTTCGAGGAGATTCACAAAGGAGAATGCAGCAACCACATGGGTGGACAATCATTTGCTCATAATGCCATGGCTCAAGGCTATTTGTGGCCCTTCATGCAAAGGGATGCCCTATAATATGTGAAATGATGCGATCAATGCTAGTGACATGCTATAGGGATTCATCAGTTAACTAAAGGACAACGACCGCTAAAGAGTACATAACCTTTTACTCATTGGGGCTTGGAAATAGTGGGACCACTACCTTGGTACCAAGGCAAAAATGGTTCCTTCTAGTCGCAACAAACTATTTCACAAAGTAGATGGAAGTAGAACCCTTGGCGTATATTTGATAGTCCAAGGTAAGGAATTTCATTTGGAATCACATCATAATACAGTTTGGAATCCCAAAGGTTATCATCACAGATAATGGAAAGTAGTTTGAATGGCAAATGAAAGCTACCAATAAGACTTTAATCAACAACCTCAAGAAGAGACTGGGGAGGCAAAAATAAGGTAAGTCGATGAACTCTCTGGAGTTCTATGAGCTTACCAAATTATATCAAGAAAAACAATAAAAGAATTTCTTTATGCTCTCGCATTGGAAATAGAGACGGTCATACCGACCGAACTCGATTTTCCAACTAATAGATTTTAGGTCAAGGTCCTTGAGGAGAATGACGATCTTCTAGTGAAGGCATTAAGTCTCAATGAAGAAAAAAAAAGACATTATGGTTCGCCTTGCGGCATACCAACAACTCAAAAGGACATACGATCGCGAAGTTCGACGAAGAACCTCAAGACCTGGAGATCTAGTACTAAATAAGGTATTTGAAAATAATAAGGAGCTTAACAGTGGAAAGGTAGGGGCGAACTGGGAAGGTCCCTGCATAATCGACAAAGTGGGGGTAGCAAAAGTTTATTATTTAAAAACTCCAAGTGGGGATATACTACAGTGTCCATGAAACATTATAAATCTACAAAAGTAATATTAGTAGAGTATGTAATTTCTTTTCAATAAATGCAAAATCTAATAGTTGAGTTGTATGGAATGATATCCTAACTCAAAGAGTTGGCATGGTTAAAAGCCTACGACTAAGAGCCCAAGCTAAAAAAAATTAACATGCGCTTCACAATTATTGAACCCACGCTTTACAATCACTAAGCCCACGTTCAAGGAACCCGAGTTCCAAAATTCAAGAAGCCCGAGCTTCAAATTCAAAGAGTCTGAGCTCATAAAAGAAACCTGTGTTCCAAAACTTAAGAAAACCAAGCTTCAAATTCAGAGAGCCCTAGCTCACAAACGAAAACCGCATTCCAAAACACAAGAAGCTCGAGCTTCAAATTCAAAGAGCCTAAGCTCACAAACGGAACCTATGTTCCATAATTGAAGAAGCTCGTGCTTCAAAATCATTTGTTTTTGAGAGGTATCCCAAAACTTTCCTAATTGATCAAAATAACTAATTTACAAGGTTGTCGACAACACCATAAGTGCCACTCCTACCACCGACAGAACACCATCTCCCAAGCATTTTTCTATATATTGAGAAGCCTTGGATTCACTTGAATTTGCTTGAGCATTGAGATTTATCTCCCAAGCATCCCTCATCTCTTGGAGCTCTCTCAAGCCATAAGAAACCATGGATTATGGTGCGCCCCTCTCAACCCCATATGCCCCTACTTTGATCAACTCACTTCACCATCATCATCTCCCTTGCACACACATTGGCATAACACTTAGATCAATGATCTGAGTTTAACGAAGCAACACACAAAAAGCGAAAGTCGATGAATGAGTGAAGATCAAGGACATAAAGTCATCAAGAACCAAATTGAAAGAATCGTCATGTTGAGTCAAGCCTTCTAAGTTTTGTTTTCCATTTTCACAAAAACTTCTAAGGTATTTTCTTGGTTTGACCTTGTCAAAAACCAAGCTCTTGGTTGAGTCTAGGACTCTTGTCAAGAGATAAGGTTGTGAGTTTTCCTAAGTACAAAACTCAGCTCATTGAGTGAGGTGTAGCCTCTCTTTAGCCAAGAAGGTTTTAGAATTTATCTTAGGGAAAAATTCTATGTGTAAGGTTTGAGGTGAACCAAAAGCCTATCTTGGATCGTGAACACAAAGATCTTAGAAAAAGCTCTCTTGGGAGTGGATGTAGGCAATTTGTCGAACCACTATAAATTTCTTGTCTCGTGTTTGTAAAGATATCTTAGTGATATTTTATACTTAGATGAATAAATGACATGAATACATGCCTTCATTGAATGCTATGAATGAATGCCACATATGACACTCTATGCATGCTTAGATTCTTAGTGAACATTTTGTATTTTCAAACTAAAGACTTGAAGCATTAGAGACTGGTGAATAGACCTCGGTCATCACATTGCTAAACTTCTCACCTAGGGAATTAATTTGAAAGATTGAAAGAATTTTTAAATTAGCATATTCACCCCCTCTTAATTAGACATGGCACAAAATAGGGAATTTCAATTGGTATTAGATCAGGTTACTCTAGAAAGTTTTGACAATCTTGAGTTGATCCATATTACTTTGAACCATGTCTAGGATCAACAAATGGTCTTCAACTCGTGCTCCCATGTTTGATGGTGTGAATTACACTTTTTGAAAAACTAAAATGCTGATATACATCAATTCCCTATGTAGGGATGTGTGGAACATGATCAAGGAAGGTTGAGAACCTCCCATTGACTCTGTAGAAGTTAATGGTGTCAGTACTTCAATTCCAAGGCCCTCAAAGAAATGGATCAAATAAGATAAAATCGATAGTAGTAACAAGTTCAAGGTTTTTAATGCCATAACTAACACCAATCTTTATGATTAATATTAAAGGATATGTATGCGCATATCCGCCAAACAAGCATGGAAGATTTTAGAGGCTACACACGAGGGAACTAGAAAAGTAAAGAAGTTTAAACTCCGACTCCTTAGAATTCAATTCAAAAATATTAAAATGGAGGAGAGTTAAACTGCCTAGGAATTCTATACACATCTAAGTGACATGAAATTTCATGTTTTATCTAGGGGAATCTATCCCACAAGATACGATTTGTGCCAAAATCCTTAGGTCCTTACCCTAAATGGTTTTCTTTTAAAGTTACCTTGATCAAAGAATATCCAGATGTGAAAACTATGATGGTTGAGGAACGCATGGGTTCACTCATTACCTTTGAGCTATCGGTCCTTAAGTCCTCGTCATATAAATTATCTTTTAAATAGTCATCCTGTGCCACTTCTCAATCCTCCTCTCAAGATCATAGGAAAATCTCTAATAAGGTAGATGATGAGATTGAATCTAATGATGAAGACTTGGCTTTAGTAGCATTGAGGTTCCATAGATTCTTCAAGAAGAAAGGACCAAGTAGCACTGGTAAATAGAGTCATCCTATAAAAACCCGACCACTGAGTGGTAGAATTATGTTGGTAAAGGTCACTACTCTACTATGTGCCCCTCAAGTCCCCCTAAGGGCACAATTATAGTTGCAAAAGCCAAGTGGGATGACTTGAATGAGTTAGAGGGTGAAGAAGAGCAAGAAACAATTTTAGCTACTAAGAATTATCTAAATTTCGTGATAAAAATAAAACTCTTAAGGGATAAATGAAGTTTAGGCTATGATGCGTACACTTTTACATCATCTCCCTCTCCTCCTGTATTTGTACATGGAGAATCATCTAATTCCACGAAGAAGTCCAAGAAAATCGTCACATGCCACTTATGTAGGATTACATGTCATATGATATTCAAGTGCATCGAGTACAAAACCATCTAGTCCACGACCACACAAATCCCTACTGGTAAATCTATAGTAGTCAATAAGAAGAAACATGAAAAGAAAAGGTTTCCGCAAAGAAAAGGGAATCCCTTAAGTCCAAGGAAAGGAATAATTTCACCTCTCCTAAATTGGATGACAATGTGAGGGATCTATTTAAACAACTTGCCATTTTCAGTAAAATGATTCTGACAATATTTGGAGCAAGTAAGGATGGTCAAGGTGTAGAAAGGAATTCCAAGAAGAAATCCCTTTCAAGGTCACCTAAGAAAAATAGATAACCTCACAATAACTCACTAATGAAGGAGAAAATTGAACCTAATAGGAAAATTCCTTTTCCTCCAAAATATAATCCTCAATCTTAGAAATCTATTTTGAGCTGGAAAATCAAATATAGGATTGAATGGTGTCTTTTGATACACACTGCTCTCAAAGCAGGTAGTATTACTTGAAAGTACCTTGATAGTGGTTGTTCTTGGAATATAACCAATGATCGAAGTCAATTCAGTTGTTTGGTAAAATTTAATGGAAGTTTAATCACTTTTGATGATGAAAATACTACTAGGATTGTAGGACGAGGCATAGTCAGTAGACCTGGTATGCCTAAGGTTGAAAATGTTCTCTATATAAAAAGTTAAAACACAACCTCCATAACATATCCCAGATATGGGATAGAGATCACTTAGTGAGATTCAATCGAGAAGTTTGTGAGATTTCTGATCTTCAAAGAACAATTCTCATTAGGGGTCTCAACACATCCAATAACTGCTATGCGATAAAAAACACAGGGAAAACCACCATCTCCTTTGTTAATAACATGACCTAAGTTGATGAAGTCCAGTTGTGACATCAACAACTCGGTCATGTTCAACTACAAGAAATTGTTTTGTCTAACATCTAAAGGTTTAGTTAGAGGATTACCCAAGTTGGATAAATAAGCAAGATATGTATGTAGGAAGTGCCAAATTGATAAACAAATTTGATGTACCCACAAAAAAATAATTACTCTTGCAACCTCAAAGCCCCCAGCTTTTTTATAAATGGACCTTGTAGATCATATTGAAGTCAAAAGTCTAGGAGTTAAGAGAAACTTGTTGATGATCATTGAAGATTCCTCTAGATTCACCTAGGTTGCTTTTCTGAGAGAAAAATCTAATACTTTTGATGAGTTCAAAAAGATCATTAAGCTAATTCAGATAGAAAAAACAACTGTTATAGGTAGAATTAGAAGTGTTCAAGGTCGTGAGTTCAAGGATAGTCAGTTCACGGGTATGTTTTCATAGTAAAAAAGCTTCCCAAAAGTCTGTGGGCTGAGGCTATAAATGTTGTTTGTTACATTATCAATTGTGTTTATCTTCTAGCAAGTTTAAATAAAATAGCTATGAACTGTGAAATGGTAAAAATCTTAGTGTTAAGTACTTCAAAATCTTTGGTAGTAAATGTTATATCCTAAAAAACCATAAATACTTGGGGAATTTTAATTTGAAGAGCGACAAAACAATCTTCTTGGGATATTCTTTAAATAGTCATGCTTGTCAAGTCTTTAATTAGAGGACTAGTTTCATCCAAGAGTCCATAAATATGGAAATATATGATCAACCCATTAAAGATCGTACCTCTTCTGATCTAGAGTCTGAGGATGAGGAAGAGAAACTATTTCTTGTTTCATCCTCACCTCCCTTGGCATCTCAAGTATCAAAGACCTTGTCGATCATAAAGGATCATCCCTTTAGTCAAATTCATAGAAATCCTGGTGTCAATGTAAAACCCAGACAACTTGAGTCGTTGAATAACCATCTTTGTTTCACATCCAAAATAGAGCCCAAAAATATTGATGAAGCCTTCACTAATGAATATTGGTTACTTCAATTTACTTGGAATTAGGTGTGGTACTTAGTACCCTGGCCATTTAAAAAGAACATCATTGGAATCAAATGGATGTACAAAATAAATCCGATGAATTAGAAAATATTTTCTAAAACAAAGCTCGTTTAGTAGTATAGGGATAAACTTAGATTGATGAAACATTTTCCCCTATTGCAAGACTTGAGTCGATTTAGATTCTAATGTCCATCGTCTGCTCTATGAAATTTAAATTATTTCAAATGGATGTCAAGTGTTTTCTTAAATGTCATATTAGATGATTAAGTATACTTTGAACAATCAAAGGGTTTCATAGACCCTAAACATCCTCACAAAGTCTTCAGATAAAGAAAACCCTATATGGCCTCAAATAGCCCTCCCCCGTCCCGAACTTGGTATGAACGATTGACTCAATTTCTGACCACTCACAAATTCGTTAAGGAAAGTATTGACAAAACACTATTTCTGCAAAAGGTTAAGGGTCACACTCTCATTGCCCAAATCTACGTAAACAACACCGTGTTCAGTTTCACTGATGAAGAGTTGCCTATTAAATTTGCCCACCTCATGAAATTTGAATTTAAAATGAGCATGATAGGTGAACTCAACTTCATCCTAGGATTGAAAGTTGAACAAGTCAAAAATGGTATCTTTGTGTACCTGACCAAATATGTGCTAGAATTGGTAAATTATTTTGGTTTACAGTCTAGTCATACACACAATACCCTATGAGCACCACATTCAAACTTTTCAAAGATCAATCTAGAAAAAGTGTCGATCAGCACCTCTACAAGAGTATAATTGATAGCCTCCTCTATATCACAACCAGTAAGCCAAACATATCCTATAGTGTATGATCCTATGCCCATTTTCAAGTCTATTCTAAGGAATCACATCTTACAACCGTGAAAAGAATCGTCGATAGACACCCCATTTTTGCATCTGCCTGACTTGGCGATCCGTCATCCTATTGCTGTGGATTCCTAATGATGAGCGCAAAGAACTCAAAAGCTTGTGAAAAGCCTCCTTCCAATTTCCTCTGTCTTCTAATTCTATTCCCTTCTTTCTCCTGGTCACGTGACATAGAATTATACACGCTTAGGATCGTTACACCATACACTCAACTTAGTAAGCATGTACGCTTAGGTTTGCTACATATTTGAATAACTTAGAGACCTCGTTACGCTAGGAAAATATGACTTTAAGACTTAAAAACAATCGTATTGGGACCGAAAGAAATCTCACGTCAAAATTCGTAAAAATCTACAAAAATCAATAAAATGACGAAAATACCCCTCCTAAATTTTTGGACCTCTGAAAAGTCTTGAAAATACCTCCATTGCACTCAGAATGGGATTTTCAGTCTAGCGGGACTTAAATTAATAAATTAAAGAAATTTATGAGAAATCACAAAAATGACCGAAACGCCTCTTGATGTCCAACTTGAACATAGAGACCTTGACTCTTAGGAAAATCGAAATAAAACAACCAATTTGAAAAATTTTAAATCGAAACGAAAATTAAAATTCAAGTGATCAACTTGAAAATTTTAAATCAATATCCAATCCAAAATTTAATCAACCTATCAAAATTTAAATCCAATCAATCAACCAATCAAAACTGAAATCGACTAATCAACATTCAAATTAGAATTCGATCAACCAATCAAATTAAAATTAAAATCTGACTAACCAATTACCATTGAAATTAGAACCCAATCGATCAATCAAATTAAATTTAAAACTCAATCAACTAATCAATATTCAAATCAAAACATAATCAACCAATCAAGATTGAAAAGTGAAACACAATTAACCCATCAAATTAAAATCAAACCAAAATTTAAAATTTTAAAAATTAATCAATCAATCAAAACTAAAAATAAAAAATTAATTATCAATGATTCACCAACGTGCCACGGGTTACGAAGCATGGGATCATGGTCCCTTTCTTTTTAAACTGAAATAGAGAGAGATATTCTCTCTTTGGTTCGGTTAATGAAAGAATAAAAAATAAAACAAAAGAAATAAGCAAACAAAAGGAAAGAAGAAACAAATAAAGAAAAGAAGAGAAATTTGTTAAAAAGAAAACCTAGAAGATATTTATAAAAAATCTTTTTTCTCTAGAAGAGAGAGAGAGCTGACATTCTAAAAAATAAAAGAAGAGTTTGACATTTTTTGGGACACAAAAGAGGGCTGACATTCTTGAGAGGGGGCTGACATTCTTGAAAAAAGGGAAAAGAATCTGACGTTTTTTGGATAGTAGCAAGGAGAAGGGAACAAGCAAAAAAAGAACAAGAAAAAAGAACCATTCTTACCTCACTATTCTCCTTCATCTTTTTCTTCGTACCACCATTGACAACAGCCCTATTTTAGTCCAAAACCAACCCCTTTTTAGGCCATTAAAACAATCTAAGACCAACCCCATTAACAGCCCCCAAACATCCTCTATTAGCAGCCCCCATTAATAGCCCCAAACGCCCCATTTACCTTTAGTTTCAGCACCTACAAACAGCCCCAAACACCCTCCGTTAGCAACCCCCATTAACAGCCCCAAACGCCCCATTTACCTTTAGTTTCAGCACCTATAAATGCCATCCTAACCTTCCATTAACAGCCCCTACAGCATCCCCATTTACCTTTAGTTTTAGCAACTTCTATTGCCATCCCAAACTACATCCATTCGTCTTCTCCCTTACCTCTCTCATCACAGCCATTGTCCATATTTTTCACCATCTTCACCATCCTTAACCCATAAGATAACAAGTGGTTGGAAGACCCATAAAAGCAATCGAAAACTCTGAAGGTATCATCGCAGCAACCATCTTTCTAATACTCTTTCTCTTGCGTCCTTCCAAGTTGTGACAATAATGACTAATTGATTGTTGGTCACCACGAATAAGGTGAGTTGAAGGTCCTTAATATCATTTTTTTGATATCTAATAAACTTTCTTTACGTGGAAATTTTTGACCTTTGATGACCACGATCTCATATGGGTCTATGATTGATGATTGATCAATATGTCCTCTAATGAAATTTGTGATTTGATGTAGCAACATATATCTTGTATTTGTTATGTGGATGATTAAAATCTTGTAATGGGATCACAAATGACTTTGAGGAAGAGATTGGTAGATCGATTGTCAAAGTAGGTAAGGTTAATCTAGGAAGTGTTAATAATGACCTATCCATTGCATAAGATGGACTGTTGATTGCCCAAATCATTGTAGATCATCATTGTAATGATGATGTAGAATTTTTTATCCAAATCGAATGTGCTAACGCTTCTTTTGCAGGATTATGGTTCATGAGTAAATCGATTCGGTTCATGGTGGTGTGTATTAAGTGCAATTGAGATTCTTTAAAATGGAAATTCGTGAGTCAACTCACTGATTTTTGTGTGTGCATAAAAAGCTTTAAAATCGATTTTTTTGATAAAATTGACACGTAAGTTAACTCACTGATTTTTGTGTGCATAGGAAGTCAAAATCAGATTTTTTGATACAATTGGTACATGTGTTGACTCACTGGTTTTGTTGGACATAGGGAGAGGAAAAATTATTTTTACTTTTTCAAAATGCCATCAATGAGTCGACTCACTGATTTGAGTGCACGTGGCATTAAAATTGATTTCTTTTTTCTAAAATATGTCTGAACTAATTCATTAATTTTTTGTTGTTATGTAAGCATTATCAATTGTAAGATTCCACTATGTGAAATTCGAAGAATCTGCGTGACAAAATAAAATTGTTAAAAAATCATAGTTCGCTAATTTTTGGGAGTTAAGTAACTTTAGATTTTTCATTGATTTGGTAACACTTTCCTAATATCATGATTTTCTATTGTTGAAAATTGATATTTGTAATTTGTTAATTTGAGAAATTTAACATTCATAATTTTTTATTTTGAAAATTATTTTTATAAATTTCTAATTTGGGACTCATTATATTTGGAAATTTCTATTTTGGGAAGTTTATTTTTTAATTTCCAATTTTGGAGCTTCTCTATTTTCATAAACTTCCAATTTTTAATTTACAAACTCCATGAATTACCAAATTGGAAATTTCATATTCACGATTTTCTAACTTAAAATTTTTTCAAAAATTCCCTTTTTAACTAATTAGGGAAACTATTTGTGCAATGAGATTTGTAATCAAAATATTACCACGTGGATTTTGGAGCGTAGGTTGGAATTAAGGCTTTTTCAAATATTTTTATTTTTGTGCGGACTTCGAGAAATCATTTAATATTTAAGAGAATATTAGTCATAAGATTTGTTTAGCACATTCGATATAATTTGATGATGATGGGACCCTAGCTTGACTTTAGTGTTTACCTGTTGACTGTAGGATAGTTTGGATCGTAATAGAGACCAATCATCTCGATCGGACGGGTTTGATGCCTAACACCTTTCGAAACCCGTAATCTGATCCCTTACCCATTTCTTTTACTTGTGGACTGACCCGATCCATTTTGGAGTTATCTATGATTCTTATACCTAAATTAAGTGACGACTCCTTATTCCTTAAGAATCCCTAATTTACCAACTGGACCCCTCATCGCTCTTTAGTGAAAAACGGATCGAGGTGATTTCAGATACGTAGCTGGTACATCTAAGTACAATCTCTAGTATCCATTTGACTCTTCATCAAACATTGCAAGATATTCAAATGTTGATTGTGCTAGTAATTTGGATGATCTCAAATTCACTAATGGAGGCTATTTTACGTTGGAAACTGTCTAGTTGCTTGGCATAAGAAGAAATAGAATTTCATTTCTTTTAACACTATTGAGGCCGAGTACATTGTGGTCAGAAATTGTTGTGCACAACTTCTTTAAATGAAATAGATACTTTTCGACTATGAGATTTTGAATATACGATGAGCCTATTCTGTGACAATACTAGTGCCATCAACATATCTGAGAACCCTATCCTGCACCTTCAAGCAAAGCACATTGATATCTGACACCACTTCATTTGTGAGCTCGTTAAAGAGCAAACCATATTGCTGGAACATGTGCCAATTGAGAGTCAGGTTGTTGATATTCTCACCAAACATCTAGATTTGGTCATCTTCACAAATCCATTGGGGTATGTTCCTTATGAGTCTTTGTTTGGGAAATTGGCTGCGTGCTCGTAAAATACTCTCCAAGAATCTAAAATTCTCAACAAATTTCTAAAGTCAACAAATTTGAGTTATTTGACTCATTCATTGCTCTTATTGGTAGATATGGGTGTTTAGACCCCTTCGTAGGTTGCAAACATTTCTTTAGAAATTTTACCTCAAACCTGTCGTGTTTTTAGCTTGAGCACCAAAAAAGTCAAGATTTTTGAAAATCCCTTAAAATTGGAAATTTTTTTGTTTATAACCCTTGTTGAGGTCTATGGGATCATTAGGTAAAATTGGAGTACAATGCGATGATTTCGGTCATCAAATCAAACCCCAAAAAAATTGCAAATTGAGTTATGTCGGTGCCACCAACAGAACATGAGTCTAGGTTAAATTCTCATTTTTTGGGTCTCCCATTCTCACTATTTCATTTCCTTTCCTCTCTCACTCCCTCTATCTCCATATCACCTTTTCTTGCCAAAATGATGTGTTTTCCTTTTCTCTCTCCCTCATGATGATCCTTCTTGGTATATTTTTGTTTTTTTATTATTATGATTGACCTTATGGATAAGATAAAGAATGCTTTGATGCCTTTACCTCATCGTCCTACTTGTACTCGAGGAGCATCCTCCTCACGATGTATTCTGACACCAAGCAACTTAGATCCAAAGAATACCTCGACATCCAATGGTTCTTTGGTGGCTCCTTTACTTGACGATGAAGTTCAAGCTTATCTCAAACACCTAAAGGTATATTAAAACCATCTGATCCTCATTGAGATAATGGTAGATGAATCGGTCATTCACCCTTTCGGAGCCTTGGACATTCTTCATACCATGGGCTAGGGAAATATCCTCAATAGTGATGGCAATGTCTTTTCTCACTAGGTTAGGACATTTTATGGGACTGTCATTCAAGCCATTCATAATCTGCCTCAACTAACTGTACCTATAGTCAATACTAGCCTACATCACACCACCACCACTGCACTAGAAATGATTGGCCACCTTATCGATATCTTGTGCAATCATACTCATATTCTGAATGATTTTCATGATATTGGTTTTTGGTAAAATGCAATCAATCAGAATCTTTGTGGGATGACAGATGTTCATCTTCCCAAAGGTAATGCTTTGCGCACCAAGCTATATTACCTAAATATCGAGTTATTCACAATATCTTCACCAAAAAATTGTATCCCCGAGTCAGTAACTTTATAGAGTCACCTTATGATGGAGGTGATGAACCGAGTTGTATTAAGCCAGCAAACTTGCTTACCTACCTTGGTTATTCAATATATTGCTTGAATCATCAACCCTGATAGCATGTTGTGAGTCACCTTCGATCTACTATCCGATCCTATTGATGATGTGAACATTGAGTACATGGGTCTTAAGGCATTCGGAGTAGCAGATCCTCAACCCACTCCCGTAAACTCTCATCACTCTGATACTCATAAAGCAGAGTTCTTGAGGTCCTCCACTCCTTCCATGGGTGCTTTGGTTTATCTCGAATCTCATCTTCTTTTGATTGAGGAGTCACAGTAATATTTGCATATAGGGACTACGTATTAGGGACTGAATCACGAGTGACGAAGCTTCATAGGTATCTACTTACCTGATACAAGCATGTGTATAGGGAGCCCAGCCCCCCCCCCCCCCCCCCCCTCTGATGATAGCTCCACTTCATCTATGGGTGATGTAGCAATTTAGTTTAGTATTCTTGTTTGTAGGCATATGATTTATTATTTTCTTAGTCTAGGTGTGTGCTCTTTAACTATTGTCGTTTGTATTGAGAGTTCAATTTGGTTGAGTCATTTGTATGATTTTTGAAGTTCATCTCCAGAATCGTTGATTGGCACTATTTGTATGATTCCCATTTTTGTAATTATGATAATTCATGCTATTTATGAAAATATTGTCTTTTGTTTAACTTTCTTATATAATTGCTTATATTGGCACAATATCATTTTATCACACGTTTGATATGCCTTGACCGTTGCACATGTATTTGATCTTATCTGTCGTTTCTCAACATGTTCTTAGCCCTATCTCTATAGGTATATCTTTTGGGCTATTTATTCTCACTTTCGAAATGCATATGATCTCGATAATCATATCTCTTCTATGTATGCATTTATTTTTATGTTGGCATTCTACTTTCTCTATGCATATTTGCATGTGATGGCCTTACTTTCCTTTAAGTTTTTTTTGCTTGTCATTTATCATGCCATGCATCTCACTCTGATAATTATATCTTTTTTTTTTTAAGCTTTGTTCCTATGTGCTCATTTGTATATTTTTGTGGACAATGGGTAGATTGCGCACTTTGCCAAATACTAACAAAAAAGGGGAAGAACAATTTTTGACCCATGCTTGTATACTACATCATGTTTTTTCAAGTAAATCATTTAGGGGGAACAGTACCTAAGGGGGAGCGAATCAATTAGAATCTTATGTGTTTTTAATTAATACTTGGGTAAGATTCTATCGGGTGTAATGTAAGGGTGTTGGTCCTTTTGGGAATTTTTCCCAAGTTGTTGGTCTAGGTTAGGTTTTGTCTCATAATTAATAAATGGGAGATTGTTAGTTCCATATTTTGTCAATCTCAAGACCGTATCTAGTGTCGGCTCAATTTACATTTGAAGATTTATGAAGTCTACATCAATTACATGTTAACTTAGTCACAATAACAAAACTCTAATGTGTGTGTTCATAGACCAACAAGATAAGTGGGCCACCCGGACCATACCTCACGTAGTTTTGGAAGCCCATCAAAGTTGGTTGTTATTAGTAAATAATTTTCAAGGGGTGTCCCAAAATCTCCCTGAATTGGTCAAAATGACCAAACCATAGGGTTGTTAGCAACACCATCTATGCCACCCCCTTCCACCGACAGAACACAATCTTGTTGGATAGAAAAATTCATGTTTTGCTAATGCCATAGACGTGCCACCAATAGCCCCAATGACTAGTTTTTTGCCCGTTATTCCTCTGTTGGTGCCATTGATCACTTGTAGGTGCCACCGACAGAAAACCACTTCCCAAGCATTTCTCTATATATTGAGAAGCCTTGGCTTCGCTTGAGTTTGATCGAGCACTGAACTTTTGTGCTCCCAAGTATCCCTCATCTCTTGAAGTTCTTTCAAGCCATAAGTGACCATGGCTTATGTTGAGAAGCCTTTCATCCCCATGTCCCCTTAGTTTGATCCACTCACTTCACCATCAACATCTTCCTTGAACACACATTGGCTTAACACTTGGAGCAATGAGATGAGTTCAACGGAGCAACGCACAAGAAGTGAAAGTTGACGGATGAAGTAAAGAGTAAGGATGTAAAGACATCAAGAACCAAATTGGAAGAATCATCGTGTTGAGTCAAATCCTTGTAAGTTTTGTTTTCCATTTCCACAAAACCTTCTAAGGTATTTTCTTGGTTTGACATCGTCAAACACCAAGCTCTTGCTTGAGTCTAAGACTCTCGTCAAGAGACAAGGCTGTGAGTTTTTCTAAGTATAAAACTCAACTCATTGAGTAAGGTGTAGCCTCTCTCAAGTCAAGAAGGTTTTGGAATTTAGCCTAGGAAAAAATTTTATGTGTAAGGTTTGAGGTGAACCAAAAACCTCTCTTAGATAGAGAACACCAAGATCTTGGGAGTTGATGTAGGAAAGTTGTCGAACCACTACAAATTGCTTGTCTCGTGTTTTTATAAATGCCTCAATGATGTTTTATGCTTGGATGAATGAATGACATGAATACATGCCTTGATTGAATACCATGAATTAATGCCATGTATGACACTTTATCCATGCTTAGATTCTAAATGAATATTTCATATTTTCAAACTAGAGACTTGAAGCATTAGAGACTAGGGAATAGACTTAGGTTATCATATTGCTAACATTTTCACCTTGGTAATTAATTTGAAAGATTGAAAGAATTTTTAAATTATCTTATTCATCCCCCTCTAGGATTAGACATGGTACAAAGTAAGAAATTTCACATCTCCCTCAACTCATGAATGCTAGCCTAGTATTTATTCTCTAAAGAAATTCAAGCAATCCTTGAATGAATTTTAGAAAAATGTAGAGTAGCCACCTTGCCTTCAACAACCACTAGGCGATCAACGTTGGAGATAAGGTGATAGGAAGTCTGCCAAAGATCAAAAGGAAGAAGTTATATGAAGAAGCTTGGAATATGAAAAAATGCTAAGAAGTAAAAACCGCAAGTAAATGAGAGGAGGATGCATTCATAAGAGAAGTCAAGTCCAACTCACTAATAGTCTCATCGTTCTTTATCAAGCAAGAAGACTCAATGATACACTTAGAAACATAGGGATCCTCAAGAGCAGATTGGTCCTCTTTAATAGATCCATCAGCAAAATGGCCATTCCTCCAATACAAATGAAACCGAGTTTGAGGAAGGCTAGAAGAGGCATTAACAATCAGGAAAACTTGAGGGGATGGCTCAACGGTAGCAACATCCGATAACATAATGGAAAATAGATCAACAGGAGCATCACAAGACTATTCAGAACACTCTTTAGATTATTTCTCCTTCTTTTGAGTAAAAAGATTTCTTTTCCTTTTAAAGAGGGGACGAGAAGAATAAACAATAATGAGCAGGATAGGCAAGCCGCTCGACATTATAACCTCGGTCTTAGAAGCTAGATCGTTGTCTAAAGAAAACGTTTCCAAAAACCTTACTTGTCACAATTAGTAGAAAAAATATTTTGCAAATATCCTATATCAATTAAGCAATCTTTTCTAATCCCAAAATCAAAAGTTCTTAGAATCTTAGATTTTAGAAATATCTAAGACCCTAAAAGGGAGCATTGTTGCAACCAAAATATTTGATCTTAGGGATTAGAAAAAATAATATTTAAACTCGATCCAAACCCGATTGATCGGGTATCATGGGTACAACCCATACCCCATTTGGTTCGACCTAGAGGATTCAACCTTTCCAAACTGTCCAACCAAGTAAGTTTGAACTACCTTGGAGTCGACCCCTTCACCTATCCAAGTAACAAGGTGGTTCAATCTTCCTTAGGAGCCAACCCCTTCACTCACTATCATTAAGTGGTTCAGCCTCGTTAGAGCCAACCTCTTTATTCATTATCTCATAAAGTGGTGCAATCTCCTCAAGGAGGTAACCCCTTAACATAATATGAACACAAGGATCAGTCCATTTAGATAATCAATCTCTTATTATTAATTACACTCTAAAGTTATCCTAGTAGTATCAGAGGAAAGAATTATAATGTTAGGAGAGCATACCTCAGATAAATAACATGATTGAACCAACTCGAAAAATTGAATAGCCATGGAATTAAATGGACTACAAATTAAAAGCCACTTCTCTTGTCAATTACAAAAGCTGGAGATTTAAGGCCTTCATGAGCTGAGAGAGTGGAGCTTTAAAGCCATTATGAGATGAGAAAGTTGGTCATTATCATCATAATGACATCATGTGTCATTAATGATAGAGATCATGGGAAGAGGTTACATGCTCTAAGTTGATGAGCTAATTCTATAAAAGAGGGAGGCTTCTCCCACTCCATGGTAAGTCAGAACATGCAACACTACTATGCTCTAAATTTATTCTTTTTTCTCTATATTTTCTCAAGTTCTAACTTGATCATCGAAGGTCCCTTGACCAATACCACATCGATGTCTTTTTAGGAGAGACCAACAGAGAAGACAACCAGAAAGACAAAGTCCCGTCAGAGAAAAAGGCTAAAAAAAGTGAAAGATCAACACATAATTTGAGGATCAAAGTATCATCATCAATACGAATCTCAGGGAGTGGGAGATCCAAAAATCTTCTATAACTATGATTGATATTTGATATTTGTATTTGGCATTTCCATCTCATTTTTTGGTTTTTCCATCATTTTCTTTATCTCAATAACAAAAATAGTAGCTTTGGAAAGAATCAAATGAAGGAATCAAATTCATTTAACTAATCTTGAATCTTTGGGATAAACCTCTGTTGTTGCTATTTAAATGCATGTAATTCCTCTATTTTTAAATACTTTGACATTTAAAATGTTTCGTAAAATTGTCAATGCCTTCTTATTTAACTAAACTGTTTTACCTTTTTTTCCCCTGGTTTTCATTAATTCTAATGCTTAAATATTAAACATTTCAATTGCATTCTTCAAACTTAATAGGCACCCAATATTGTGTAGGATATCACAAAAAAAAAAAAAGAGTATTGGATTGAATATTCTTTGGTTTTCTAATGATATCTTTGATTGTATGAAAACTATGTTTGGCTTCGTTTTGGAGTGTTCAAAAGCAATGATTTACTGTTAGATTGCATGAGTTTCTATTTGTTTGAACATTCAATGATTTGGTTTACAATTGAATTTCATATGGGATTATATTTTTTGCCTTTTCGATTTAAGCTATATATCAAAACGAGGCTACTGAGCTCTAATGTGATTATTGTTTGCATCTCACATTATAAGCCATTTTATTTCTTATCATGGCAAATGCGTGTCGATCACATTCTTCGCACCTTCTCGTTTATAATTACAAATAGCTTTAAATTACATTATTTCAATGTAATCTAATTTAAAGACAAGTTTGAATTATCATGTATAGTTTCATTGAAAATAGATCATTGTTAAAGCCAAGTATGATTTTTCAAAATCTCTTTTGTTGAATCAGTCATGCTCACAATGTTCACATAATTTCTCTTCTTGTAATTCAGATTCATTGGAACGATATTTTTGTCCAATTAGGTTGAATTTCGACACAAGAAATCTTGTTGTTTAGTGTCAATCCTCTAAAATTCACAAATGAATTTCGAAATGTTAAAATCGAATAAGAAAGTTAAATTGGTTGAGAAACAAGAAATTTAATTAAATGGGTACATATGAAACTATCTTAAAACAATAAGTAAAAGTGATAATTCTCAATATTATTCGCAATATTGCTGATTTTTAGAAATAAATAAATATCAAAGCTTAAGAAACTAGAATTTCTCAAAGATGATGGTGATAAGTTATCATGTAAAATATGACCTTGGAAATGGAAGCAATTCAAGTAATGGTCAAAGATGATACTAACATAGGATGGCTCAAATTGAATGACAACATTGTTATATTCTTCTAATTTAATATGTTTTGAGATTTATGCTCTATGGTAAAATAAAACAGTTTGAGAATTTGCTAAAGTAGATAAAAACCGGTTGTAGAAATATGAATCCAAGATTTTGTTTTCGTCTCTATTGCAGAAAACTCCCATTAACTCACATCTGGGACCAAGAACAGTCAAGAACCAAAGAATCAAAAAATAAAAATAAAAAATCTATCAATCTTGGAAACAACACTTGAGGATTTCATTCTTCTTGAATCATCTCATTACATACTCACACAATCACAAGCTCTCTCTTTCTCTCTAATTGCTATACAATGAGACCAAATAAATACCATGTTACATTACTTTTTCATTGGCTAACAAACTTTTATATATCTATATATAGCATCTGTTGACCAACAAAATGCTATTAACAGACGGTCATAACCAACTAACTGTAATGACACCTCACTATAAGTCACCACAAGACATGTGGCTATAGACACATTAAATCCAAGCCTAATATTACAACAAATCTCCACCTTAGGCTAATTTAACATAACTTTAGTTGTTTCCCCTCCTGAACACCAAAGAAATTCTAAACAATGCTTGAACTTAGGAGTTGCCAACGACTTAGTGATCATGTCAGTAGGGTTTTCTTCAGTGACCACTTTCTCCAGCTTTACCTCACCCCTAGCAATTGCATGTCTGATGTAGTAAAGCCTCACATCTATATGTTTTGTTCTCTCATGATAAACCTAGTTCCTAGCCAAGTGAATTGCACTTTGGTTGTCACAAAACACCTTTGTGTCAAACTGCTTCAATCCCAACTTTTTTGCCATTCTACTCATCCACTTAGCCTCTTTTATAGCTTCTGTCAAGGCCATAAATTCTGCTTCTGTAGTAGACAATGAAATCACATGTTGCAAGTTTGCTTTCCAACTCACCAGTTAAGGACCTTCCACTGTCCAAACGCCCTGCATAATCCGAGTCTACAAAATTAGTGGCTCCATCCACACTGACATCATGCTTCTTGTAGACCAAACCAACTGTAGTGGAACTTCTGAGATACCTCATAACTCATTTAACACCTTCCCAATGTTTTTTCCCTGGACTTCCCATATATCTATTGATGACACTTATTGCATATGCCAAATTAGAACTCATGCACACCACAGCATACATCAAACTCCCCACAACATTTGCATAAGGAACCTTGGCCATGAACTTCTCATATTCATTAGTTTTAGGTGAATCTTCAAATGGCAATATGAAGTGTTGTGCAAGAGGCATTGCAATAGGTTTTGAAACATCCAAGTTGAACTTCTTAAGTACTTTCTCAATGTAACTATTTTAAAAAACAAACACGGTGCCTTGCATTCTATCACACGTGATCTTCATGCCTAGAATCTTGCTAGTTGATCCCATGTCCTTCGTTTTAAATTCTCTCTTAAGCATCCACTTCACCTCCAAGATCTCAGATTTATGCTTGGTTGCCAAAAGCATGTCATTTACATATATGAGTAAGTAGATGACATTTCCACTACTCATTGTCTTGTTGTAAACATAGTTGTCATACTCACAACATTCAAACCCATTCCATATAATAAATGAGTCGAACCTCTTATACCACTACCTCAGGGATTGGTTAAGTCCATAAAAAGACTTATGTAGCAAACAAACCTTATCTTCATCTCCTTGTTCAATAAATCCCTCTGGTTGTAGCATATGAATCTTCTCACTCAACTCTCCATACAAGAAAGATGTCTTCACATCGAGTTGCTCTAGCTCCAAATCATCCCTGACTGCAAGTGACAGTAGCATTCTAATTGAGCTATGTTTCACAACAAGTGAAAATACATCATTATAGTCAATGCATGTTCTTTGAGTGAATCCCTTAGCCACTAATTTAGCTTTAAATCTAGGTGGCTGAACTCCTAGAATCCCTTCCTTCAGTTTGTACACCCATTTTTAGCCTACAACTTTCTAACCTTGTGTTCTCTCCACCAAAGTCTAGGTCTGGTTCTCATGAAGTGACTTCAATTCTTCCATCATAGATTTTAACCATTTTTTTGAATGCTTTCTTGTAACAGCTTCCTTGTAGCTTCTTGGCTCTTCCTCTTCAATCTTATTTGCTGCTATTAATGCAAAAAAGATTATTTATGCGTAGCCAAACCTCTCAGGTGGTTTTACATTCCTTCTCACCCTCTCTCTTGCCAATGAATAATTTTCTACTTACCTAGGAACTTCTGTACTAGCTCCATCTTCTTCTTAATCATCATCTGGTGGTGTTGTAAACCATTTCTTGGGCTCCACCTCAAATTAAATTCACTGAATAGATTCTTCAGTGCCTGAATTGCATTTTCCAGCTTGCCATAGAACATCTTAGCTTCTCTAAACACCACATTCCTATTGATGAAAGTCTTGGGATGACCCTTCTCCACACACCAGAGCTTATAGCCCTATGTAAACAGAAAGCTTCCTTCAGTAATCATCTACCAAAGTTAAAAAATATCTAGCACCTCCATGAGATGGCATCCTTGTAGCTCCCCATAGATACGAGTGGACATAATCCACTGTGCCCTTTGTGCTATGAATTACCTTTGAGAATTTCACCCTTCTAGACTTCCCAAATATACAATGCTCACTAAACTAGACATCTATCACCTTATCTCCATTGAGAAAATTCTAGTTACTGTGCTCCCCCCAGGCCATTGGCACTCATGTGTCCCAGTCTCATGTGCCAAAGTTGAGATTTAGAAATCTCATCACTTGTTGCTGTAGCAATTTATCCAAGTACTGTTATCATTTTCAGAATGTACAGTCCATTCATCAGGCCCCCTTTCATTATTGTCAATGACCCTTTTGAAACCCTCAAAGCTCTACGTTGAGCCCTAATATTGTAATCCTGAGAATCCAGCATACCAAGTGAAACCAAATTCCTCTTTAATTCTGGTACATATCTCACTAATTCCAAGATCCTAACTGAATAATCTTAAAGCTTCAATTTTATAGTTCCCATTCTAAGAATATGACAGGTTTTGTTGTTTCCAAACAAAACTTGTCATCCATTGCATTCTTTAAATTCTGAATACCATGACTTATTGGGGTCACATGAGGAAAGAACACCCCAAGTCCAAGACCCATTCTTGATTAGTCTTGAATGTTGCAACACATAGTAAATCAAAACTTTCATACACATCCAAGGCAATATCTGCATCTCCATTGTCCCTTTGTTTCTCTCCATTTAATTGTCTTTTTGGACAATCATTTTTTAAATATCCCTCTTTATGGCATATGAAATATTTCTTTTTAGACTTTGCCTTTGATTTGTTCTTTCCTCTCGAATTGAAATCTCTTTTATCTATCCTTCTTCTGACATTCAGTCCCTCTCTTACACCATCCTCCATTCTTGTTTTAGATTTCTTCTTAAGCTCATTTGAGAACAAAATAGCATGGACTTCTTCAAATGACAGGGAATCCCTATCATATATTCGCATATCAGATAAACTCTCAAACTCACTTGGCAATGATCTAAGAAGCAACAATGCCTGGTCTTCATCCACTATTTTCAAGATTAAGAATAATCTTGATGTTTTCAAGATTAAGAATAATCTTATTGAAATCATCCATATGATCTTCAAGAGACTTTCCTAGTGCCATCTTCAAAGTATACAATTACTGTTTCAAGAACATCCTATTTGCTAGAGATTTTGTCATGTACAAGTTCTCTAATTTCAACCAAATAGCTATTGCAGTCTTTTCCTTTGATGCTTCCCTCAGCACCTTGTCTCCTAGATTCAAGATTAGAGCACTATGAGCCTTATCCAAGATGTCATTTTTCTCCTGAAAGTGCCTCCTTGAGCCCTTGATGAACAAGAAAGGCTCTCATCTTCAACCTCCAAACACTGAAATCATTCTTCCTCGTGAACTTCTCTAGGTCCAACTTGGTTGACACCATTGTCTTTCCCCCACAAGCTCTGATACCAGTTTGTTGCAAAAAAAAAGTCCCAGTAACTCACATCTAGGAACAAGAATAGTCAAGAACCAAAGAATCAAAAAAGAAAAAAAAAATCTAATTAAAACAGAAAACAAAGTTATCAATCTTGGAAACAACCCTTGATGATTTCATTCTTCTTGAATCATCTCATTACATACTCACACAATCACAAGCTCTATCTCTCTCTCTCTAATAGCTATACAATGAGATCAAATGAATACCATGTTACATTACTTTTTCGTTGGCTAACAGACCCCTATATATATATAACATCTGTTGACCAACAGAATGCTATTAACAGATGGTTATAACCAACTAACTATAATGACACCTCACTACAAGTCATCACAAAACACATGGTTATAGACACAATAAATCCAAGCCTAATATTACAACAGTCTCACATAGTTAAATTGCAAAATAATGATGTGTTCTACTGCTTCTAAGTTTGTGTTCCAATGTTTTGTTATTTTTAATTGTAATAAAATAACAATCAATACAAAGTATAAATCATAGGTAGAGAGAACACTACAAAAGATTTATGTAGTTCATAAAAATTACCTATGTCCATAAACAATGATGAGATCCTTACTATTTCAAAGGAAGCCATATTTATAATCTCACTCCTCTAAACAAAACAAAACAAAAATAAAAGAAATTTAAAATCCTCTATAGAAATCTTAAAACAAGATTGCTATGAATCTATAACTCTAAGAGGATGAAATTTATCATATAATTTTTTTTTTAAATTGAAGAAATAAAGTGACCATAGGTGATGGTCCATTCAACCTCTATAGTCATACCAATATGATACAAGGTACAAGCATAATGCAAACCAAATAACAAAGTTTGAAGCTCATTTGAATTGATCTTTTTTTTATATTTCTATTTGAAATTTAAATTTACTTTGTTGAATTAGTCTAAAATGGAAAGTTTCAACCACGGCGATGAATTTTAATTTATATCCATTACTCGTAAAATGTTACCATTTTCGACCCATTTAACAATCAATGTGAAATTTAATTTCTTTCCTATTTATTACTATTGGAGATCTCCCTTCATCATCTAGATTTGATCCTAGATACACTCCGTTGAACCAATATAATATGAATCAAGAACATAAATAGAGCAACTCGTTCTTCATTGAGCTTCACCTTCCATCAAGCAATGGACAGAACGTTCCCCGTCCCACAACACTATGAAGAACAATCTCGTTTCATTGCTTGGACCCCTCCGCCTGATAATTATTGGAAGATGAATTTCGCAGGAGTTTACAACCTTCAATTTGGAGCATGTGGGGCTGCTACTGTCATACGCGACAATTTTGGAAGATTTAAAGCTGCAGCCGCTGAACATCTCACAATAACTAGCTGTGATAAGAGTTATCTCTGGGCGTTGCGCTTAGGCTTCTTTTCAGCGATACGCCTTGGAGTGGATTATATCGAAATTGAAAGTGATTCTTTAGTAACATTTCAATTGCTCAAAGGTATCGTCCCACCATCAAAGGATACTAAGAAACTCTGCAAGGAGTGTCAACACTTATTAAGACACTTTCGAGGTCATAAGCTACATTATGTGTCTCCCGACTCGAACCAGGCTACATGCTTGCTTGCTGATGAGGCTACCTATACTGAGGGCTTTACTCATTGGGCGATCAATCCACCTTCTAATATTGAGTTAATTTTGCGTGACGATGTAATTGGGCGCTCGGTCTCTGATCTTTCAGATTGAATGATCTTTATTTTCGACCGAACGAATAAATAAATCGAGAAACAGAGAAATAAATGTCTGAAATTTATGTTAGGCAAAATCTATTATGAGTTTCAACATGGTTGTCTATTTGAATACTTTACAATGCCCCTCTTCAATTTCTTGTCAAAATTGGATCGATATCTAGCACTACAAGATACATACCATAAGTTATCAAATTGGATCGAATCTGATCCTTTGATACCTCTATATATGATTGTCAATGGATTGGGTCCAAATCAACAAGGATAAGATCGGATCTAGAAACGATCTGATAATAATCAAATTGGAGTACCCTTGTCAGATCAGGTTTTCTTTACTAAGATCCAAATCTGATAAAATGGAATGTGATATAATTAAAAAGTATAAATCAACTCATTTATTTGAACAAACTATATAATATAAATTATATACTTTCTCAATTTTAATGGATCAGGGCCTATCCAATTGGGAAGATGGTCGTATCAAAGCTCGAATCGTCGATTAAATCCATTGGATTGGATTTCGGGTACTATCCGATCCATTGATAGCCCAAACTTTGAGTATTGCATTTTCCAATTTATTTTAAAAAGAAAAAAAACAAGCAAAAAGCATCAAAATAACACAAGTCACCCAAAACAGAATGAAGAATAAACTAATAAAGATGGTTTCATAGAAATTATTTCTTGTTAGAGATTTTCCTTGAGATCTTCCATTAGACGTACTAATGATGCAGCAGAGGACCCACCTCCGTCCATCAAAGTCTTTCAGCTCTTCTCTTTCATCTCTTTGACCTTTCTTCTCACCTCATAATTACCATCCATCACACATCTCACTCCTCTTTCTACTTCCTCGACCATGATCAAATCTCCACTGTAGATTTTATCTGAATTGATCCCAACCACTAATCCCAACTCTCTCACTAATTCAAACGCATTAAATTTCTGCTCCGCATAAAGAGGCCAACCCAATATCGGTACACCAAACCACAAACTTTCCAAAATTGAGTTCCAATCGCCTTGTGGGCCAGGATTGACACCTATGGGGCCCAACCACACATTAAACCCCTCGCCTCTGTCGAATCCAAGAACCCATCAGGAAGAACTTGCTCGAGATTTGTGTAATCATTTTGTGCATCAAACTTAGATGTTAGTGGACGACGTAGTAATCACAAGAACCTGTACCCACTTCGCTCGAGCCCAATTGCGATCTCCTACACCTATAGTTTACCAAAAGATCCCTTACTCCTGAAACATAAGAAGATCACAGATCTGTGATGTCGGCTGATCATCAAGCCATTTTGTGATTTTCTCAATGTGGGCCCGATTAGACTCTGATTGGGTTTGTCTCCTGTGATCGAGTAATGGTCCAACTGGATAAACCTGTGGGTTTGAACCGTTTTCAAACGAGTTAAGTGCATAAGTTTCCAACTTGAGGATTGAATTTACGATAATACCCTTACTCTCTCTAAACTTTCTAGCGTGATTGAGAACCTAATCGTACCTCGTTCCAAAAAAAAACAAAAAAAAAAGACAAAAAAAAAACTTTCATGGGGATGCATATGGAACCTTGTAGGCCCAAAATAGTGAAAAAAGGGTGATCTAAATATGCCCCCTGTGTTTTGGAACATGCCTTCTTTGATCTCAATCTTCTTAATTTATCAATATAAAAAGACCTATATATATAGTATCTGTTGACCAACAGAATGCTATTAACCGACAATTACAACCAACTAACTGTAATGACACCTCACTACAAGTCACCACAAGACACGTGGCTATAGACACATTAAATCCAAGCCTAATATTACAACAAATTTCCATCTTAGGCTAATTTAACTTGACTTCAGTTGTTTCCCCTCCTGAATATCAAACAATTCTAAACAATGTTTGAACTTAGGAATTGCTGAAATCGCCTCGTCCTTTTCATTAAATAGTGAAGAGGAGTTTGATTGGTAGATGGATGATTTTTTGAGAAATAGGAGTTGCCACCTAATTTAGGTCTAGGAACCAAAAATAACTCCAAATGGATGTGGATTGGTTCACGGATCAGAGAAATGGGTAAGAGGTCAGATTACAGGTTTCAAAAGGTGTTAGGCACCAAATCCGCTTGATCAAAATGATCGGTCTTTACTATGATCCAAAACTATCTTATGGTCAATATACAAAGACTAAAAGTCAAACTAGGGTCCAATCATCATCAATCTATATCAGATTTGCTAAATGAATCTTATAACTAAAATTCTCTAATTATTCCATGATTTCTCAAATTTCGCATAAAAAGAAAAATTTTGTTAAAAACCCTTAATAATGTCTTATGATCTGAAATCAATTAGCAATCCACATGCAAATATTTTTCAAATAAATAACAATAGAATTTTGTGAAAATTTTTCAAATTAGAAAATTAAAAATGTGAAATTCCTAAAATGGGAATTCATGAAGTTTCTAAATTAGAAATTGGAAATTTTCTAAATTGGAAATTTATAAATGTGATGAATTCCCAAATTAGAAATTTATAAAAATAAATTCTCCAAAATAGAAAATTTCAAAAAAAAAAAAAAAAATAGACAGTTCCGAATTAGAAAATTTCTAAATAGGAAAATGCAAAATCTTTTAAATTGAGAAATTACTAGAATGTGAAATTTCTAAGTTAGAAATTTATGAATATATGTTTTCCTAAAATAGAAAATTGTGCAATTTCCATATTAGAAAGTTTCAAATGTAAATATTTCAGAATAGAAACTTCTCGTCATGAATTTTCTCAAAATAGAAATTTATGAATATGGATTTTCCATGAATGAAGAGTTGAACATGAAATTTTCATATCCAAAAAATATAAAGATGGAATGCTCAAAACAGAAAATTATAAACATGGACAGAACATCCTGAAACACACGCAATTTATAAATTTTCAAATAAGTCCTCGAGTCATGCACCCATAAATCAATTGGCAAATTAATTCAAGTCCATGCGAAAAAATTGATAAATCAATTCATTCTCCATTTTATGAAATTGAAATAATATTTTATGTGCTACGTGCATCTAAATCGCCGAGTCAACTCACGTGTATTAAATAAAAAGAAATATGACTTTTAAGTTTTCACTTGCACAAAAATTAGTGAGTTGTCAATTCATGCACAGATGTAAAATTTTTGAATCAAAACTTTAGAAACAAGTGAAAAAACAAAGAATCGAAAATTCATGTCTTTTGCAAGATTTTTAAATAAAAAAAATCAAGAATATGTGATAGACATTACGAGGACATTGACAAAAGTCGGGTAATCATCCACACACAATAGAAACAAGAAAGGGAGGAGAAAGAAAACAAAAAAAATGAAAAATACAAAATACAAAATAAAAAAAATTAAATTAAACTGAACTTACTTCCACGATGGGGTTGTGACTGCAATGCGTTCCTTCAAACAAAACTCAGAATAACTTGCGAGTATTGTAGCAATCAAAGGTAGGAGTTGCAAGTGGAGTGGAGGACGTGGTTGAGAGTTGAAGAAGATGATTGTGCAAGGGAGGACGTGGCTGTGTAGTGGGCGTGACTGTGCTGTGGACGCGGCTATGTTGTGGACACGACTTAGATTTAAACAAGGAGGTGGTTGTGCAATAGAGAGTTAAAGAATGGGATGATATGAGAAAAATTAGGCCATGAGAGAGCAAGATCAGAGAGAGGGAGGTCGTGTGATTGTTGTAAAACATGGGAGAGAGGAGACGTGAGAGAGAAATGAGGGGTGTTGCAATGACTGCCAGGTAAGTTTCCCTTTTCTCTTATCCTCTCTTCCCTTTCTTTCTTGTTTTTTTTTCGTTTGTTGTGCAAAACAGTGATTGAAAGAGATGGGGTGGGGCGAAGAAGAAGAAAATAGAGAGGGTCGAGACAGGGAGCTATGTTGGGGCTTGAAGAAGATGAAGGCAGATAGGGGTGGGGCGTTGTGCAACCAAAGAGCGGAAGAAAAGGCGTTGTGGCAACCATTAAAGATGAAGAGATGGGTTGGGATGTGAGGGCGATGAAGGTAGAGAGAGTTGAATGTAGTAAGGGCTACAATGGAGTGACGAAAAGGGGCTGGACAGCAAGGGTGTTGTATTGCAAGGGATGTAGGGAGATAAGATGTCACACCCCGAAACCAAACATGAATCCCAATGATTCCTTAGTCACAATCTCGAGGTGTGAGGTAAATATACACACAACCTGATAATCAAACAAGAATAATACTAAGAGATGAACAATATACGCAGTGGAAAACTATACCGACTAAGTTCAAAATCAGAGTTATAGAAGCTAAAAGTCCAAAATAATGATCTATGAAATCCTCAACATCATTACCATATCCCAAATACAAATCCAAAAAAAAAAAAGAAATACATCATCTCCCATAGAATTTGGAATCAAAAGATAGATAGCATATAAACTTCTAAAGTGATCTTCAAATTGATGGAGGTTGTAGATCATCGACATAACCTTCCAAGGGAACCTTCTCGAATGGTTTTCCGTAAGTAGGCTCCTCAGAAGTTTGACAATATCAAAAGGGTGAATGATAGGGTAAGTAATAAGGGGATGTTACTCAGCAGGATGAACGTCGCTCTAACGACAAGTCATACATGCACGAGTAATCATCTAAACAGTTAAATTATGTAGACTTTTCATAATGTAATATACAAGAAATTGTCTAAACATAATTAGAAAGCAATTGCAATATTTTCAATCTATCATCAAAATAGCATATACAACTTTCAAAAGGAAACCTTCTATCAACATTACAATTAAACAAAACATACATAATACGAACATGGAGGTGTAATCGCTAAGAGAATAGAGGATCATGCGGATATAACCGCCTCGATTATGATAACTCGAAATTTTAAACTTCAAATCCGACTTGGAATCCCATCATTACAATCTGATTTTGTGGCCGTCCTAGCATACCACGGTTGGATCACCATTTATCCGGTTCAGATTGGTCGTTGACTAAGAACCCAATACTGAGTTCAACTAACGGGGAGGGCGACCGTTTGACAACTACAGACTAACAATGATCACTAATTAGTCTATAAGGCCCCTCGTGTCGAAGCCTATCAAGAGGCAATGCATGTGAACCCTACTTACCTCTACACTATACAGAGACCGCCTTTACACACACGCGTTCTCTAGGAAAGAAGTAAGAGAAATTCCCGAATCTCAGAAGTTGTAATAAGCTCTAAAGTATCACATACTACCAAAGAGCATATGATATATAGTGCTAATCCTAGATTGACCCGTCGCTTCCGGATATACAATAGTGCATCACTCTTTCTAGGTTCTCTACAACTCTTTTCAGATAAACAAAATAGTTTGTTTGTATACTATATATACTAGTTTCTTTTTACAAAAATACAAGTAAGCTCGATAGTATTATCCAGTACTATCCCTCTTTCCTTCCATAAATCTATCTACCCATCAATCTATCCATCTACCATGTCTTATGTGGCATGGTCACTACATAAGACTGAAGGCACTGTCCCAGCATTCAATCGAGAACTTACGTTTTCTCTATCCATTCATCAATCAATTAATTAATCTATCACCTAATTTTTTACATATCTATCAAATTATATTTATTTTTAAAGTTATTCGAGACCCATAGGGCATCAACCAATTCCATTAGAGGGTTTTGGTTGAGTCAAAAAGCTCAAACAATACGATAAAATCATAAGGCTTAAAAGCTAGAAAGTTGTCAAGATTTGGCTAAGTATCAGAAAATGTGATTTTTCAAAGTTATCAAAATTAAAAATGGATTTTTGGAAATGAAAGTCTTGAACACGAGATTCGACACCAAATAACTTTTATAGCTTAATTCAAAGTAACGCGAAAGATGTTGACTTTTGAAAACTTATCGAAAATGGTTAAATTTAGTTTTTGATCTTGAGACCAAAATTTGGATTTTGATCTTTTGAGATTTGGATCTTGAAGTCATTCCCATTGTTTTGAAATGGGGGGTAAAATTTTAATTTTATTAAAGAACTTAAAGTAAATGGAAAGAGAACATTTACTTAAATGTTTTTAATAAAATGAAGGGTGAAAAACATGTATAAGGCATGAGGAAGACAACCCCAAAGCAAGAAGCAGTTTCTATCAAATTGTTTCTATCGGTGGTTGTCGGTGTAACCGACTGCTCCTGCCAACAACATTGAACACATTCACGAAATTTGGGTTTTTTGATCATTTTTCAAAATTTTCTTCTGTTCTTCAATACCTTTAACACACCTATGAAACTAATGTTAAAACTTGATAAAAACATGTCAATTCCCTATTTCTAACGTGAAATCCAATCAATAGAAATCTAAAATCATGATTAACTCAAATCGAAACTATGTGAACTTTATCGATTCTTGAATATATCCTTAGAGGAGAACAACATCAATGATTAAATCTATGTTCTATGAAAAATATCATCCAACTTGAAGGTAGAAGGGAAGGCATCCTACTTGTATAGATTTTGACGGTTGATTGGAGGCAAAGAGTGGCGCGAAGGTTGAGATTCGTGATCTTGGATGCAAAATGCTCGAGTGTCTGCACTATTCTTAGAGACAATACCCCCTCCCTCTCTTATGATGAAGAACAATCATTTTTCAAGTAAATGAACCCTCGAGTAAGATGAGTCGAAACCCACTTGTTGATTTTCATGAGAGGTGGAGGGAACAAAAGAGACTTTTGGTTCAAATACCATGAGCTTGTAGAGCTCAACGTTGACTTCAACTCTTTCTTTGTTGTCATAGTTCAACAGTCACTCAACTTCGAAGAATCTAAGGGAAAATGTAGAAACCCTTAGTTCTTTAAGAGCTAGGGCTTGAGGGTTATTAGAGAAAAGAAAAATGAAGAGTAAGAAATCAGATTTTTCCTTATTTTAAGACTTTGAGGGCAAAGTTGGTATTTCTCCTTTATTTCTATTTTTTTATAATAACTTGACTTTCCAAACTTAGAATTTAATGAATGAATATTCCATTCCCTCTAATTTTTCATGACCTAATAGTGTATTCAGATTTTACAAATTGTTGTTCTATCAAGAATTCACTATTTTTGGGTCCTAGTTAACACGAAATTCGGGGATTTTTATAATTTTTCCTTCTGAACTCTAATTCGAGCGTATTTACAGGCTAGAATAGGTTTTTCGATCATTTTAAGGTCAATGGCGAAGTTAGATTTCGTTAACAGTGAGCCGAACATAATATAAGTATTTTATTTTAAGTTCTTTATCAAAAAAAAAAATTCTCGAGATTTTAATACTTGATTTCTTCGAGATATGAAGTAGAAATTTGGCGTATTACATCTTCTCCCCCTTAAATAAAATTTTTTCCTCGAAATTAAAACATACCTCAGTCCAAGAATAAGTCTAGAAATTGAGTCCACATTTCTGCTTCTTTTTCCCAAGTCACTTCCTCGACGTTATGATGTCTCCAAAGTACCTTCACTAACGGAATAGCTCGCGATCTCAACATCTTCTCTTTATGATCAAGAATTTGTACTGGCCCTTCTTCATAAGATATGTCTTCCTCTAGGTTCAAAGATTGCCAATCAATAACATGGGATGGGTCCGGTTCATACTTTCTTAACATAGATACATGAAATACATTGTAAACCTTTTCTAATTGAGTGGGTAATGCCAACTTGTATGCAACCGTGCCAACTCTGTCCATGATTTCAAATGATCCCACATACCTCGACTTCAATTTACCTTTAATCCCAAACCTACTGATTCCCCTCCTAGGAGAGACCTTCAAAAATACGAAGTCACCCACCACAAACTCTAAAGGTCATCGACGATGATCTGCATAGCTTTTCTGTCGACTATGTGCGACTTACAACTTCTCTCGAATGGTCCTAATCTTCTGAATAGTCTTTGAGATGATGTCGGATCCTAATAGAATACCATCCCCAATTTCTGCCCAACAATTCGACGATCTACACGGCCTGCCATACAGTGCCTCAAATGGTGCCATGCCAATACTAGATTGGTAACTATTGTTATAAGTGAACTCGACTAATGCCAAGTGATTCTTCCAATTTCCCCCAAAATCTAGCACACAAGCCCTCAAAATATCTTCCAGTATCTGTATAACACGTTCTAACTACCCATCGGTCTGTGGGTGGAATGAGGTACTCATCTTCAGCTTCGTGCCAAATGCAACTTGAAAACTCTGCCAAAATTAAGATGTTAAACGTGGGTCCCTATCAGACACAATCGAAACTGGGACTCCATGTAACTTCACAATCTCTGAGAAATAAATCTTGCTCAATCTATCCATAGTATAAGTCATCTTGATCTGTAAAAAATGAGCGGATTTAGTAAGTCTATCCACAATCACCAAAATTGCATCAGTCCTATCATTGGCCTTCGACAATCCACAAACAAAGTCCATAATCACGTGCTCCCATTTCCATTCCGGAATAGGGAGTGGTTGCAACAACCCTGCATGCCTTTTATGCTCTGCTTTTACTTGCTGACATGTCATACAATGACTCACATACTAGGTAATCTGCTTTTTTCATACCTGGCCATTAAAAATTTCTTTTCATGTCTTGATACATCTTTGTACTCCCGGGGTGAATAGAAAAATACGACCTATGGGCTTCATCTATTATGTCCTTTCTCAACAAAACATCACGAGAAACCCAAAGTCTATTCTTGAATCTTATGCTACCATCATTATGAACTCTCCAATCTAGCTCATCGAGGTCCTCAGTCTTTTTCTAATATATTTCCAATTCTGTATCTGTCTTTTGTGCTTTTATGACCTTCTCAATGATTTGGGGTTGTACTCGCATTTGAGCTACATAAGATTTTTGTTCATCCGTTTCTGAGGGGATGTGGTATGCATAACCAATTGTAGTTTCTAGCATCTTCCATTCCTCGGTCTTTATGTGAGCAAACACCCCATCTTTCTTATGACTCAATGCATCTGCTATTATATTAGCCTTACCAGGATGGTAATGCAATGTAAAGTCATAATCCTTCAGGTACTCCATCTATCGCCTTTGCCTCATGTTCAGATCTTCTATAAGAACAAAAACCTGAGACTCTTGTGGTCTAAATACACTTCAAAGGTCTCCCCATACAAATAATGTCTCCAAACCTTGAGTGTATGCACTATGGCTGCCAACTCTAAATCATGGGTCGGATAGTTCTTCTCGTGGATCTTCAACTGTCTCGAGGCGTAAGTAATTACCCTACCATCCTGCATTAGTACACATCCAAGTCCCGTATGAGAAACGTCGGCATAAATGACATATTTCTTTCCTGGCTTGGCGACTATCAAAATGGGTGCCGTGGTCAATCGAGTATTCAACTCCTGGAATGTTGTTTTATAGTTATCGATTCATTCAAACTTGACTCTTTTCTGGGTTAACTTCATTAATGACAAAGCTATCTTGAAGAAGCTTTCTACAAACCTACGGTAATATCCTGCAAGCTCGAGAAAACTCTTGATTTCGGTGATTGTAGTCTGTCTCTACAATTCATAATCGCTTCAATCTTCGACGGGTCCACAGATATCCCACTCTTAGAAACCACATGACTCAAGAACTTCACTTCATCTAACCAGAATTCGCACTTGGAAAACTTCATATAAAGCTTCTCTTGGAGCAATCTATGAAGTGTGATATTCAAATGATCTTCATGCTCAAACTCCGTCTTGGAATATATCAAAATATTATCAATGAAGGCATTTAGGAAATCCCAAAACACTCGATGCATGAGATCCATGAATACTTCAGGTGCATTAGTTAGATTGAACAACATTATTAAGTACTCAAAGTGCCTTGACCATTTTCGGAATACTATTTTCGAAACATCTTTCTCTTTGATCCTCAATTGGTGGTATCCCGATCTTAGATCAATTTTTGAGAAGTACTTTGCACCTTTTAGTTGATCAAATAGATCATCAATCTCGGGAAGTGGATACTTGTTCTTTATAGTAACTTAGTTTAGTTTTCGATAGTCAATGCATAACCTCATTAACCCATCATTTTTCTTCACGAACAAAACTAAAGCACCCCAAGATGAGCCACTCAGACGAATAAAACCCAAATTTGTCAATTCCTCCAATTGACTTTTCAACTCCTTCATTTTTGTTAAGGCCATTCAGTAAGGTAGAATTGATATGGGTTTAGTTCCTGGGACTAGTTCAATTGAGAAATCAATCTTCCTGATTGGGGGTAACCTAGGTAACTCTTTCGAAAAGACATCGGGATAATCACACACTACTCGAATTACTTCCATCTTTATCGATTCTTCGTTCATCTCACTAATGGTAGTATTCATGACAAACATCCTACCCAAATCAGCACCATTTCGAGATGGTTCTATCATTCAGACCATACGATTTTGGAATCCCTTAAACTTGAATTTTAATTGTCCCGATGCACCAAATCAAACTGCTTTTTCATAACAATCTATAACTACATGATATGCTGCTAGCTAGTTCATACCTAGGATGATGTCAAAGTCCCGAAGGTCTAAAATTGTCAAATCTAGTTCAAACGAACTATCACCTATCTTAAGAACACAGGATTTACATACACGATATGGCACAGTCTTGTTTCTTAAGGAAGTTAACAATAAGAGTGTCTTTTCTACGTCTATTACGGATAATTCTACCTTTTCTACCATGCTAGAAGATATGAAAGAATGCATAGAACCCGAGTCTATCAATACATGTACTAAACAGTTGTATAACATGATTATACCTTCTACGACATCTTTCGAAGTGGTAGCATCCGCCTATGTCATAGCATAGACCCTCACCTGGGTCATGGAGTTACATGATTGTTGGGGAATCCTAGGGCACTGTCTTCTCAAATGCCCAAGCTCGCCACACTCATAACAACTGAACGTTTCCTTACTAGTCTGACCCATGGGTGCCCTCTGTGATGGTAGTGGGGTTCTAGGAGTCTGGACCTGAGGCTTCAAAGTCTGTCCCTGGCCTCTAGTCATCTGACTCTGCGATTGAGAAGTCTATCCTATACTCTGCACCGATGCTACTGCCCTCTGTGAATACTGGCCTATTGGTACTAGGGTTGGACACTGCTCTAACCCGGTGATCGGCTGGCCCATTGCTACCCTGAATTATTGGGCCCATAACTCATCTGCCTCTTAAAAGCCAGTTGTTCTTCTATCATCTTGGCTTGTCTTTATTTCTTTTAATCTTGTCTAACTTTGGGAGAGAGTCGTTATGGCTTGAACCATTGCTTCCATCTTTGTGGGTTGTTTAGGCTCAGATGTCCCTGTATATGTGGGTCGAGTCCTCTTGTTTGGCCTACCTTTGCCTTCCATCGTATAATGTCTGCAATTTAAACAATCTTGGTAAGTCCTCCCAAACCCAAAAGATGCTTCATCAAATATATAGGCAGAGTACTAATTATACATCAAGTATCTATGCATTAACATCTTTCATCTAATACTCTCAATCTGTTAATTCCTCAAATTACGACTGTCTCATATTCGTAATTCTTAAGGAATTTCCTATTTCTTCAAAATCCTAACCCCAATCTATACTTTAATAGATCTCTAGATACAAAAGAGAGCTCTCGTCCTATTCGAAACTAATATTGGGTTCTGATACCAAGCTATTACACCCCAAAATCTAAACACGAATCCCGATGATTTCTCAATCAGAATCTCGAGATATGAGGTAAATATACACACAACCTAATAATCAAAAATGAATAATACTAAGAGATGAACAATATACGTAGCGAAAAACTATACTAACTAACTTCAAAATCAGAGTAACGGAAGTTAAAATTCAAAAATCATGATTTATGAAATCCTCAACATCATTACCATATCCGAAATACAAATCCAAAAAGAAAAAAGAAATACATCATCTCCTACAGAATCTGGAATCAAAAGATAGACAGCATCTAAACTCCTAAAGTGATTTTCAAATTGATGGAGGTTGTAGATCATCGACATAACCTTCCAAGAAAACCTTCTCGAATGGCTCCCCGTAAGCAGGTTTTTCAGAAGTTGGACAATCTGAAAGGGGTGAAGGATAGGGTGAGTAACTGTAAATACCCCATTTTTGCATTCGCCTGATTAATCAATTCGTCAATCCAATTACGACAATTCCCATGATGATGATTATTCTAATACTTTATTTATTACTAGATATGTTTCAAAAATTGAGATGAGGTATCTCAAACTAATAAAACTGTAAAAACCACGCTAAGTTAGGAAAATATAACCCCAAAAACATAAAAATCATCATCTTGTAGATAAAAAGAAGGTTTACGATAAAAATCACTAAAAAATGATCAAATTACCAAAATACCCCTAATATCAAAACATCCTTAGAGCCCCCTTACGCTTAGGAAATCCATTCGAACACATAAAACAACAAAATAAAATCTAATAAACCATTTCGCCAATTTTCACCAAATTTGACAAATTTACGAAAATGTCCCTCATAAGGATTGACAATCATTTCATGTCAAAAAATTTCATAAGTGACACAAATCAATAATCCCATTGAATGCCTTACGAAAAATCGATTCCAAAACATCCCAGAACATCGAAAACTGACTTGAAACGTAAAAAATCTCTTCGGGGGCAAAACGATAATTTTTTAATTTTTAAAAATTTTAATTTTGAAATTAATAAATAAAATATTAATTAACATAAAGTAAAACCTTAATAAAATTAATTTAAAAATCTAAACCAAGTTAATCTCAGAAGACTTAAGTCAAAATCCTAATCTAAAAAGACCAAGTCAATCTCATAAGACTTAAGTTAAAACCCTAATCTAAAAAGACCAAGTTAATCTCATAAGACTAAAGTCAAAATCCTAATTTATCTTATCTAAAAGGAGACCTATTCAAACCCTAGTTCTTCTAAAAAATCTATTAATAGGAGCCTCCACAACTTAATTTCAAAGGTCAAAATAAATCCTAGAAAAAGTAGGTCAAAAAGTCTCCCTAGCCTTCCAAAAACCCTGATTTTGAAGCCCTAACCCCCTTACCTATCATCCAAACCCTAGTTTTTATTTACAAACTCTCAAAAACTCTTCACAAAATTCTCAAAAATCCATCAAAAAATTTTAGGAAACATTCAGATCTAAGAAGCAGGTGTTTCATATTGGAGATCTGAAGCGGATCCAGTGACAAAAACAAAGCGATGAGTATCTTACAAAGAACCATTCTACCAGTTCTGAGGGAACAAATTGTAGCAATCCTATAGGTATATTTTCTTTTTATATTTTTTATTTTTATTTATTTATTTTAGGTATTTTTAGCAATGTAATCTTCTTGAAAAATAGTAGAGACCGGCGTTTGTCGGGCGGGGTTGGTGGCTAATACCTTCCAACCCCGTAACGTGATCCTCGGACTTAGTTTCTTTAGTGAATTAGTTGTTTTTATCCATCTTGAGTCAATGCTTGGTTCCTAGACTATAATAACTAGGTGGTGACTCCCAAACCTCGAAAATCAAAAGCGAATTTTCACACCCCGCGGATCGAGGGCATTTTTAGTAACAATGAATGTTACTTAGCACGATGAACGCCGTTTTAACGACAAGTCATACATGCACGAGTAATCATTTAAATAGTTAAATCATGCAGACTTTTCATAATGTAATATACGAGAAATTATCTAAACGTAATTAGCAAGTAATTGCAATAATTTCAATCTATCATCAAAATAGCATATACAACTTTCAAAAGGAAACCGTCTATCAACATTACAATTAAAGAAAATATACATAATACGAACACGACGGTGTAGTAGCTAAGAGAGCAGAGGATCACGCCGATATAACTGCCTCGGCTATGGCAACTCGATATTCTAAACTTCAAATCTGATGTGAAATCCCATTATTACAATCTAATTTTGTAGTCGGTCTAACATACCATGATTGGATGATCATTTATCCGATTCAGACTGGCCGTTAACCAAGAACCTAATACTGAGTTCAACTAACGATGAGGTCGACCGTTTGACGACTACAGACTAATAGTGATCACTAATTAATCCAGGATACCCCTCATGTCGAAGCCTATCAAGAGGCAATGCATGTGAACCCCGCTTACCTCTATACTATACAGAGACCGCCTTTACACACACACGTTCTCCAGGAAAGAAGTAGGAGTAATTCTCGGATCTCAAAAGCTTTAATATGCTCTAAGGTATCACATACTACTAAAGAGCATATGACATCTAGTACTAATCTTAGATTGACCCGTTATTTCTGGATATACAACAGTGCATCACTATTTTTAGGTTTTCTACAACTTTTTTCTGATATACAAAATAGTTTATTTGTATACTATATATACTAGTTTCTTTTTACAAAAATACAAGTAAGCTCGGTAGTATCCTCCAGTAGTATCCCTCTGTCCTTTCATCAATCTATCTATCTATCCATATATCATGTCTTATGTGGTATAATCACTACATAAGACTAGAGGCACTATCCTATCATTCAGTTGAGAACCTACGTTCTCACTATTCATTCATCAATCAATTAGTTAATCTATCGCCTAACTTCTTATATATCTATCAAAATATATTTATTTTTAAAGTTATTCGAGACCCATAGGGCATCAACCAATTCCATTAGAGGGTTTTAGTTGAGTCAAAAGGCTCAGAAAACGCGATAAAATCATAAGGCGTAAAAGTTGAAAACTTGTCAAGATTTGGCTAAGTGTCAGAAAAAGTGATTTTCAAAGTTACTGAAATTAAAAATGGATTTTAGGAAATGAAAGTCTTGAACACGATATTTGACACCATATAACTTTTATAGCTTAATTCAAAGTAATGCGAAAGATGTTGACTTTTAAAAATTTGTCGAAAATGTCAAAATTTAAAATTTTGTTCTTGAAACCAAAATTTGGATTTTGATCCTTTGAGATTTGGATCTTGAAATCATTCCCATTATTTTGAAATGAGGGGTAAAACCTTAATTTCATTAACGAACTTAAAGTAAATGGAACATTTACTTAAATATTTTTAATGAAATGAAGGGTAGAAAAACATGTGTAAGGCATGAGGAAGACAACCCCAAAGCTAGAAGCAGTTTTGATCAAATTGTTTATGTCGATAGCTGTTGGTGGCAAAAACATCATTCTGTCGGTGGAATCGACTGCTCCTATCGATAGCATTGAACACATTCACGAAATTTGGATTTTTCGATCATTTTTTAGATTTTTCTTTCATTTTTCAATACGTTCAACCCACCCATGAAACTAATGTTAAAACTTGATAAACACATGTCAATTCCTTATTTCTAACGTGGAATCCAATCAGTAGGAATCTAAAATCATGTTTAACTCAAATCGAAACTATGTGAACTTTGTCGATTCTTCGATACATCCTTAAAAGAGAATAACATCAATGGTTAAATCTATGTTCTATGAAAAATATCATACAACTTTAGGGTAGAAAGGAAGGCATCCTACCTGTATAACTTTTGACGGTTGATCGGAGGTAAAGAGTGACATGAAGGTCGAGATTCATGGTCTTGGATGCAAAATGCTCGAGTGGCTGCACTATTCTTAGAGGCAATACCCCTTCCCTATCTTATAATGAAGAACAATCATTTTCCAAGTAAATGAACCCTCGAGTGGGATGAGTAAAAACCTACTTGTTGACTTTTGATGAGAGACGGAGGGAACAAAAAAGACTTTTGGTTCAAAGACCATGAGCTTGTAGAGCTCGAAGCTGACTTCAACTATTTCTTTATTGTCTGAGTTCAATGGTTACTCGACTTCGAAGAATCTAAGGGAAAATGTAGAAACCCTTGGTTCTCCAAGAGCTAGGGCTTGAGGGTTATTAGAGAAAAGAAAAGTGAAGAGTAAGAAATCAGATTTTTCCTTATTTTAAGACTTTGAGGGCAAAGTTGGTATTTTTCCTTTATTTATATTTTTGTCAATAATTTGACTTTTCGAACTCGGAATTTGACGAATGAATACTCTTTTCCTTATAATTTTTCACTACAGACCTAATGGTATATTCAGATTTTAAAAATTCTTGCTCAATCAAGAATTCACTATTTTTGGGTCCCACTTAACATGAAATTCGAGGACTTTCATAATTTTTTCGTCCGAACTCGAATTTGAGCATATTTACAGGCTAGAATAGGTTTTTCGACCATTTTAAGGTTAATTGCGAAGTTAGATTTTGTTAATAGTGAATCAAACATAATATGAGTATTTTATCTTAAGTTCTTTATCAAAAAAAAATTCTCAAGATTTCAATACTTGGTTTCCTCAAGATATGAAGAAGAAACTTGGGGTATTACATAAGAGGCAGAGAAGGGAATGTGAGAAAATGAGAGGGTTGAGATGTGAGAGAGATCCGGTCTTGCAGGTTTAATGGAGAAGAAGAAGGAGGCAACAATAGGGTGTTTTGGATTGGAGAACGTTAGGAAAAGAAAGGGCGTGAGGAAGAGATGAGAAGGGTGTTGTGGTAGCCAACAAAGATGAAGAGGGCGCGTTGTAACAACCAACAAAAAAGAAGAGGTGTTGCAAGTTGGACGTTGTTGTAGCCAACAGAGATGAGAGGGTGTTGCAAGTAGGACGTTGTTGAAGATGAGGGCTGAGAGAGATGAGTCTGTTGTGTTGTGAGGGAGTTGAGGACAACAAGGGTGAGCCCACATCTGTTGGAGAAGAAAACGTAAAGAGGAAGAAGGGTTCCCTTGAACGATAGAGAAGAGGAACCTTTTATATAAAAAAAATTTCAATTTTGCTTCTTCTTTTACACGTTGCACTTTCCTTTTTTTTCTTTCTTCTTTAAAGAATGAGAATAATTATCCTACACTACTCGTAGTATGACGGTTATTGCTTAACTTTTACTTGATTGGTCTATTAAGTTTCAAATTTGATTGGTCTTATTGGGTTCCATTGATCGATATTATTTTAATTTGATTTTTTAAATTTCGGTTTGAGTTTGCATTTTAATTGGTTGAGTAATTTTTAATTTAAACTTAATTTTGATTTTGCATTTTAATTGGTTTTCTTGGTTAAATTTCAATTTGCTTGATTAACTTTTAACTTCAATTTTAATTGTTTGGCTTTTAATTTGAGTTTGATTTTTAATTTTAATTGTTTCATTTTTTTTGTCATGTTTTCCTAAGAATTGGGGTCTCTAGGGGCATTTCAATCATTTTTGTGATTTTTTCAATTTATCTATTTCTATTGATTTGGGTCTCATTAGACTCAAAATCATATTATGAGTGAAATGGACGTTCTTTCGAGATTTTTCGGTAGTCCAAAATTCATGAGGGGTATTTTCGTTATTTTGTTGATTTTTGTAGATTTTTACAAATTTTAACCTGAGATTTCTTTCAATCCCAACGTGATTATTTCTAAGTCTCGAGACATATTTTCCTATCGTAGCAAGGTCTATAAGTTATCAAACTATGTAGCAAACCTAAGCATACGTGCTTGCTAAATCGGGTGTAAGGTGTAGTGATCCTAAGCGCACGTAAATTTCTATGTTGAATCATAGCGAGTAAGGGGACGAAAGGACTGGAAATGGGAAAGATTGGGGACAATACTCATAAGCCTTCGAGTTCTTTGCGATCATCATTAGGAATTCATGAAAATAGGGAGACGAATTGTCGAATTAGGCATATGCAAAAATGGGGTGTCTACAGCTGCCAAGGACATAGTGATCATATCATCAGGGTTTTCTTTAGTGACCATTTTTTCTAGCTTTACGTCTCCCTTAGAAATTACATCTATGATGTAATAAAGCCTCACATCTATGTGTTTTGTTCTCTCATGATAAACCTTGTTCATAGCCAAATGAATTGCACTTTGGCTATCACAAAACACCTTTGTGTCAAACTGCTTCAATCCCAAATTTTCTGCCATTCCACTCATCTACTTAACTTCCTTCATTGCTTTTGTCAAGGCCATAAATTATGTTTCTGTAATAGACAATAAAATCATATATTTCAAGTTTTCTTTCCAACTCACCACATTTCAAACAAGCTTAAACACATAACCAATTAAGGAACTTCTACTGTACAAACACCCTGCATAATTCGAGTTTACAAAACCAGTAACTCCATCTTCACTAACACCATGCTTCTTGTAGACCAAACCAACTGTAGTGGAACTTCTAAGATACCTCATAACCCATTTAACACCTTCCCAATATTGTTTCCCCGAACTTCCCATATATATACTGATGACACTTTTTGCATATGCCAAATCAAGCACATGCATACCATAGCATACATCAAACTCCCCACAACATTTGCATAAGGAACCCTGGCCATGAATTTCTCATCTTCTTTAGTTTTAGGTGAATCTCCAGATGACAATCTAAAGTGTTGTGCAAGAGGCGTTGCAATAGGTTTTGAAACATCCATGTTGAACCTCTTAAGAACTTTCTTAGTGTAACCACTTTGAGAAACAAATACGATGCCTTGGATTCTATGACACGTGATCTCTATGCCTAGAATCTTGTTGGCTGGTCTCATGTCCTTCATTTTAAATTGTCCCATAAGCATCCTCTTCACCTCCATGATCTCAGATTTATGTTTGCGTGACACAAGCATGTCATCTACATATAAGAGCAAGTAGATGACATTTCAACTATTCATTGTCTTGCTATAAACACAGTTGTCATACTCACAACATTCAAACCCATTCCATATCATAAATGACTCAAACCTCTTATACCACTGCCTCGAGGATTGCTTAAGTCCATAAAAAGACTTATTTAGCAAACAAACCTTCTTTTCAACTATTTGTTCAATAAATCCTTCTAGTTGTGATATACGAATCTTCTCACTCAACTCTCCATACAAGAAAGTTTTCTTCACATTGAGTTACTCTAGATCCAAATCATCTCTGGCTATAAGTGATAGTAGCATTCTAATTGAACTATGTTTCACAATAGGTGAAAATACCTCATTAAAGTCAATGTTTATTCAAACTGAATTTTCTGAACAGATTCTTCAATGTCTGAACTTGCATTTTCCAACTTGCCATAGAGCATCTCAGCTTCTCTAAACACCATATCCTTGGTGATAAAAGTCTTAGGATGAACCTTTTCCATACACCAGAGCTTATAGCCCTTGGTTCCTTGTTGATAACCAATAAACATGCACTTTATTGCCCTGGGTTCCAATTTTTCCTGATTAACATGTGCATAGGCAATGCTGCCAAAAACTCTCAAATTTAACAAATCGGGTAGATTCCCTGACCTTTTTTCTTCAAGTGTCAACATGTCTGTGGCCCTTGATGGACTCCTGTTGATCAGATAATTGATTGTAAAAACAACTTCTACCCAAAAATGTTTGGAAAGGTTTTCATTTGACAACAAATATCTCACTATCTCCAATATTGTCCTATTCATCCTCTCTGCAAGATAGTTCTGTTGAGGAGTCTTCCTCACAGTATGTGTAGATACCCCAATTTGAATGAACCCGTCAGGAAAATTCAAATTTTCTCGAATTGATTCCGATTTAGAACTCAAGCTTTTCGACGGACCCGCATTGCCACTTGCCATCATTTTCATTCATACATGCATACATGCATCATGTCATATAATTTTGTATGCTCAACCTTGTCCATAATCCACTCTAATTTCCTATCCCCTATCATGAACCAACCCAGATCCATATCCCTTCCCCATTTATTGATCCATCACCCATACCCTAATCATAGTCCACTTCCTAACCAAATCTAAATCCAAGACAAAATCTACCTTTTAACCCGAAATGCAAGCCCATTCTCTAAACTAAATGCCATTTTAAACCCATAACCCAAATCCATTTCCTAGTCCAACCTAAGACCAAGACAAAGTCCATTCTCTAAGTCCTAAACCAAGTCCACTCTAAGACCAACACCAAGCACATTCTCTCATACCCCCTCAAAAGATGACACATGTTGATTTCTCATAAGCCCCCAATACCCAATGCATAATCTAATTGGAGAGTCAACTCCCCCTTGTGAAAATTCAAGATGCCCTTTCCAAAAAGGTTGGTCAAACCAAAAAGGTTCTTGGGTATTTGGTAATAATTCATAAAGTTGAGAGAACTTCCAATCATACCCTCAAAAGGTGGGAATCTTCAAATACATACATAGGGTTCTCCTATTAGTCCATTTCAAAGTTATACTTCCACCCTTGCATTATGTATTATTTACAAATAAACCAATGTCTAACTTTCACTTACCACTTTACCTTTACACATGTCATTCTCCTACTTACTGTCCTAAAAAGTATTTTTGTTTTTCCATTGGTCCATTTAAAAAATGTTTACTTTATAAGTTATTTACAAATGAACCAAGGTCTATTTTTCACCTATCAGTCCACCTTTACACATGTCACTCCCTTATTCACCCTCTCAAAAGTATTTTTTGTTCTCTCACCTCTATTTACCAAAAAATCAAAAATCAAATAATGATTTTGGGATTTTTTTACAAATGTCATTTTTTTCCTTATACAAATGAAATATTCAAAAAGAAATAACCTAAACCTCATGTCCATTATCTTTATTTTTAGGATTGAACCACTTTATCCCCAAAAGTTCTCCAAAAACTCTATAAATACCCTCATTTTCTATGAACAATTCATACTCTCAAGCCCCCATCTCTCAACTTAAAACTCTACCAAAATCTCTACTCATCTCTCATCTCTCAACCTTCAACTGTCTCAACCCTCAACTACATCTTTCAATTCTTAAGTTTATCTCTCAAGCTCAAGTTCATTCAAGACTTCCAAGGGGACAAAGTGGGTGTAGTAGTTATTTATTTATTTTTTAACTTGCATCTTCTTCTTCTATCCCTCTCTTTTTCTTTTTAGAAGTCTTTAAGATGTAATGGAGAACCCTCATTCATCCCGAGTAGATTAAACCTCAACCTTAGGCATGGAATGCTTGAAGCCTTTCTTTACTCACTTGTATCTCATGCATCATAATATACACCATTCACACACACCACACATGCTTATTTATGATGAAGAATTGTGTAGCTCTCTTGATGGGGCTAAAACACTAAGTTTATAGCTAAGCATGCATGCATTAAGATTGTAGATCTAAGGGGACTCTATCCATGGAATTTCTCTAAAATCTTAAACCAACCTTTTAACTTATACAAAAGTATGTTGACTCCATAGAATATAGGATATTTCTTATGTTAACACTAACATCAAATCCTCTTTTAAAGAGGTACATACTCATCATATGCACACACCACTTCATGCATCTCATGCATTTTCCTTGTTATGTTAATCATTTAAAAAATAGTCAAATCTAAAGGTAACCATCATAGATGGAGAGAATGAGGTGCTTAACACCTTCCCCATTTTCTAATCGAATCCCTTTACTTAGATTTTAGGTAGATCATATATTTTTCATGATTGAGAGTTACTACAATACCATAAAAAATAATTTTCAAAAGAATCAATTCGAGTGCCCATTCACACCCATTTCCGAAAAAGAATGATGGCGACTCCAAACAACGTAGCATTGAGGTTCAAAGATGAACATTTCCATGTCTATAGTGTGGTGTCTAGCAATGTCCTTTTTTTTGCAATATTGATTGAATTCATCTGAGCAAAATTCAAGACCATTGTTTGTTCTAAGTTTTTTAATCTTCTTTCCTATTTGAGTTTCTGTCAACACCTACCATTATTTAAACTTGGCAAAAACATCATTCTTATATTTAAGAATGTAAACCCAAAGCTTCCTTGAGTAATCATCTATCAAATTTAAAAACTACCTAGCACCTCCACGAGATGGCACCCTTGAAACTCCCCATAAATTTGAATGGAGATAATCCACTGTGCCCTTTGTGCTATGAATGCTCTTTGAAAATTTCACCCTTTTAAACTTCCCAAATATGCAATAGTCACAAAACTCCAAAATCTTTACCTTGACTCCATTAAGCAGGTTATAGTTATTGAGTTCCCTTACGCCATTGGCACTCATGTGCTCCAGTCTCATGTGCTAAAGTTGAGATTTAGAAATTTAATCACTTGCTACTGTAACAGTTTATCCAGGTATTGTTATCCATTTCAGAATGTACAGTCCATTCACCAGGCTTCCTTTCATCATTGTCAATGACCCCTTTCAAACCCTCAAGGCTCCACCTTGAGCCCTAACACTATAACCTAAGAATCTAGCATACCAAGTGAAATCAGATTTCTCTTTAATTCTAATACATATCTCATTAATTCCAAGATACTGACTAAACCATCTTGAAGCTTCAATTTCATAGTTCTCATTCCAAGAACATGACAGGCTTTGTTGTTTCTTATCAAAACTTGTCCTATAATACCCCGAGTTTTCAACTCGTATCTCAAAGGAATCTAATATTGAAATTTTGAGAAAATTTTAAAAGAAAAACCTAGAGTAAAATACTTGGATTTCGTTATGTTCATTTTCAAGAAAAAAAGGTTGAAATATATATTTTAGCCTGTAAGCAAGCCCAAATCCGAGTTCGGATGAAAAAATTATAAAATCCTTGAATTTCGTGTTGAATGGGATCCAAAATAGTAAAATTTTGTTAGAACGAAAATTAAAAAATTCGATGAGACCATTAGGTTTGCAACAAAAAATTATTCGAAATGAAATACTCATTTGTTATTTTTCGAGTCCGATTGATCAAGTTACTATCGAAAATGAAAATGAGTGGAAAATACCAAAATAACCTCTAGTTTTTGTTATAAAAGAATTTAGCCCTTTTTTTAAATTTCATTTTCTCCTCTCCAACTTACAGATAACTAGCCCATTTTCTAACCCAAGGGTTTTGACCCATTCTCGACGAGATCCCTCGAAATCAAGTCCGTGTTGATCGTCAACGAAGAAGGAAAAGTCGTCGGCATCGATGAACTTTAGTTCTCACCCCATTCAACCTTCATTTTCTTTGCTTTCTCTTGGTCCATCACCAAAAATAGCGAGTGGGTTCAATTCTACCCACTTGGACTTCCATCCAATTTGAACAAGAGTAGTTCATAATCGTTGAAGGAGGAAAAAAACCTTCATCAAGGTTTCGCAACCAAACCGATTGCTGGCACCCAAGTTCACCCAATTTCAAAATTTCGCACCGTCGATCCTTGATTTTCAAGCTAGTCTATCATGTCCAACAACCACAACTAGTAAGGGACTCTCAATTCTTATTAGTAGTCATAGATTTTGAAAATATACATTTAGATTTTTAACAAAACTTGTTGTTTGCTTTTAAATCGTAGAATGTGCTTCATCTATTTCAAAATTCACGCCAAGACTCTCATGGTTTGATGTGTTTTCATATTATTTTAACATTGATCTGTGGGTGAATTAGTAGGATCGAAGAACAAGCGAAAAAACCCAAAAAAAAAGATGAAAAATCGTAAATTAACTAAGTTTGAAAGTTTCTGACTTAAACTTTTTTTCAAAAACTGCACCATATTTTTACCTTAAACTCCCGTTCACTTGTATATGCATTTCATCCCTTTATTTCATTAAAACATTTAAGTAACACTTTAAGTTCTTTAATAAAATTATGGTTTTACCTCCCATTTTGGAATAGTGGGAATGGTTTCAAAATCCAAAACTCAAAGGATCAAAATCTAATTTTTGGTTTCAAGAACAAAACGTAAATTTTGATGTTTTTGATCGATTTTCAAAAATGAATATCTTTTGCGTTACTTTGAATTAGGTAATAAAAATTACATAATGTCAAATCTCATGTTCAAGGCTTTCATTTTCAAAAACCCATTTCAATTTCAAAGAACTTTGAAAATTGAGTTTCTGATATTTAGCCAAATTTTCACTAAATTTTACCATTCTGACAACTTTGGTTCTATGCATCGTCGTGACCCAGTTTTGAATAAAATTTGGTAGTTTTCGTTTGGATTATTCAAATGATTGTGAAAGATTGAGAAAATGATGTTGTACTTGAAAAGATGAAAAGTAAAAATGTTAAAAAATGGGAAAAAAATGAAACAATAAAATGCCAGAATCACACTCGAGGGGTGATGTCTGCATTTTACATATATGTTATGTGTAGGTTGATGAAAGGATATCCAAGGATAATGATTGGTTGCATCTTTACTTAAATTATGTTAGTGCAAGGCGCTGAGTTATTTATTTTAAACTGGGTGACTACAGTTGCATGGTAGGAAACTGGATATCCATTCTCAACCTTGTATTGTTAATTTTTCTTTTGTTTAAAAAAACTGATAATATATATATATATATATAACTATTTTGTAAGTTGTTAAGGAGTCTGTGAATGCCTGAATGGATAATGCGTCATATCATCTCGAGTGGTGTACTATCCTAGGATGTACTGTAGGGACCACCAAGCTTATATGTGGTATGGGACACATATAAGAGTGGAGTCACAACTGGAATCCGGGTCCATTCATTTCTACCTTTACCAGTAAACTTGTATTGTAAAGGTGGTCATATATGAATAAAGTTATTTATTTTAGAAATCACATGCACGCCTAATAGGCATAGACGAAGATGATTAGTTAGTGATTACTAACAATGTAGTAAAAGAGATCCATTGCTTACAGTCACGTCAAATGGTCAGTCTAAGCCGGATAAATGGTCTCGCAAGTGTGGTAAACAACGACCAGCTACAAAATTAGGAACTAATACTGTATTATGGAATATCATGTCCCAACTGGGAGAGATCTAGTCGTGAATCCCAATTCTCTAATTTGATTGCTCCACCATTGTGTATTATGTAGCTGTTGTTTTATTTTGAAATATAAACTGAAAAGCATGCCTGTTATTTCAATGTTGTCAATTATATTTGTATAAAAATAGAAATGTATAGTGAGTACTGATGATTGATGTTATGTGAATGTTAAAACTATTTAGTTACTCATCCCTAGCTATATGTACCAATTAACCATATTTTTATGTTGTAAAGTTTTACATGTATTTAAATATTCAGTATGCTTACTCGATCATGTTTATGAGAGGTATTAGTAGGAATTTGTTGTAGACTTACTGGGTAACCAATTTTACTCATCTTTTCCTTCTTATTTTTTTTAGTTTCAGAAATTGCAGTTATTGAGACAGGAACAGAGTCGGCAAGTAAAGAATATCTGGTTTGTCAAATCGATGACCAGAGTTTGTTGCATCATGAGTACTAGGGCTAGATCCATTAATGTTGTTAGTTTCGTCTAGGAAGTATTTTGGGGCCGAGTGTTAGGTTTATGTTAGAGTAAGAGTATTTTTGTAATCTTGTATATTGTTAAACTTTCACACTCTGATATACTTACATGTTCGATGTATTTAGCCTTCCGTTGTTATTTCATATTTGCATTTTTATATACAGGATTTGTTGTATATTGGATATTCAGGTTTTCGAGTTCCATGGAACACTAACATAATCAGAGATAGCCCTATCCAAATTTCGAGGTGCCACCTAGTACCTTGAGATTTGACCTTGGGATTTGTGTTAGCATTTGGTGGGATGCCACATGTCCTCTATTGCATTCTTTAAATTCTAAAAATCATGACTTATTGGGGCACATGTGGAAAAAATAACCCGAGTTCAAAACCCATTCTTGATCAATCTTGAATGTTACAACACATAATAAATTAGAAATTTCATATCCATCCAAGGCAATATCTGTATCTATATTGTCCCTTTATTTCTATTCATTTTTCTTCTTTCTTTCTAGATAATCCTTCTTGAATTGTCCCTCTTTATGGCATATGAAACATTTTTTTTTATGCTTCGACTTTGATATGTTCTTTCCTCTCAAGTTGAAATCTCTCTTATTTGTCCTTCCTTTGACATTCAGTCCCTCTCCTGCTCCATCCTCCATTCTTGCTTCAGATTTCTTCTTGAGCTCCTTTGAGAACAAAACATCTTGGACTTCTTCCAATGATAGAAAATCCATGCCATATATAAACATATCAAAGTAGCTCTCAAACTCACTTGGCAATGATCTCAGTAGCAACAATGCCTGGCCTTCATCCTCCACCTTAATCTCGATGCTTTCAAGATCAAGAATGATCTTACTGAAATCATCCATATGATTTTCAAGAGACTTTCCCAGTACTATCTTCAAAGTATACAACTTCTACTTGAAAAACGACCTATTTTCTAGAGATTTTGCCATGTACAAATTCTCTAATCTCAACCAAATAGCTACTACAATGTTTTTTTCCTTTGATACTTCCCTCAGTACCTGGTCTACTAGACTCAAGATTAGAGTACTATGAGCCTTATCCAAGATGTCTTTTTTTTTCCTTCTCGATCAATGTTGAAAACAAATTATTTTTTCCTGAAAGTGCCTCCTCGAGCCCTTGATGAACAAGAAAGGCTCTCATCTTCAACCTCCTAAGACTGAAATCATTATTCCCCATGAACTTCTCTATGTCAAACTTGGTTGACGTCATTGTCTTTCCCCACAAGCTCTAATACCAGTTTATTGTAGAAAACTCCTAGTAACTCACATCAGGGACCAAGAACAGTCAAGAACCAAATAATAAAAAATGAAAAAATCTAATTAAAAAAGAACACAAAGCTTTCAATCTTGGAAACAACATTTGAGGATTTCATTCTTCTTGAATCATCTTATTACATACTCACACAATCAGTTGCTCTCTCCCTTTGATTGCTATACAATGAGAACAAATGAATAACATGTCACATTGTTTTTTCTGTTGACCAACACAATGCTATTAACCGATGGTTATAACCAACTAATTGTAATGACACCTTACTACAACTCATCACAAGGCATGTGGCCATAGACACATTAATCTAAGCCTAATACTACAACAGTCTCACATAGTTAAATTGCAAAATAATGATGTATTCTTAATGCTTCTAAGTTGTTGTTCCAACGTATTGTTGTTTTTAATGGTAATAAAATAACAATCAAAACAAAATATAAATCATAGGTAGAGAGAACACTAAAAAAAATTATGTGATTCAGAAAGATTGTCTATGTCCATAAATAATGATGAGATCCTCACTATTTCAAAGGAAATCATATTTATAATCTCACTACTCTAAACAAAAAACATAATAATAATAAAAGAAACTTAAAATCCCCCTGTAAAAATCCTAAAACGAGTTTGCTATGAATCTATAATCCTAAAAGGATGAAATTTCTCATATAATTTTTATTTATTTTTTTAAATTGAAGAAATAAAGTGATCAAAGGTGATGGTCCATTCTACCTATATAATTATACCAATATGATATAAGGTACAAGCATAATACAAACCAAAGAGCAAAGTTTGAAGCTCATTTGAATTGATCTTTCTTTCTTATTTTTCTATTTGAAATTTAAATCTACTTTGTTGAATTAGTCTAAAATGGAAAGTTTCAACCACGGCGATGAATTTAAATTTATATTCGTTACTCGTAAAATGTTACCATTTTCGACCCATTTAACAATCAATGTGAAATTTAATTTTTTTTCCTATGATTACTATTGGAGATCTCCCTTCATCATCTAGATTTGATCCTAGATACACTTCGTTGAACCAATATAATATGAATCAAGAACATAAATATAACAACTCATTCTTCGTGAGCTTCACCTTCCATCAAACAATGGATGGAACATTCCCTGCCCCACAACACTATTGTTAGACTAAACCCTATGATCTCAAGTATAAATCAAACAAGAACACAAGAATCTCACATGACACAAGATATACGTGATTCGGTCTAAGCATTGACCTACGTCCATAGGTGAAAAATAACGATTTCACTATATTAACCAAAGAAGAAGTAGGTTACAATTTCTCTCTGTCTCTCGTATATCTCTCACACCCCTGTAGGGATTCATCTCTTTCCCTTTTATATACTTAGGGTTACAAAGAGGTTAAATGGGTCGGATCCAAAACCAAACCAAATGGGTCATGCGGGTCGTTAACGGATCATTAAAGATCCGAGTTGAGTTCACAACAACCCTCCATATACAAGAATAAAAGACATAACCCAAAAATTATGAAGAATAATCTTGTTTCATTGCTTAGACCCCTCCAACTGATAATTATTAGAATATGAATTTTACAGGAGTGTATAGCCTTCAGTGAGGCACATGTGGGGCTGCTGCTGTCATTCGCAATAATTTTGGAAGATTTAAAGCTGCAACCATTGAACATCTCACTATAGCTAACTGTGATAAGAGTTATCTCTGGACGTTGCGCTTAGGCTTCTTTTCAGCGATACGACTTGGAGTGGACTATATCAAAATTGAAAGTGATTCTTTAGTAACATTTCGATTGCTCTGAGGAATCGTCCCATCATCAAAGGATACTAAGAAACCCTACAAGGAGTGTCAACGTTTAGTAAGACATTTTCGAGGTTATAAGCTATATTATGTGTCTCCCAACTAGAACCAGGCTGCATGCTTACTTGATGATGAGGCTACCTATACTGAGGGCTTTACTCATTGGGCGATCAATCTACTTTCTAATATTGAGTTAATTTTGTGTGACGATGTAATTAGGCTCTCGGTCTCTCATCTTTCAAATTGAATGATCTTTATTTTCGACCGAACGAATAAATAAATCGAGAAATAGATAAATAAATTTCTAAAATTTATGTTTGACAAAATCTATTATGAGTTTCTACATGGATTTCTATTTGAATACTTTACAATGCCCCTCTTCAATTTCTTGTCAAAATTGGATCGATATCTAGCACTATAAGATCTATACCAAAAGTTATGAAATTGGATTGAATCTGGTCCTTTGATACCTCTATATATGATTGTCAATGGATCGGGTGCAAATCAACAAGGATAAGATCGGATCTGAAAATGATCTAAAGAATAATCAAATTGGAGTACCCTTGTCAGATCAGGTTTTCTTTACCAGGATCCAAATCTGATCAAATGGAATGTGATATAAGTAAAAAGTATAAATCAACTCATTTATTTGAACAAACTATATAATATAAATTATATGCTTTCTCAATTTTAATGGATCAGGGCTTATCCAATTCGGAAGACGGTCGTATCAAAGCTCAAATCGTTAATTAAATCCATTGTGAAAACCCAAGAATAGCCTTCTCAAAATGTGTGGTCAAATCAAAAGATACTTTGGTATTTGGTAATAATCCATAAAATTGAAAGAACTTCCAATCTTACCCCTAAAAGGTGAGAATCTTCAAGTACATGCATGGAGTTCTCCTATTAGCCTATTTCAAAAATATACATCCACCCCTACTTTATGAGTTAGTTACAAATGAACCAATGTCTACTTTTCACCTACCATTCCACCTTTACACATGTCACTCCCCTACTTACCCTCCCAAAATTACTTTTTGTTCTTTCACCTCTATTTACCAAAAAAATCAAAGAGCAAATAAATGCTTTTATGGTTTCTATACAAATTTTACCTTTACAAATGAAAAATCCAAAAGAAATAATATAAATCTCATGTCCATTCTCTTTATTTTTAGGGTTGGACCACTTTATCCCCAAAAGTTCTTCAAAGACTCTATAAATAACCTCATTTTCTATGAACTATTGATGTTCTCAAGCCCCCTTCTCTCAACCTCAAAATTCTACCAAAATCTTTTACCTATTTAACATTCTCTCAAGCCAACTTTTAACTCAATAACTTTCATCCATCTCTCAACCTTCAACCAAAAATCCCACCATCTTTAATCATCTATCCTCAACCAAGGCATTCAACTCTCAAAACCATCTTAAGATTCAAGTTTATTCAAGAGCATCAAGGGACAAGGTGGGTTAGAATAGATTTTTATTTTTGAAGCTTGCATCTTCTACCTCTAACTCTCTATTTTTATATTTTAGCAACCATTTAGGATATAATGTATACCCTCTCTCACCTTTGATAAGTTAGACTAAGGTTCAATCGAGATCAAAACCATTTTCTAAGGAAACATTTCACTTATTGCACACACCACTTCTAACATGCATTTTCATATATCTTTCATATTTTCTTAAGTTTCTTTTCTTAAAAGATTGGCCAAGTTTCAAGGTAACCACTTTGGTGGAGAGGATGGGGTGCCTAACACCTTTCCCATCCTCTAACCTGACCTCCTTACTTAGATCTTAGGTAGACAACACCTTTTCCATGTATGAGAATCACTACAAGGACAAAACCAATTTTAAAATCATGTCGGGTGCCCATTCACATCCATTTCCAAAAGAGAATGGTGGCGACTCTAAATAACTTAGCATTGAGGTTCCACAACAAACTTCTCATGTCTATAGCATCTATCACTAATTTACCATCATATGTTGAATCCTTCCAACCAACAAGCACATATGTAAACTTCATATCAAACATACAAGTTATTAGTACATTTTGACGAATGTCCCATTTTTTATTACAATACCTAGCATGTTCTTCTAAAGGGACCACAATATGTATATAGTTACCACAATGGCACTCATAGCACCTTATGATAAGTGAGAACTTGTTAGCACAAGAAGTTATTAAAGTTTAGATTTACAATAAATTTTATATGATTAAAATAGTTATAATATGTTCTAATTTACCTACCCATCAGGGGTTAGCTAAGTTGGTAAGAGCAACTAGGTTTTCTCCTTAGGTCATACTTTTGAATCTCTATATGCCCTTTTACATAAAGTGACTACTTACCTATTGTCACGTTAGAGGGTAGGATGGTGCGTACGGCCCGACAAGGAAAAAAAATCTCATTTACCTCAAATTAATATGTCCAATCTCTATTTGTATATCGAGTTCAGTGGTTGTGATTAATTGGTTTCACTACATTTTTGTACATGCTGATAATTGCTCTAAGAACATTACGAAAATATCAACTTATTATTTTCTTGAATCGTATGAAACTAAATTTTGCATACTTATTTCTTATATCGTGCCAAATAGTTATCAAAAATGGCAACATGTTTAGGTATTTTTACCCATTTCCCATCTTTTAATCAAAGCTCCTTCAAACGAATACATAATCTATGAAATATCATCATATTCATCTGAAGATTTTCGTGAAAATTTATGTTACTCTCATAATATAATTTTTTCGATATATTGGCTCTTTTATAATCTCAATTTCAAATTGATTGCCTTTGAAGTAATATTTGATGTCTAATATGCAAAAAAGTTGCGTACGCACAAAACGTAATAATCATGGCTGTTATTTTATTGTGGCATTGTACATCTATCTTCCTTAAAAGAAATTAATCGTGATTACAACCCCATTACAAAAAAATTGATATTTATATATTTTTCAAGGAAACAATATCATTCGAGATATCAAAATTGATGGAGACGAAATCAATGAAGGATTAATTTAAAAATCAATGATCACAATGTAAGTCATAAATCTATTATTGAACCCAATCTAAACAACAACTACAGATTTGAGCTAGAGCACACGATTTCATAAAATTTATACGATTTTCCCGATGTAAATCGAACAAGTTTTACATAGAGAAGATTTTGCTCAACATGTTTTATTTGATATAGGTCAGCAACAACATAAAATATAAAATAAAAACAACAACATTACATAACATTATAACACTCATTCAAAAGATTTCAGTAATTGCTTACAATCATGATTAAGCTCATATAAAATCCTAAACACAAAAATTAGAAATCTAGCAAAGTAGTTTCTTACAATCATGATTAGGGTTATATAAAATCCTAAATTCAAAAAAATAACAAAAAAAAAAAAAAAATGAGAGCTCCTATTGGCACCCCAACACTTTTACGTACTTTCAAACATTAACTTCCACATAGCTCTTAAATTTAAAATTAAAATTAGATTTTGAAAATTTTATTTTTTGAACTTCATATAATTTTGTCCTCTGCAATCAATGAAGCATTAGATCATGGTTTGGGATGCCACAAATTGAGCCCAAGGACCCTTAATAAGGGTGAAATCCAAACCAACTTAGTAAGGCTAGTTGGACTCATTCATGTAACGTGGATATCGATTTCTAATGAGTTCAACTAGCCTTACTAAGTTAGTGATGATTTCACCCTTACTATGGGTCCTTGGGCTCACCTTATGGCATCTAAAAACATGAGCGAATGATTTAGGTTGTAGAGAACAAAATTATAAGAACTTAAAAAAAAATCCAAAAAAATTATTTTTTAATGTTGAATTTCAATTTTTAGTTAGGCAGTTATGTGGAAGTTTGGTAGTCGTCTATTTTCAAAACCTTAGATCGAGCCCAAAAAATATTGTTTTTTGAAAAAAAATGGATGTGAGTTTTTCGATGCAATTTAGAGGGTTATGGTGTTGGATTTCTAATGTGGTAATCCATTTGAGAAAAACGACCCTGAGTAAGGCTTAAGAACTTTACAAAGTTAGTAAGAAAAATGTGTCTCATCTCTAATTCTTATGAGTACAAGAATTTGTGAGGCCAATAAACATTCATGTCGAAGCTTAAGTACAATCAACATAAATATGGGAGACCTTAAATAAAACAAAATTAAAATTTGACTTTTGTAAGTCAACGACAAGTTGCCAACGGAACCTACAACCACACTTTTATTTACATAAAAACAAAACTGCCCCAAAGCAACAAAACAAAAATATCAAAATCAAACACTCTTAGTGTAATGCCATGAAAATTTATTATGTATATCGAAGACCTACTTTCCTATTAAATTTAGAAAAAAATATTAAAAATAAATCATAACATTGTTAATCTAAAATAAATATTTGCTAGAAAGTAAATTTGACAAATGAAATGTACAATTCGAGAAATTTTACTATGATTATGATTGGAGAATTAAAATATTTAGTCAAATTAGATAAAACTCAAAATTTTATAGGAAGCTCTATTTGAGTTCAAAAGTATCGAAAAACATAATTTAGACTATAAACACGCTTAAATCCAAATTTAATAGGATAAGAACAAAAATATTATTTTTATTAAGAGAACTTAAGGCATAAGGGGTATTTTAGTCAATAGAGAAAAATTGGTGAAGAATTTCAAAAATCTGAAATACTTGGTTTGAATTGATCTAATGCAACGAGCATAATAGATAAAAGAAAAATATATATTATTTAATTATTTTTATTAAAATAATTTTTTGTTTATAAAATTAGATTTAAGTATAGTTATTCATAAAAGAGAACCTGATTTGAAATTATTAAATTAGTAAAAGGGTTATGTATGATTAATATTAATAGTATTATGTTATCTAGTATTATTATATTATATTGAAAGTTATAAATATGTTAAAAACATAACCATTCAGGTATTATATTTTATATATTATATAGAATGTAATTGACGTGTTGACATAGCAAGAACAAAAAAATTAGAAAAGAGTCGATTTTGATAATAGATTCTATACGTAGTATTCGACTACGATTTAAACATATTTCAGACGTGAATTAAGATCCGACATTGAAGAATAAAATATCCACGACATCGAGATCTACTTAGTTAAAAAAATATTTTGTCAAATCGCTACGAAAATTAGTTTTAAAAATTACTTTAATATCATAGGGACACGTAAAACTTAGCTGCAAAAGTATGAAACTTTTAATTTTAGATTTGTAGTATAATTTTTAATGAAATCTGTTTTAATTATATTTTGATAGTTAATTTTAAATTTATTATGATTTAAATTTAAAATTCATACATCGAATTGTAGAATATTTTATTTTATATGTTTTCTATGATACTTTAATGTTATGAAACGAAAATAAAATAAATTTGGGTGAGTTTAACTATAAAATTAATTCAAAATAAATTAATTTTTGTAGAGTATTTATTTTAAAAATAGTTAAGTCGTATTATTTAGAAAGTGTATTTTTATTGGATAATAATCTATAAAAAATGTTTAAGTTTAAATTGAAATAAAAAATAAAAGTCTCAAATGGTTAGAATCTAGAATGAAATTCTCAATTGGTTAGAATCGAAAATAAAATTTTCGGTTGTATGTACTTGTGTTGAAGAATTTTTAGGTTTAGAGTGTTCTTGAGTACTGTGTAAGAGATGAATGAGATACAATTAGGATAGTAATCATGAGACAATGTACCTATATGTTTACTATTTTCGATAGGTTACTACATATTTATAATTCTAGAATACTTGGAAGATCATCACACTTTTAAATTTCTTTTAATTTATTTTAAATTAATTTAAAAAAATATAAATTATTATTTTTGTTATCCATGAAAGAGATAATGAATGCTTATACGATTAATCGGTAATTCATTCTAAAAGAAATCAATTAATTTATAATAATATGAGTTTGATATTCTCTCCGATAGTATGAGATATCACTTGAAAATACCTTTATACCTATTTTTTAGAAAATTCATATATTATTTTATTGAAAAATAACAAATTATAATGTAAAGATAATTTGTAAATAACTAGATTGATTGAGGATATATGCATACCATAAAAGTACGATGAAACTGACTTGTCAACTAGTCATTTATAATTTATAGTAGTCAAACGATTGATCTCCATCAGGAATCAATGACCAACTTGAGTCGAAAAACACGATCACTCAATTATGATAAATTATCAGATTGACCATAAAATCAAGAACTAACAATGAATTTCACACTAGTTAAGTATTGGAGTATCAATCATGTTCCTCGTCATTCTCATCAAATATACCACCAGGATTGATATTCTTATGACATATTTATATACTTTTTATGTTTTTTAGATTAAGGATATTTCATTATTGTTTTATTAAAAATTAGCATGTTTTTCAGTTTTATTTATTTTGTTTTGTTTACTTATTTAAAAATCTATATTATTTATGATAGATTAGTTTGTTTAGCCATTCCTAGTAGGACTATTAATTTAAAATGTGATTTTACTTTTAGTAACTTTCCTATTACTCATCTTACAAACAAAATATTATAAATGTCCTAACTACCGAGATGCATATTTATGATGGGGAACATTATATAGAGGGATCGTAGGATCAAGATGATGATTATTATTTCTATTATATATGAGTTGAGATTAGACTTTAGTAAAACTATTTTTGTGTACTTTTGGATTTCTTTGTATACATAAACATCATGTGTGTTGTCTTCTTGTATGTATATGTTTAGAAAATAAGAGTTAGCATTTATGACGTGGATAACTATCAATCGATGCTAGATGTGTAGTTGATGTATGCAACACTTTTGGATTGTATTTATAGTTATATTTTTTTTAATTATGATATAGTGGATAGAATGCAGTTGGATATATGGATTTTGATTACACAAATATGTTTATACAAGTTAAAAATTTTCATAAGTCCAATTTTTTGGGAAAATTTTATCAAAATTATTTAAAAGAAATTCACATTGTATTTAAAATTTAAAGATTTTGATTTTATATTTTTTCACTCCAGTTTCGAGATTTGAAAAAATTCTAGATCCTAAATCGAGTGCGTAACACTTAGACTTAGAGACTCATAAATCACAGAGACATCTCAAATTTATTTTTGGTGTTCTCTTACCTTTGGATTTGAAGAAAAAAAGTCGAGAAAAATGTTACAACCTCAAGCTCTAGAAGGGGAGGTGTTGAAGACGTTGGAAGAGTCATGGGTTTTTAGTAAAAAAGATGAAAGAGATAAAGGTTTTTTGGTAAGAAATATAAAAGAGACGAAAAGACGATAGAGTTTTAAAAGGAATAGGTGTCTAATTAGATTTTTATTTTTATTTTTTATTTTTTAATTTTTTGCTTAATATTCAGTATGCTTAGCAAATTGTTTTCCAAGGGGGGGATAAGAAAAGGATTTAACATCCAAAGCGGGAAAATCTCATATGTGGCCAAATCCTTTTTCTCTCAAATCTGTGATTTTTATTGCGACAAACACCTTTAAATCCCCATTTTCCATGACAAATCATTTTTCGTGTTATTTTCCTCATAATTAAACATACCATTAGGTTATTTTCAATTAGTCGATGAGAGAAGACCCAAATCAAGGGGCAATGTCATCTTCAAAACATTAAGGGGGGAAAACAAAAATTGGAGGGGTGAGAAAATGGGCACAAATGGGGCATGTCATTAGTTAAAAATACAAAAGTATCTCAAGTGAAAGTAGAAAATACAAGGGAAAAAATTGAGTGGGGGCAATTTCCCCCCATTGGCTCCTTATTAGTTCCTTTCCTAGATGCTAAGGTGGAGATTGCATGTGTCCCAAGGATTAGTCTGGTGCTCTACAAGGCTTATATATCTCAGTTCAATATATATAACCCCACTAGTGTCAAATATTTGACTTAACGATGGACTTTAAGAAGTTGAACATATTAACAATAATCCAGATAACACATCATTTAATTATATTTAGAGAATTGTTTCAACTTAACTAACTTTGTTAGCTATTGTAATAGTTGCAATGAAGATAATTGATGTTTGTTGATACTCTGTAACTCTATATAATGGAAGTAGTGTCATTATTTTTAATAAATTTTAGCACACAACTAAGTAACTGATTTATTATAAAGTTGGATGTAAACAAAACATCTAGCCAATATTGTTTTGAAATAAAGGCTTGATGAAGTAATGTGATGATTGTTTCAATGAGATGTCCTTATTTACATTTGGCAATCTCATTTTGTTCAATTATGTGAGGATATGTAAGATGATAAAAATATTCATGTTGTTTAAAAAAATGGCTAAGGTGTTCTTAATGAACTCACCTCCATTATCTGCACAAAATTTTTAATAACATGATATATTATTTTCAACAAAGAGATTTGAATTCTACAAGCTTTTAAAATATTTCACATTTTTTACATATAAGATATAGCCATGAAAAATGGAAAAAGTATAAACTAATAATATATAATATTAAAACCCATGAAAATACGATAATAGAGAGCGACCCCATCCGTTGATATGTATTATTTCAAAAGGATTGTTTATAGTAAAAATAGAAAGTAATAATGGATGGGATGACTTTTTTCTGTTGGTTTTTATTTAAATAAATCAAATTTCTAAAATACTTTATTAAATCATTAAATGAATTTTTAAATTTCTTTTCAAATGGGATGTATGTTGTGTAGAAATGAACCAAAGAGATTCATTGTATCTAGTCCAAACCCAAGTTCATGATCCAAATTAATATACTAAGGTACATGGATCAAGGTTCATGACTTTTATATTTTTCGTAAATCGAGGTTCATTCATAAATCCTAGGCGAGTGAATTTAGAACATGTACACAATTAATATATGAACAATGCTCCTAAGTTGGAAGAATTGGTGGGATTAGTATCAATTAATGGTGATACATTATCCCAAATACATCTCTTCTACTAAATAAACCCCCTAATCTTATTGATTTTGGCATCTTATAGAAAATCCCACAAATCTCACAAAAAATCCCATATTTTATACATTTCTCAAAATTTTCTCCATTCTTTTGTGGGACTTACGTTTTTTATCCTTTTTCTTGGGCATTTTAAAAAGGTAAGGTAAAATTTCCTGTCAAGTAGTGCAAAATTGTAGAAGAACGAGATCAAGTCCAGGTTAGGTTGAAACTCAAAGATAGTGTTGTCGTGTTCCCTTCCACAAATAGGGGGACTCTGACTATCTTCAAAAATTGTTTACGCGCCTCTTAATCAAATTGATTTTATATTATTATTCTTTGTTTGTTTCTCACAACAGAAATCAGATTCTAAATTCAATTTCCAAATATTTGAAGATATGTTAACTATTTTGTCAATTTTATCTCCACTCATCCTGGTTCTTATTAATATTATTTCGATGGTTATTTTAATGGTACAAATTTTAATTATTATGAGGAATAATGTAGACACCCCATTTTTGCACTCGCCTGATTAATCAACTCGTCAACCCAATTGCAACGATTTCCAATGATGGATGATTATTTCAATACTTTATTTTGTTACTAGATATGTTTCAGAAATTCGGATAAGGTATCTCAAACTAACAAAACTGTAGAAACCACGCTACACTAGGAAAATATAATCCCAAAAGCCTAGAAATCATCATCTTACAGTCAAAAAGAAGCTTCACGGTAAAATCATTAAAAAATGACCAAATTACCAAAATATCCCTAACATCAAAATATCCCTAGAGCCTACAATACACTTAGGAAAACCCATTCAAACATATAAAACTATAAATCGAAATCAAATAAATTATTTCGTCAATTTTCATAGAATTCAACAAAATTACAAAAATGCCCCTTATAAAGTTCACGACCATTTCATACAAAAATTTCATAAATGATAAAAACCAACATTCCAATTGAATTCCTTACGAAAAATCGATTCCAAAACATCCTGAAACATTGAAAAACGACTTAAAAAACAAAAAATCCTCTCCGAGGGTAAAATAGTAATTTTACTATTTTAATAATTAAAAATTCTGAAATTAATAAATAAAACATTAAATAATGTAAAGTGAAATATTAATCAAATTAATTTAAAACTTTGAACTAAAAAAATCGATCAATCAGGCTCTCAGGCAAAATTGTTGATGGTTGCCCAAATATTTATTAAAGGACCCCTCTATCTAAGGGCCCAAAAAATTAAAGATATAATAAATTGGGGTTCTCCAAGAAATTAAAGTCAATCAAGTAAGACTAAAGTCAATCTTAAAGTCAATCAAGTAAGACTAAAGTCAAGATATTAAAGTCAATCAAGTAAGACTAAAGTCAAAATTTTAAAGTCAATCAAATGAGACTAAATGTCAAAACCCTAATAGAGTTCTAATTAAATAATAACTCTATTTAAAAAAATCCTAATTAAAAAATAACTCTAGTTAAAACAATTCTAATTAAAATATAACTCTACCTAAAACAATTATAATTAAACAATAACTCTCTCTAAAAGAATTATAATTAAACATTAACTCTATCTAAAAGGCACTTAAAAAATCTATAAATAGGGGTCTCTACAACCTATTTTCGTATCAAAACAAAAATCCTAGAAAAAGTAGGTCAAAAATCTTCCCTAGCCTCCCACAAACCCTAATTTCGAAGTCGCAACTCCTTACCTAACATCCTGAAAGTGCCCTCGATCCACGAGGTGCGCGGATCCACTTTTGACTCATGAGGTTTGGGAGTCGCCACCTAGTTATTGTGGTCTAGGAACCAAACTGACTCTAACATTGATAAAAAGAACTAATCTACCACAAAAAATCTGAATTCGGGGATCATGTTACGGGGTTGGAAGGTGTTAGGCACCAACCCCGCCCGGCCAAAGCCGATCTCTACTAACTTCCCAAATATATCCCATTGCTAAAAACCTAGATAAAAATAAAAAAATTACATACCTTTCCGATAACAAGGATTTTGTTCCCTCAGATCTGACAAAAAGAGCTCCTTGTACTGTACTCCCTTGCTTCGTTTTGTCTCCGGATTTGACTTCGGATCTCCTAGATCAAGGTATCTCCTTGTTTTTGAATCTGAACTCTTCAAGTTTGTTGCGGATTTGAGGGTGTTTTGGAGGGATTTTAGGTGTTTTCTAGACTAAAATTGAAAGAGGGATGTTAGGTAAGGAGTTGGGGCTCCAAAACTAGGGTTTATGGGGGGCTAGGGGAGCTTCTAGACCTACTTCTCTTAGGGTTTATGATTTGATCCGAAAATAGGGTGTGAGCACCTCTATTTATAGAATTTTTTTAAGGTTGATTTGGATAGAGTTAGTGTTTAATTAGAAATCTTTTAATTAGAGTTGTGTTTTAGTTAAAATTGTTTTAGGTAGAATTGTGTTTTAATTAGAATTGTTTTAGGTAGAATTGTTTTTAAGTTAGAACTCTATTAGATAGAGTTATTATTTAATTAGAATTCTATTATGACTTTTGGTCTTATTTGATTGACTTTTAATATTTTGACTTTAGTCTTAATTGATTGACTTTTAATATTTTGACTTCAGTCTTGCTTAATTGACTTTAGTCTCACTTGATTGACTTTAATACTTTGACTACAGTCTTGCTTGATTGACTTTAAATTTTTGGAGAACCCCCTTCCATTATTTATTTAATTCTTTGGACCCCCAAATGGAGGGGTCCTTAAAGAAATATCCCGCGAACCCTCAACAATTTTACCCGAAAGTCCGATTGATCGATTTTTTAGGTTTAAATTTTTAAATTAATTTCATCAATGTTTCACTTTAATTATTTAATATTTTATTTATTAATTTCGGATTTTTTAATTATGAAATTATGAAATTACCGTTTTGCCCCCGGAGAGGACTTTTCACGTTTCAAGTCGTCGTTTTTAATGTTCTAGGATGTTTTAGAATCGGTTTTTCGTAAGGAATTCAATGAGAATGTTGGTTTGTGTCATTTATGAAAATTTTTATGTGAAATGATTGTGAACTTTATGAGGGGCATTTCGTAATTTTGTCAAATTCTGTTAAAATTGGTGAAATGATTTATTTGGTTCCGATTTGTTATTTTATGTGTTCGAGAGAGTTTTCCTAAGCGTAACGTAGGCTCTAGGGTTGTTTTGAGGTTAGGGGTATTTTGGTAATTTGATAATTTTTTAGTGATTTTTATCGTGAAGTTTCTTTTTGGTCTGTAGATGATGATTTCTATGTTTCTGGGGTCGTATTTTCCTAGCATAGCGTGGTTTCTAAGGTTTTGTCAATTCGAGATACCTCATCTGGATTTCTGAAACACATCTGGTAACAAAATAAAGCAATGGAATACACATCCATCATTGGGAATCATTGCAATTGGATTGACGAGTTGATTAATCAGATGAGTGCAAAAATGGGGTGTCTACAGATGCCCCTCTTTGGCAGAGGGTTGAAGCAAGCTAGATAGCAAATCTATTTTGGTAGATAGTGCGATATCTGAATGCCAAAGCTAGTGACAGTTCATTTTGCAGCCTGATTTAGCAATTCGTCGGGGTGTTCGGATCCTTGAGAGTAAAGCTCTCCCCGAATTAAAAGATTGTCAGGTCTTTGAGCGAGAGCTCTCACTGACAGTGTCAGATCCTTGAATTTTAGAGAATTCTCCTTGACTAAAAAGTGCAAGTGTGTGCACTGTGTGAAATTGAGTAAAATCTGAGTAAAACAAAACTCGAGAAAATTAAATGATATTTGAGACAAATCTGAGCAAAAGTTGGGAGAAAGTTAAATGTCCTACTCTACCTACTCTAGGTGAAAGAGTAATAAATTTATATTTTTTTGAGAGTCTTATTCTACCTACTCAGAGTGAAAGAGTAATGCACTAAATTTTTTTTGGGAAGTTCTACTCTACCTACCTGGAGTGAAAGAGTAATGAACTATTTTTGTTTTTTTTTGTTTTTTTTTTTTTTGTGGAAGTTCTACTCTACCTACTCGGAGTGAAAGAGTAATGAACTAAGCTTTTTAGAAGTCCTACTCTACCTGCCCAGGGTGAAAGAGTAATGAACTAATTTTTTAGGAGTCCTACTCTACCTGCCCAAGGTGAAAGAGTAATGAACTAATTTTTTTTTGGAAAGTTCTACTCTACTCTACCTACTCGGAGTGAAAGAGTAATGAACTAAATTTTTTTTGGGAAGTCCTACTCTATCTACCCGGAGTGAAAGAGTAATGAACTAAGCTTTTTAGAAGTCCTACTCTACCTGCCTAGGGTGAAAGAGTAATGAACTAATTTTTTTGGGAAGTTCTACTCTACCTACTCGGAGTGAAAGAGTAATGAACTAATTTTTTAGGAGTCCTACTCTACCTGCCCAGGGTGAAGAGTAATGAACTAATTTTGTTTTTGGAAAGTTCTACTCTACCTACTCGGAGTGAAAAAGTAATGAACCAAGCTTTTTGAGAGTCCTACTCTACCTGCCCACAGGTGAAAGAGTAATGAACTAATTATTTTGGGAAGTTCTACTCTACCTACTCGGAGTGAAAGAGTAATGAACTATTTGTTTTGGGAATACTACTCTACCTGCCCAGGGTGAAAGAGTAATGAATAATTATTTTGGGAAGTTCTACTCTACCTACTCGGAGTGAAAGAGTAATGAACTAATTGTTTTGGGAGTCCTACTCTACCTGCCCAGGGTGAAAGAGTAATGAACTAATTTTTTTTTTTTTTTGGAAGTTTTACTCTACCTACTCGGAGTGAAAGAGTAATGAACTAATTGTTTTGGGAGTCCTATTCTACCTGCCCAGGGTGAAAGAGTAATGAATAATTTTTTTTTTTTTTGGAAGTTCTACTCTACTACTCGGAGTGAAAGAGTAATGAACTAATTTTTTTTTTTTTTGAAGTTCTACTCTACCTACTCAAAGTGAAAGAGTATGAACTAATTTTTTTCTGGGAAGTTCCTACTCTACCTACTCGGAGTGAAAGAGTAATGAACTAATTTTTTTCTTTTTTAGGAAGTTCTATTCTACTTGCCCAGGGTGCAAGAATAATGAACTAAGCTTTGAGGGAACAAACGGGGGATTAACCTCGCATTTGACTCTTTTTTTTTAATAAAAAGTTGGATTTTATGAAGGTCTGGTAAATATTTTAACTCTCTTTGAATCTGAGGAGTTTTCAAAATTGCTATCAAGAGGGTAACCTTTAATGCAAAGTTAACCTTATTCTTTGGGGTTGAAATTGACCAGGCATCAGAACAAAAATGCCCCTAGTTTGACAAGGAACATTGCACTAGGGATAATTGAATATAATTTGAAAATAAATACCCCTAGTGTAAGGGGGGAAACTGTACTCTTTAGAAAAAAGGAAGTGCCCTTGTTATGAAAGTTTGAAATCCTTGATTACCGCAAGCGCAATAAAGGTTTAACTTTTAATTTTAACTTTTTATATTGAAGATTTTGAGTCAGGCTCAAAGACATTGGAACAAAATATTTCTTTCTAAAATTCATCATAGAATTTGTTCTTTCTCCCTGTCGGTTCGTTTAGGGACATGAAACTCTTCAGATCAATCATAGACGAGATACTTGTATCCACTGAGTCTATATTTGGTTCAAACTGGGTATTGAAACTTGATCATTCGGACTTCTGATATTTCGGCTCGGACCACTCTCAGCTTGGGATTTTCTTCTATTTTTCTTTGTTGCTCTAACTTTTGCTTAGATCGCCTTTTCAAGTTTTCAATCTAGCGAGCTTGCTCTAGCTTTTGCCTAGATCGCCTTTTTAGGTTTTCGATCTAGCGAGCTCTTTCTTTTTTCTTTGCTCTGATTGTTGCCAAAGTTGTCCTTTCAGATTTTCAACCTTGCGAGCTTGCCTTAATTTTTGCCTAAGTCGCCCTTTTCGGATTTTCAACTTAGCAGGCTTCATCATTTTTATCTTTTTCTTCTCTTCTGAACTTCTTGAGTTGCTGTCTGATCATGCTTTGCTATCTTCCTTGACTTCTCGCACGGTACTTAAGAGGACTTTTATAGGTAGGCTTAGGACTGGGTATAAAAAGAAAGGAATTTTGAGGCTCAAAACCCAAATGCCTCTTGTGTGGCATTATTTCTTTTTCTTTAAATTTTCTTCCCCATTTTGGATGATATTTCTTTTTCTTTTGAATTTTTTTCTTTTTAGATTTTTCTTTTGCCGAGGAATCTATTTTTTTTATTTTAATGTGGTCGGGCCTGAAGTAACTTCTCAGGTTGCCTACGTACCCCAAATTTTTGGGATCAGACCAAAACGTAGTTCGGATTTTTTCCTCCCCTAGGTTAGGTGAACGGGCTCAGAAAGAAAAAGGCATAATTTTTATTTTTGAAAAGGCTGCAAAAGGGGTTGAGAAAGGATATGTTGAACTAGGTAACTGGGTAATATGAGGATTGATTTGGCCAAAGATGGCCTCCTTAAATGTAGTACCGTTTGATTTGGTCAAGGTTGGTTGGTTCTGGTAATTCGATTCCATCATGATCTTGAAGTCTGACAGCTTGTCCTAGTAATATTTCATTGATGATGAACGGACCTCCCCAATTTGGTTTGAACTTTCCTCTAGGATCAAAGATAGGTGCTCGATTTTCTTTGAAATCTGATAGTTTTCCAAAGTAGTATTTTCTTACTGATAGATGAATTTCTCCAATTAAGTTCAGACTTCCTCCTCTGGTCGAGGAAGAGTACTTAGTTTTCTTTGAAGTCTGATGGTTAAATCCTTGACTCATAAGTAGTAAACTTTAACCTTCATGTCAAACGTGCGAGCGATTCTTCTTTGATAAGTTTGCACCCAAACTTGTTTTTCTTCAATCAAGTTTAACTCTTCGTACCCAATGACGTGTCTAGTCTGTTTCTAGCAATTGACTTTCCATCTAGACCTTGAAATACAGGATTTCCAATTTAACTAGTAAAACTGCTTCCATATCATATACTAGAGAGTAGGGAATAGCTCCAATAGAAGACTGCATTGAAGTATGATGTGCCCCTAATGTGAATGGTAATTTTTCTAACTAATCCCAATGTGATTAACACATTTTCTTGATGATTATCTTGAAACTCTTGCAAGCTGCTTCAACTATTCCATTAATCTTAGGACGGTAGGGTGATGATTTGCGATGCCGGATTTTGAACTTTGTACATAGAATAATGACTTATGCTTTGAAGTACTTCCCATTATCAGATATCAGTTCAAAAGGTATCCCCATATCGACTGATAATATGTGATTTGCAACTCAAGATGTAGTGAGGATAGCATTGATATATTTTATAACATCTTCTTTGATTCCATCGATATAGGTGAGTATTTATTCCATGTTGAACAACACCCAAGCTTGTACCTAGCATACCCTCATATGATCACACGAACAAGTCTTTTGAAATTTATGAGAAAATTCATTATCCCCTTGTGTTCCTCTAGAGATAAGATGGTTTCTATTTGAATCTCTTTAGGAATTTATTTCTGTTCCGAGGTCAATGACCTTTGTTTTCTTGATTAAACGTTGAGCCTGACTCTTATCTTCTTGCTCAAGAGAGAAATCTATCCTTGAAGCCAGATTAGTAGTTAATTCGTTAATGCGCTCGAGATATTCAAATATTTCCTTTAGCCAATCAAATTCAAAAGGGGCGACAGACACCTCTATGACTCGACAAACTAACTCGACTCGACAGAAAAAGAGTAGACTCGATCTAAAGAAAATATGACATTGAAAAATTGGACTCGAGCTAACTCAAATAACTCATGAAAACTCAATACAACTACCCACAACGGGCTTGATTAGGACTAAGGACTGAGACATTGCTTATAACCGACAAGACTAAAGTACTATGATCTTCAGGGAATAACTGGGCGATGTTAAGAAATTCTAAAGGATTGATTTGGCGTTGACGTTCGTTCCAACTGACTGGACTAGTAACCCTAGCTAGACGGTGGACGATTGAGCTTAGGTACAATGATAACCCTTAAACCTCTTTGAAGGTGAATTTAACCAATTTCAGTGTCACCCCCTTGATAACATTTTAAATGAATCCTGAGATTTTATTGAATTTTGTGCACCAATCCATTAAACAATTCATCCACTCAATGATTATTCAGAAGGAAATAATTTTATTGCACTCTTGAAAATTATTGGAAATAATGTTTTCATTGAATAAAACTTTCACAAATCTGATTATTTTTTTACAAGTCATTTTCTTTTTAGAAAAACATATTTTGATAATTTTATAAGATCCATGCAAAAAAAAATAGGTTTTTGGTGAAAAACATATTTCAAAAATTTTTCATGCAAAAATAGATCTTTTGTAATCATTTTTCCTTCATTTTCTTTTCTTTCGGAAAACTTTTTCTTCTGAAAAATAGTTTTTTATTTGGAAAGCATTTTCTCTTGGAAAATCTTGTTCTTATGGAAAATATTTTCTGGAAAACACTTTTTCTTAGAAAATATTTTTTTTAGAGATCAACACTTTTTTTGGAAAATATTTTTTTTTTAAAGAACACTTCTTTTGGAGAACATTCTTTTCTGCTAAATATTTTCCTTTTCTTCTTTGAAAATTTGATTTCCATTTTGATTTAAATGGCCCGGTCCATCATGATTGTTGGATCGGGATGGACTGGGTCATTATTGTAAAAGAATGGATTATTTATTGGGTCGGTGCACCCATTTTGATTTTCAAAAATAATATTTTTGATCCTTGAGGACAATCATACACTCTGATCTCATCATACACTTTGATCTCACCATTCACACCATTCACATACATTCATCAATCAACAGACTCCATTCAATAAACAACCCGGGAACACCCACGATAAGTTCGAGTTGTGACCTACTGGGAAGGTTTCTAGACTCTAAGCTTACTACGTGCAATGCATTTTTATCTAGCCACCATTGCCCAAGCACACCTATATACCTTTCGATACGTGGTGACTTGGTTTGATATACCTTATAGGTGATAATCTAAAACCTCAATTCACTTCTCTGAAGCCAAAAACAGCCAGTTTGATCTTCAGTTGAGAGGTGGCGCACAATGCTGAGCAAGGGCCCACTTAAATACCTCTCGTCTAGAATAGACGTAGTCTATCCCCCTCGTACAGTAGGGTACAGCGGGGCAAGATCTTGCTTAGGCACCGGTTTTGACCAAGAAGTGCAATTGATATACTTAGATTATCTTTTACACCTACGGGTACGAGTCAAGAGTTGTAGCTTTCATAAATGGTTTGGTATCCCACGAGGGGACCGACCACGTACTAGTACTACATTGGCAATCGGGACATGTGACTGTGTGGTTCACAATAGGTAAAAGGCTCAGGTCGCTCCAGCCTGGGTGCATCAATACATCTCTCAGAATCACCTGATTAGACGGTGTTGATGCCCCAGTTTAATATACCCTAAGGTACGTGACTGGAGTTGTGGTTTTCATGAATGACGTCGCATCTCCGAAGAGATCGGGCCACGCACTAGTGCCACGTTGGCTATATGGGACGTGCAAGCGTGCAAAACAGTAAACGTGCATGTGGTGTGTGCAAAACAGGGTGGGGTGTGTCCGGGGTCTTTTTCAAACACATGGGCCCATGGGCCAGATTATGTCATCACATATGGATATCAAATGAATATTGATCAAGAAAATAATACAAAACCCATCACATCGAAATTAAGATGAAAGCAAACACATCACAAATATATCTGTAGAGATCATGACACATTATATGGGCATATAACACAAATAATAATTAATCTGATCCAACATTAAAAAAGCCCATAAATTTGTTATCTATAGTCTAATCAAGGGTTATTTTTGGGTGATCCAAAATAAATCGAGATTACAATAGATGTTACATTGATGATAGAATGACAATGGTTGAGATGAGCTCACTCTCAGGAACATTAATTGTGCTAACATTAGATAAATTCGAATTTTCTGTGAATTTGAAAAATACAATCCGAACTTACATCGATGATATCTAAGGCTTCTGATAACGAAATCGAGTGAACTCAAGTTTTAAATTAATCTACTCGATGAGATCTACATTTTATTAATAGGTGCCTAGACTTAATTCTCAACAGAATGTTCTGTAAAAACGTTTTAACGTTGCTGTCCCAACCTTCATTCAGAAACAATTCCAGATTTACAGATTGAACTTGCATCGATGATATCTAAGGCTTCTGATAACGAAATCGAGTGAACTCAGGTTCTAAATTAATCTACTCGATGTGATCTACGTTTTACTAAGAGGTTCTCAGACTTAATTCTCACTAAATATTCTGTGAAAACGTTTTAACATTGCTGTCCCAACCTTCATTCAGCAACAATTCCAGATTTACAGATTGAACTTGCATCGATGATATCTAAGGCTTCCGATAATGAAATTGAGTGATCTCAGATTCTAAATTAATCTACTCGATGAGATCTACGTTTTATTAAGAGGTTCCCAGACGTAATTCTTACTAAAATGTTTTATAAAAAAGTTTTAACATTGCTGTCCCAACTTTCATTCAACAACAATTCCAGATTTACAGATTGAACTTGCATCGATGATATCTAAGGCTTCCGATAACGAAATTGAGTGAACTCAAGTTCTAAATTAATCTACTCGATGAGATCTACGTTTTATTTACAGGTTCCCAGACTTAATTCTTACTAGAATATTTTGTAAAAACGTTTTAACATTACTGTCCCAACCTTCATCATTCCATCATTTTCATATGTCAATTTGAATCTTTCATTATTTAGGGGTCATCAAAAAGTGATCCTTAATTGGAAAAAAAAATGCAATACCAAAAATTATCTACAATCAAGACAAAAAAAATAAATAAACAGAAAAAATAAATAAAATAAATCCAACTAAATAAAAAAAAACTAGGTCATCTTGGCAATGCTCCCATACTTGGGGTTTTTCAAGTTTGATCCTCAATAGTCCCCAGTGGAATCGCCACTGAAAGCGCCCTCGATCCGCGGGGTGCGCGGATCCACTTTTGACTCTTGAGGTTTGGGAGTCGCCACCTAGTTATTGTGGTCTAGGAACCAAACTGACTCTAACATTGATAAAAAGAACTAATCTACCACAAAAAATCTGAATTCAGGGATCATGTTACGGGGTTGGAAGGTGTTAGGCACCAACCCCGCCCGGCCAAAGCCGATCTCTACTAACTTCCCAAATATATCACATTGCTAAAAACTTAGATAAAAATAAAAAAATTACATACCTTTCCGATAACAAGGATTTTGTTCCCTCAGATTTGACAAAAAGAGCTCCTTGTACTGTACTCCCTTGCTTCGTTTTGTCTCCGGATTTGACTTCGGATCTCCTAGATCAAGGTATCTCCTTATTTTTGGATCTGAACTCTTCAAGTTTGTTACGGATTTGGGGTGTTTTTGGAGGGATTTTAGGTGTTTTCTAGACTAAAATTGAAGGAGGGATGTTAGGTAAGGAGTTGGGGCTCCAAAACTAGGGTTTATGGGGGGCTAGGGGAGCTTCTAGACCTACTTCTCTTAGGGTTTATGATTTGATCTGAAAATAGGGTGTGAGCACCTCTATTTATAGAATTTTTTTAAGGTTGATTTGGATAGAGTTAGTGTTTAATTAGAGATCTTTTAATTAGAGTTGTGTTTTAGTTAAAATTGTTTTAGGTAGAATTGTGTTTTAATTAGAATTGTTTTAGGTAGAATTGTTTTTAAGTTAGAACTCTATTAGATAGAGTTATTATTTAATTAGAATTCTATTATGACTTTTGGTCTTATTTGATTGACTTTTAATATTTTGACTTTAGTCTTAATTGATTGACTTTTAATATTTTGACTTCAGTCTTGCTTAATTGACTTTAGTCTCACTTGATTGACTTTAATACTTTGACTACAGTCTTGCTTGATTGACTTTAAATTTTTGGAGAACCCCTTTCCATTATTTATTTAATTCTTTGGACCCCCAAATTGAGGGGTCCTTAAAGAAATATCCCACGAACCCTCAACAATTTTACCCGAAAGTCCGATTGATCGATTTTTTAGGTTTAAATTTTTAAATTAATTTCATCAATGTTTCACTTTAATTATTAATATTTTATTTATTAATTTCAGAATTTTTTAATTATGAAAATTGTGAAATTACCGTTTTACCCCCGGAGAGGACTTTTCACGTTTCAAGTCGGTTTTTAATGTTCTAGGATGTTTTAGAATCGGTTTTTCGTAAGGAATTCAATAAGAATGTTGGTTTGTGTCATTTATGAAAATTTTTATGTAAAATGATTGTGAACTTTATGAGGGGCATTTTCGTAATTTTGTCAAATTCTGTTAAAATTGGTGAAATGATTTATTTGGTTCCGATTTGTTATTTTATGTGTTCGAGAGAGTTTTCCTAAGCGTAACGTAGGCTCTAGGGTTGTTTTGAGGTTAGGGGTATTTTGGTAATTTGATAATTTTTTAGTGATTTTTATCGTGAAGTTTCTTTTTGGTCTGTAAGATGATGATTTCTATGTTTCTGGGGTCGTATTTTCCTAGCATAGCGTGGTTTCTAAGGTTTTGTCAATTCGAGATACCTCATCTGGATTTCTGAAACACATCTGGTAACAAAATAAAGCAATGGAATACACATCCATCATTGGGAATCATTGCAATTGGATTGACGAGTTGATTAATCAGGCGAGTGCAAAAATGGGATGTCTACACATCCATACCCTAACTTTAGCTCAAAAAACACCTAGAAACCCTTCCAAAACACCTCAGAAATCCATTAAAAATTTAGAAAAATTCAGAAGGAGATACTTTGTTTTGGATATTCGAAACGAATCCGGTGATAGAACGAAGCAAGGAGTACCATACGAAGAACTATTCTACCAGATCTGAGGGAACAAGACCGTTGTCTTCGTAAAGGTAAAGATTTAAATTTTTTTATTGATTAGGTCTTTTTAGCAATGTAGTTCTATTTGGGAATGAGTAGAGACTGGCGTTTGCCGGGCAGGGTTGGTGCCTAATACCTTCCAACCCCGTAACGTGATCCCCGGACTCGTATTTTCTTTCGTAAATTAGTTTTTTTGCCTTTTAGAGTCAATGTTCGATTCTAAAACGGTAATAACTAGGTGGTGACTCCCAAACCTCAAAGGTCAAAAGCGGATCCGTGCACCCCACAGATCGAGGGCGCTTTCAGTGGCGACTCCATTGGGGACCATTGAGGATCAAACTTGAAAAACCCCAAGTATGGGAACATTGCCAATAATCTAGTTTTTTATTATTTAATTAGTTTCTTGTTATTGTTTGTTGATCGATTTTTTATTTATTATTCTCGTTAGTCCAATTATTAATCATTCGGTTATACTTGGAGTACTTTGATCCAACATATTATTTTCTGTGGCTTAATCAAGGGCCATTCGGAATGACGCTGAATAATGCGAGATTTCAAAGGATTGGTTTTATTGAAGATGATTGGACAACGAAAATTTTATTTTCTTTTATTTGTTTTTTTATTAAGAAACATGTGTAGCTTTTTTTTTTTTTTTTTTTTTTTAAAAAGAGGATATTTTTTTCTAGGTGTGTGCTATTGATCCTTGGACAAGCAATTTTTTTTAGTTTTTAAAATTTTTTTTTTATGTGTTAAATTTGTTGGTTAATTTTTCAAAAAAAAAAATAATTTTTTTATGTTAAGCGTGCCACCCATTGACAGCAAGAAGGAAAGCTAAGAAAGGCAACAAAAAAAAATGTCTTTGAGGTTCTATTCAAAACAACCCATCGTTTTAATTGGTTGTAGGGTGGTGTGTCCCTAGAGGAAAGTCATTTTCAATTGTCAAACCTTCAAGGTTTTTAATCTAATGGGTGGGGTGGTGTTAGTAAAGAATTTATTTTGTTTCCTAAACCCTTATCTATTTCAATTTTAAACCCATTTTTTTTCAACCCCATCGTTTCAGTAGAGACTGATCGGTCTAAACTTCCCATCTCTAATCTCTCCAACCTCCACAAAGGTCTCTGGACCAGATGATTCTAAGAGAAATCGTGATCGTGGTTGCTCACATTAATATCTAAAACCTAGTTTCTTTCTCGACCACGTTTTCCTTCGCCTTTCTCATCTCTTTTCCCTTCTCTTCTTCCTCATCCCTGCCCATGTTCTTCATCTTTGTACTGTTTATAGATGATTCGTTCACTAATACAACAACGATCTCTGCTTTAGATCAGATCCATTTTTTTCTTTTCTCCCATCAACAAATGTTAATCCATTTCGGTCTGTGGCGTCAACAGTGTGGATGATCATCCCTCTGGCATGCAAATCACAAATTTAAAATCTTAAAAGATCGGTGATGACAGAAAAGGGTTCGAATCTGGCCAGGATCTCTTTGTTCATAGTGTTTGGTTCATGGTTTCGATTTTTTCGGGATCTCTTTGTTCATAGTCTTGTTTGGATTTTTTTATTTTTTATTTTTGGATCACTTCGAACCCGGAGAGGAGATGATGTTATTGAAGAAATGTCTAGAACAATTGTTGAGATAGAAGGTGTAGATGGTGTAAAGCTAGGGGAGACTGCTGTTTTGTCCGAATCTGGTTTGTATTCAATCTCAAATAATGATGATTCCTAGAGTATGAGGCGCGGAGTCCGTGTTTGTTATTTCACCGAATGGTAGAGAGATCCATTCGTAGACGAAGAGCAGTCTTTTAGGGAAGGGTCACTTTCAAATCCTTTATTCAAAAAAGCTAATCTTCTTGAATGGGTGCATGCTAGGATCTCACTCGAACCAACAATCTATCCTTCCCCCATCCCTTCGAGTTTCCCTCTTAATCAAATTTAGAGACTCCAAAACAACTTACCAAAAAGGAATAATTCTGTTTTTAGCCTATTGTTTGGTAGTTCACTGTTTTAAAGCTCTTAATATTACAATATTCGAATAGGTTAAAAAAAATCTCAATTTTAGAGTGCTCTTTGATGAGAGTTTTAGAGAATTATTATTAACACACCATTGTTTACTTATAATGCACCAATCTAAATGTAAACAACTATTCACTTTTGAAGATGAGTGGTGTGTTGTAAGTCAACGACAGGTATGCCAATAATACCTCTTAGTTTTATCCCAAATGTTGTGAAAGACTAGTGACAGCTTTTTCTTTAGCCAAGTGATTTTTTTTTGCACACCACTTTCTCCTAATGACACCTCAATTGTGTGCAATTAACTTGGTGATTTACATAAAAATTGGGGTGGCATTAGGAAAAAGTGGAATGCCATTATTAACTCACTTGATTAGTTGCACTTTTTTAGGACTTTGATTTTGTTTTTTAATAATTTAAAAAAAGGGGGGTTTAAATCTTCCAACCATCATTCTATCTTCAATTTAATATCCTTGGAAAATCTAAATTATTTTGGGCCAGCCAAAATAACCTTTAATTGGATCATAAAAAAAAATAAATATATTTGATTTGGATTATTTTGTGTATACTTTAATTTTGAATTGAACCATATGGATATGTTTTTAGTCTTTCCTAATCAATGTATATCTATAGTTGTATGATTGCTTGTATGATTTAATTGGACCCATGAATTAATCTGTTTGGAAAAGGCCCTAGGCACACCCCACCCTATTTTGCACACACCACTAGTACATTTACTGCTTTGCACGATTGCACGTCCCATATAGCCAACGTGGCAGTAGTGCGTGGCCCGGCCTCTTCGAAAATGCGACATCATTAATGAAAACCATAACTCCTGTCACGTACCTTAGGGTATATCAAACTGGGGCATTAGTACCGTCTGATCAGGTGACTCTGAAAGGTATATCGATGCATCTAGGCTGGAGCGACCTGAGCCTTTGACCTATTGTGAGCCACACAGTCACATGTCCCGATTGCCAACGTAGTACTAGTACGTGGTCGGTTCCTTCGTGGGATGCCAAACCATTTATGAAAGCTACAACTCTTGACTCGTACCCATAGGTATATCAAAGATGATCCAAGTACATTAGTTGAACTTCTTGGTCAAATCCAGTACCTAAGCGAGATCCTGCTCCGATGTATTACGGTACTAGGAAGATAGACTATGTCTATTCTATAAAAGAAGTGATTTAAGAGTGCCTTTGCTCAAACATCGCGCACCACCTCTGATCTGGGGATTAAACTGACTGCTTTTGACTTTAGATAATTGACTTGAAGTTTTAGATTATCACCTATACGGTATATCAAACCAAGTCACCATGTACCGTCTAATTGAGTACGCTCAAGAGGTATATAGGAATACTTGGGTAAGGGTGGCCAGATAAGATTGCATTGCACATAATAAGCTTAGAGTCTAGAAGTCTTCCTATAGGTCACGACCTGAACTGATTATGGGTGTTCCCGGGTTGCTCTAATCAATCCAACCAATAGGTAAGTGGGCAAACCGATCCAGACCGTTCAAACTAGACCAGCAATATTAGTCCGACCCAATATGTGAAATGTAAATCAATTGGCCCAATCAATAAATGGACCAAACTGATCAATATCAAATCGGTTGAATCAATTGATTTTACTTTCAAAGATTCAGACTATTTTATACCAAAAAGATTCGATCTTAAGGTCAAATTAATTGTTTGATCGAAGGTTCTATCTCAATCAGGGGTAGACCTATGACTAACATTTTCCACCTTCTTGGTCACTATAGACTTATAGTGCATTTGGATTCGATATCTCCTACCGGACTTAGGTTAATTTATATCAAAATTTTAATCATGTGGTTAAGAGTCAAACCTTCAGAATTTATGGTTACCCCTAAATGTTATAAACCGTCATCTGTGTTATTTCGGAATCGTCAAAAAAGTTGTCTAGCCAAAGTACCAATGTCAAGTCCATGTAGACTACCATTGCACTATAATATTATGTTCATTCACCCAGAAAAACCTCTTCGCATTGTAGATAAGCATCCATGAGTTTTCTTTTAATTTCAATTCAATTTTCGTCAATCTTTAAATTCTGTTAGTTGTTTCAATTACGAGTTTTAGTCGAGTTTGTCAGTCTATGTCTTTTAATTCCAATAAAATAAATAAGCTTTTGATTATCTTGTGTGCAATATGATGTGAACATAATATCTAACATGAGGATTGACTTAGAGCTTGCTAGTCAAACTTAATAAATATTGAAATTAAAGAGTACACTCAAGAAGTGCAAATTGGTGATACATTAACCTCAAGAGAACATGAGAGAATAGTAAACTTACTTGAGAAATTCAACAATGTTCTTGCATGGTCTCATAAGGATACATGGATGGATCGCACAAAAAATAGATCAAGACATAAAGTCAAGAGTGATTTCAAAGTCAAAAATTATTGGTCAAAAATGATATAGCTGAAAGCATCAATAAAGACGCTAAGACCTACAAGTATCTTACCATGTTTTTCACTCAAAAGAAGAGAGTTTTCATTCATAAGAGAATAAAAGATTTTCTCAAAGTTTTAAAAGAATTGAATAGTCAAAAAACTCGAACATACTTGATTTCACAAAAGGAGACTGAAGAATATTCAATCTTAAAAAAAGACCTTACTCGACAGAGCAATCTAGATATCGAATTCCTGAAACTTTGACCAAGTCGAGCAGCATTCACCAAAGGAGGCCTCCTTTGGTCGAACCATTTCCCTGTTTTACCAAAATAAAAATAAAAAAGATAACTTTCTTTAGCCCCTTGTGGCCTCTGAAAAATCAAATAGCCTGTTTCTTTCTAAAATCACGCCAACCAACCTCGGGAGAGAAGTCTAAGTATGAATTACGTTTTGACCTGATCCCAAAAGAAAAAGAAATATTTGGGGTACGTAGACAACCTGAGAAGTTACTTCAGTCCCGGTTACGCAAAAAAAAACGTATTCTCTTAAGAAAAGTGTCATTTAAAAGGAAAATCCCCTATTGAAAGGTTCAAAAGAAAAAAATGTCAAACTAGGGGCATTAGAAAAAAGAATCAAAAGAATTGATAAAAAGAAAAGAATGCCAAAATAGGAGCATTTTTAAAAAAATCAAAATAATTGACAGAAAATAGGGAATATCAAACTAGGGGCATTTTGGGAAGTTGAACCTTATATCTTTTCTTTTTAAACCATGTCCTAAGCCCACCTATTAAGTCCTCCTGAATGCTAATTGACTCGGTCAAGGTGTAGGGAACCAACAAGCTGTCGAGTTGAATATTCAAGATCATCGAGAAAAAAGAGAAGCTCACTAAGTCGAAAATCCGAAAAGACGACTTAGGCAAAAGTTAGGGCATAACCATAAAAACAAATCCTGCTAGGTTGAAAACCTGAAAAGGCAACCTAGGCAAAAATCAAGGTATCTTTAGAAAAGGAAAAGAAAAATCCGCTAAGTTGAAAACCTGGAAAGGTAACCTAAGCAAAAATTAGGGCATCATCAAATGAGAGGAAATGTCCCATCAAGAAAAAAAATTCAGAAGGAAGCTTGTGCAGAAACTAGGAAATGTAGAACCATTCAAGCCATAACATTCGTTTTTTAGCCAAGAACTCACATCCGATGAAGACAATGTTGAAGTCGAAAAAATCAGAAGTCATCTTGAACATTGTAAGATTTTCAAGAGTATGTTTACTTGTTCAAGTATTCGCTAATGGAAGATGTAGAATCATCAACCACTTTGAAGAGAAAGATCCTCCATTATAATATTTATCAAGATTTTTTAAGTCCAGCTCAAACATTTTTCAAAAGAAATTCGAAAGAAAATGATTAATCCCTTATTGCACATATGATAATCTTAAGAGTTTTAAATTTAAGGAAATGTCAGTTCTTCTATCTGTCATATATCAGAGTCCATATTTTTCAAGCGTAATCCATTCCATCAGTCTCATAGTCAAGTTCCAGTTAAAGCTAACCTTGAAACTAGGAGCATTTTTGAAAGTCATTTAATTCCAAAATTTTGTTCTTAATCACATGAGAAAAATGAAAATCTTACTTAAAAGTCTGATGATGTCAAATGATAATTATAAATCTAGATGCATGATAAGCCAATAAAAGTCTGATCTTTCAAATTTTGAGCTCGATTTTGAATCATAGAATGAATTAATAGGATTGTTTAAGTTTTTATAAATCTAAACCTGAGAAACGTGGCTTAGTAAGTTTGAGTCCGAGAAACTAGACTCCAACTTTTTTTGAATCATAGAATGAATTAATAGGATTGTTTAAGTTCCTATAAATCTAAGCTCGAGAAACGTGGCTTAGTACGTTCGAGTCCGAGAAACTAGACTCCAACTTTTTTTGAATCATAGAATGAATTAATAAGATTGTTTAAATTTCTATAAATCTGAGCCTAAAAAACGTGGCTTACTGAGTTCGAGTCCGAGAAACGAAACTCCAACTTTTTTTGAATCATAGAATGAATTAATAGGATTGTTTAAGTTCCTATAAATCTAAGCCCGAAAAACGTGATTTAGTAAGTTCGAGTCCAAGAAATGAGATTCAAACTTTTTTGAATCATAGAATGAATTAATAGGATTGTTTAAGTTCCTATAAATCTAAGCCCGAGAAACAAAACTTAGTAAGTTCGAGTCCGAGAAACAAGTCTCCAACTTTTTTTGAATTATAAAATGAATTAATAGGATTGTTTAAGTTCCTATAAATCTAAGACTAAGAAACGTGACTTAGTAAGTTCGAGTCCGATAAACGAAACTCCAACTTTTCTTTTGAATCATAGAATGAATTAACAAGATTGTTTAAATTCCTGTAAACTTAAGTCCGAGAAGCGTGGTTCTAATAAGTTCGAGTTCGAGAAACAAGACTCCAATTTTTTTGAATCATAGAATGAATTAACAGGATTGTTTAAGTTCCTTAGCCCGAGAAGCGTGGTTACAATAGGCTCGAGTCCGATAAACGAGACTCAAACTTTTTCGAACTTTAAAAAAGAATTTCAAATAGGATTTAATGAAGTTCCTACAATGTTATGACTCCAATTACCTCATTGTTCAACCTTGTTATGATTGCTTTCGTTACATAAGCACATTTCAATTTTGAATCATTATTGTCAGTAAGAGAAGATCTCTAGGACCTGACACATTTTTACTCAGTAAGCATCACACGTGCACTTTTGCATTAGTCAGGGAGAATTTTTTAAAATTCGAGGATCTGACATCATCAGTGAGAGTTCAAGCTCGAGGACCTGACAAACTTGCTTGGGAAGAGTTTTACCCTCAAGGATCCGAACGTCCCGACGAATTGCTAAATCAGGCTGCAAAATAAACTGTCACTAGCTTTGACATTCAGATATCGCACTATCTACCGAAATAGATTTGCTATCTAGTTTATTTCAACCCTATGCCAAAGAGGGGTATTTGTAGACACCCCATTTTTGCATTCGCCTAATTAATCAACTCGTCAACCCGATTGTAACGGTTTCCAATGATGGATGATTATTCCAATGCTTTATTTTATTATTAAATATGTTTCAGAAATTCGGATGAGGTATCTCAAACTAACAAAACTATAGAAACCACGCTACGCTAGGAAAATATAATTCCAAAAGCCTAGAAATCATCATGGTAAAAATCATTAAAAAATGACCAAATTACCAAAATACCCCTAACATCAAATATTCCTAGAACCTACAATACACTTAGGAAAACCAATCAAACATATAAAACAACAAATCGAACCCAAATAAATTATTTCACCAATTTTCACAGAATTTAACAAAATTATGAAAATGCCCCTTATAAAGTTCACGACCATTTCACACAAAAACTTCATAAATGATAAAAATCAACATTCCCATTGAATTCCTTACAAAAAAACGATTCCAAAACATCTTGGAACATTGAAAAATGACTTAAAACGCAAAAATCCTCTCTGAGGGCAAAATGATAATTTTACTATTTTAATAATTAAAAATTCTAAAATTAATAAATAAAATATTAAATAATGTAAAGTAAAATATTAATAAAATTAATTTAAAACTTTGAACTAAAAAAATCGATCAATCAGGCTCTTAGGCAAAATTGTTGATGGTTGCTCAAATATTTATTAAAGGACTCCTCCATCTGGGGGCCCAAAGAATTAAAGATATAATAAACGGGGGTTCTCCAAGAAATTAAAGTCAATCAAGTAAGACTAAAGTCAATCAAGTAAGACTAAAGTCAAGATTTTAAAGTCAATCAAATAAGACTAAAGTCAAAATCTTAAAGTCAATCAAATGAGACTAAAACTCAAAACTCTAATAGAGTTCTAATTAAATAATAACTCTATTTAAAACAATCCTAATTAAATAATAACTCTATTTAAAATAATCCTAATTAAATAATAACTCTAGTTAAAACAATTCTAATTAAAATATAACTCTACCTAAAATAATTATAATTAAACAATAACTCTCTCTAAAAGAATTATAATTAAACATTAACTCTATCTAAAAGACACTTTAAAAAATCTATAAATAGGGGTCTCTACAATCTATTTTCGTATCAAAAGAAAAAGTAGGTCAAAAAGCTTCCCTAACCTCCCATAAACCCTAATTTCGAAGTCCCAACTCCTTACCTAACATCCATACCCTAACTTTAGCTCAAAAAATACCTAAAAACCCTTCCAAAACACTCCAGAAATGTATAAAAAAATAAAAAAAATTCAAAAGGAGATACTTTATTTTGGAAATCCGAAACAAATTCGGTGACAAAACGAAGCGAGGAGTGCCATACGAAGAACAATTCTACTAGATCTGAGGGAACAAGACCGTTGTCTTCGTAAAGGTAAAGATTTAAAATTTTTTTTGATTAGGTCTTTTTAACAATGTAATTCTATTTGAAAATGAGTAGAGACCGGTATTTGCCGGGCGGGATTGGTGCCTAACACCTTCTAACCCCGTAACGTGATCCTCGGACTCTTATTTTCTTTCGTAGATTAGTTTTTTTTTATTTTTTAAAGTCAATATTCGATTCCTAGACGGTAATAACTAGGTGGCGACTCCCAAACCTCAAAGGTCAAAAACAGATCCACGCACCCTGCGGATCGAGGGCGCTTTCAAATAAATATAGTTTTTCCTCAAACAACTTAAAGTTGTCTACATTCTGTCTAAAATATATCATGTCAGGCCTACTAAAGGAATAAAAGACTTTTATTACTTCTAATGCCTATAAATTGATGGATAACGTTATGTATGTCGTTACAATATTCTAAATTCTCTTTCAGATCAACTCAAAAGTCAGTTCTCTAAGAAGAATAAGATTGTCAAGGAAGTATGGGATGCTTTGAAGATTGTTTACATGGTAGAAGAATCAAATTTCCTTATTGGAAATTATATGGGCTTCAATATGGTAGACGAAAAGTTCATTCTTCCTCAAGTACAAAAAATTTAAAAGATTGTGGACTTTATTGTTGTTACTAGGATGACCTTTGATGAGAAATTTCATGTTAAGGCAATTGTTAAGAAATTACCATCTCGCACCAAGCATATGAACATCAAGAAAGATCAATTACTTGAGAAGTTGGATGTACCATCTAAAGATTGATAGAATAGCTTGTCTTAGAGACAAGAAATATGATGAACCCATAGTCACAACTCACAACATGGAGGAAGAAGATGGTTTGAACCAAAGAAAATAAGATTAAGAAACAAAGAAGCAGACTAAAAGAAATGTCTGGAGATGAGGTAAAGAAAAGCAATCACAAGTATGTTTTACTTGTGGGAAGCTTGAATATATAGCCAAATTATATCGTCATAGGTATGATGAACCAAAGAGAAGAGACAAGAATGACAAAGAAGGAGATGACAATATGGTCGTCATTATCTCTGAAATTAATTGGATTGGATGAGATATTGACTGGTACATTGATATTTATATGACCAGTTACATCTATACTGTTAAGAATATGTTCACATTTTATGAAGTAGTGGTGGATGTGATGAGTGTATTCATGAGAAATTTTTTCCTATCGAAGGTCATGGGCAAGTATATTGTTATGCTTTTACTTACCCTTGGGAAGTTGTTAGTTTTTAAGAAAATCTTATATGTCCTTGACATAAAGAAGAATCTTGTCTATGTTATTGTTTTAAGCAAATAGGATTTTAAGTTGGTATATAGTGATACAAGTTTGTATTAGCAAAGAACAATGTGTTTGTAGGTAAGGACTACGTTGTGTCAGGTATGTTCAAACTTAATATTTATGTTTATGTTTCCAAGTCTTTTGATCTTTGACATGATAAATTAGGTCATGTAAATCGTAACATGATTAAATATGCGATTAATCAATGCTTAATCTCGAACAATAGTTTTAAATATTAAGATAAGTATCTAGTCTGCATTAAATGTAAACTTTACGAGAATCTCATTCAAGAGTGTTGAAAGGGCATTAAAGGTCTTAAATCTCGTACATAGTGATATCTGTGAAATGATAGATATTTAGGCTAGAGGTGGTAAGAGATACTTTATCACTTTTGTAAATAATGTCTCGAGTATGTATACTTCATACGCTAAAAAATAAAGTGTTTAGGATGTTTAAGGCCTATAGAACGGAAGTTGAGAACTTTCACGAAACCAAGATCAAAACTCTTCAGTTTGATCGATGAGATGAGTTTCTTGATACGGAATTTAATAAATGTTGAGAAAAAAATGGAATTCTTGTCTATATGAATCCACTTTTGTGAATGCTAGGATTTACACTTTAGGATAAGGTGTCATTTATAAAAATCTAAGAAGTAAACATGTATAAGACATTCTACCATAAAATTATAGTTTATAACACTCTCATCCGCAGGAGAAAAAGTTGAGTGGCTCAGGAGCATATTGGTAGATGTACCAATATGGAACAAGTTAGTGTCGACAATCACAATCTATTATGATAATCAAGTTGTTATTGTAAAATCCCGAATTTTTAATTCGTATCTCGAGGAAAAAATAAATAGTGGAATTTTAAGAAAATCTTGAAAGTGGGATTTAGGAGTAAAACTTTAGGATGTTTCTGATCATTTTTAATGGAATCTGACTTCACCATTAGATTCAAAATGATCGAAAAACATAGTTTAGCCTGTAAGCATGCTCAAATGCGAGTCCGAATATAAAAGTTACAAAATCCTCGATTACCGGGTCGGACCAGGCTAAAACAGTGACTTTTTGTTAGAGGAATAATTTTTAAAATTTGATCATATCATTAGGTTCATAACGAAAAATTATTCAACATGGACTATTTATTTGTCATTTTTGGAGATCAGGAAGTCGACTTATCGTCAAAAATGAAAACGACATCAAGTTTAGGGGTCACCTCAGGCCAAAAATGTAAACTTTTGATAGAGATATAATTTGTAGAAATTGACTACACCATTAGATCCGGAACGAAAAATTAGGCGAAATAGAGTATTCATTTATCAGTTTTGGAGTTCGGATGATCAAGTTATCATCGATCAAAACAATAGGCGAAATACCAAATTCGTCCCAAATTTCATTTAAATAATATTTTAATTTTTTTTTAATATATCATCTTCCCCAACTCGTCATACAGCCGAGACATACGAAACGAAAAAAAAAATTTATTTTTTTTACAAACTTCCACCTCAAATCTCGTGCAAACGACTCGCCGTCGACGACCGACGCAGAAGGGAGAAATGTCCGCAGCTTCGACATCTACAAAACCCACCCAACCTTTCTTCGTTTCACTTTCTATTTCAACTGATATCGTAAAAAATCAGCCGTATTTGGATACGGAAATTTTGAAACTTTAACTTCGGAATTCGTCCGTTTCGGGGTCAAACCGTCTTCCGACGCAGAAGGGAGAAATGTCCGCAGCCTCATTCTCTACATAACCCAACCAAATTCCTTCCATTTTCTCGTCTTTTTCACCCCGTATAGTAAAAAATCAGTCGTATTTTTATACGGAGATTTCGTAACTTCGACATCGATTTTCATCGGTTTCGGGGTCAAACCGTCTTTCGCCGTAGAAGGGAGAAGAGACGAGCACATCGAGATCTTTGAAATCACTGGGCCGGTTTAAAAAATCAGTCATTTTGAAGTTCGGTCCGTCTCGATTTTCGTGCCAATCACCTCGATTTCCGCGCCCGTGCTTCGATCGTTTCGCATGAAGATTGTAAGGAACTCTCAATTTCTATTAGTAATCGTAGATTGTGAAAATTGCATTTAGGATTTTATCTAAAATTTTTTTATGTATTTCCAAAATATATAATTATTTTGTTATTTCAAATTTCACGCCAGAAATTGCATGTTTGATATGTTTAATTGTATTTTTTTAACAAATTATACGTGGGTAAGATATTTTAACGGGTTATTTATATAAATTGGGTCTTGTGCACTGTTCGGACCCCATTTTGATATGAAATTTATATTTTTTAATATTATTGATAGAAATAAATTCTATAATTGGAAAATGTGATTTAATATTCAATGAACTCATATTGAGTTGATGAATATTAGAAAATGGATATTTTATTGAAGAGATTGAAAATTGTAAAAATCGGAAAAAGGGAAAAAGGGTATGAAACGGTAAAATATCAGAGTCACACCCGAGGGGTGATGTCTGCATTTTACGTTGTTGTGTTGTGTGCAGGTTGGTGAACAGATATCCAAGAATAATATTGTTGGTTGCATGTTTATTTAAATTTCTGTTAGCGCGAGGCGCTCCGTTATGTTATTTATTTTAGGCCGGGTGGCCATACTTGCATGGTAGGAAACTGGATATCTATTCTCAACCTTGTATTGTTAATTTCTCTTTTGTTTTCAAATGAAAATGACATATATATGTAGCTATTTTGTGAGCTGTTAAAGAGTTTGTGAATGTCTGAAGGGATAGTGCGTCATATCATCCGGAGTGGTGTACTATCCTGGGATGTACGGTAGGGACCACCAAGCTCATACGTGGTATGGGACGTGTATGAGAGTGGAGTCACAACTGGAATCCGGGTTATTCCTCTCTATCTTTACTAGTGAACTTGTTATGTAAAGGTGGTCGTATACAAATGGTTTGTATATTTGGGAATCACATGTACGCCTGATAGGCATAGACGAAGATGATTAGTCAGTGATCACTAACAATCTATAGTAGTCGAACGTTCTGACACATCGAAAAGAGACCCATTGCTTACGGTCACGTCAAACGGCCAGCCTGAGCCGGATAAATAGTCAACCAAGCGTGGTAAACAGCGACCAACCACAAAATCAGGAACTAAAAGCCAGAAAGGAATTATAACATCGTGTCCCGACTGGGAGTGATCCAGTCGTGAATCCCAACTCTCTAATTCCAATACTCCACCATTGTGTATTATGTATCTATTGCTTATTTTGATATATAAAATGAAATGCATGTTTATTGTTTCCATTTGATCAATTAGATTTGTATAAAAAGAGAATGTTATAGTGAGTACTGCTGATCGATGTAATGTGAGTTTTAAAATGTTTAATTGCTCATCCCTGGCTATATGTACCAGTTAATCGTAGTTTTCTTCTGTAAAACTTTGTTTATTTTAAAATGATTCAGTATGTTTATTCGTTCATGTTAGAAAAGGTTATTGACAGAAATTGTTGCTTCCTTACTGGGTAACCATTGTTACTCACCCTTTCATTCTCCATTTTTTAGTTTCAGATTCAGAGCTTGGCGAGGCAAGTATAGAGTACGAATGAGGATCATCTGGTTGGTCAGATAGACAGCCAGAGTTCGTCACTTGGTGAGTATTGGGGTTATTACCCCTACTAGTGTCGATTTGCCAAAAAAAAAATATTATAGATTTTTTTCTGAGCGATAAGACTTATGTTAGAGTGAGAAATTTTGTGTAATCCTGTATTCTGATTATTCTTCCGCACTCTGATCTTTCGTACGTCATTAGACGTATATAAGCTTCCGCTAGTATTATAATTTGTATATGTATGCAGGATTGTATGTCGTTTATCAGGTGCAGGTTGAACGCCTTGGAATGCTAACATAAACAGAGGAGACCATGCCGAAATTTCGAGGTGCCACTTAGTACCTCGAGATCTGACATGGGGATTTGTGTTAGCGTTCGACGGGGCGCCACAGTTATGTTAAAGGCTTATGATGAGAATTATAATGGGAAGTCCAAATTGGTACGTCTGAAGTACCAATATGTAAGGGATCTTATTAGTAATAGCATTGTGTCTATCTAATATGTGAAGTCCAAAGAAAAATTTTCAGACCCTACTTGATAAATATAGTAATAACACTATTTCATAATTTTCTCAATTTCAAAAGAAAAAAAAAAAGCTAAGGTTTAATATTTGTTATACACTACATTTTAGTAACGATATAGGTGTAATATAGTGATTTCTTGTAGATTTTCATCCTATAAATGGTCTCTTGTGTTATGCCAAGGTTGAGATTCAAGTAATTTTTTTAATGAGTGCATGTACCTATTCCTATTAGAGTGTTACAAGATGCGCTCATGATGACTTATCTTTCTGTGTGTAGAAGATAGTCATTTACTATGAAAATACAGGCAATTTCTAGAGCTTACAAAATAAACTAGGAGTTGACACAGACTCAAAAGTGCAGAACTTTTTCGTACAAATAACTATGAAAATAATTTGTGTGTGCGACAATGTCTGATTTGTCCTTTTGGATTTGATAATTTTAGGTATATGTCCACCACATTCTCGAATGAACTTTGATTTATTTTGTACCAAGTGGAAGTTCGAGTCCTCAAGACAATTTCATTTATGCACATAACTTTTCAGGTTGCCTATCCTAACTTTTCTAAATTTGTTTATACTTAAATCAAGTAGGGATTTGTTAGTTTTGATTTAAATAAATCAAAATTTTAAAATATTTTATTAAATCATTAAATGAGTTTTAAAATTTCTTTCCAAAAAGGATGTATGGTGTGTAAAAATAAACCTAAGAGATTCATCGTATTTAGTCCAAACCCAAGTTCATGGTCCGAATTAATATACGTAGGGGCATGGATCAAGATTCATGACATTTATGTTTTTTTGTAGATCGATGTTCATTCATAAGTCCTAGGTAAGTGAATTTAGCAAGAGAAGATGAACTTGAGGTTGAAAAACTTTTTGGAACATGTTTACAATAAATACATGTACAATGTACCTAAGTTAGAAGAATTTATGGGAGACATATTGATTAATGGTGGTACTTCGCCTCAAATACATCTCTACCACCATGTAAATCCCCATAATCCCATTGGTTTTGGCATCTCACACATTTTGTACATCTCTCAATTTTTCTTTTCATTTTTTTGTGAGACTTATTTTCTTCATCGTTTTACTTGAGCATCCTAAAAAAGTAAAGTACAAATTTCTGCTAAGTAATGCAAACTTTTAGAGTGGAATTGAGTCTAGGCTAGGTTGAAACCCAGAGATAGTATTGTCGTGTTCCTTTGCACAAATGGAAGGTTCCAACTATCTTCAAGAAGCGTTTACGCACCTCTTGGCCAAATTTATTTGATAAGAGATTATTATTCTTTATTTGGTTTTAACAACAAAAATCAGGTTTTGAGTTGATTTCCAACATTCCCACGTTACAATGTTTACAAGAAAATTTGTTAGGTAGAAGACTAGGTAATTGATATTTTTTTTATAAGTACATTGAACACGGTTGATGCAGGATGCCCCAATTTGTGACGCCAAGCGGAAGTAGATAACCAAATACAAACAAATGCTTTTGACTGAGGAGTTGTGTGATTAGTAGTGATGAAGGTTTACAATACACGTTTACATGGGCCCTTGCAAATGATCTGATTGGTGGCTTAGTCCTGAATAATAAAACCATTTGAATCAAAGGTGAGTGAACAACAACTATCTTTAGCTAATTTGTGCACAGACAATAGGTTATGAGATATGTAGGTACATGTGGTAAAGAATTATAGGTTTGTGCACTGTCACGACCACCTCATTGCGTCTGAAAGCCACAGTTGTGACCACCACCTTAGTTAAATCTTTGATTTTTATCACGAGATGTATTAGAACTACTGTGATAATTCTACGTGTTGAGATTTGACGACGAATCACCACAATTAGATGTAAATGTTATGCTTACGTCAATGGGTGGAGGTGCTAGATTATCTATAACATTTAGTTTCTTATATCCAAGCAAGAAATGAAGCTTGTGAAATTTTATTGGATGGCCGAGTTCTAATTGTAATTTTGAAAGACACATACTCTATTGGTAATTTAAGTAATATATAAAATATCATATCTTCTTCTTCAATTGGAGACTCAATTACAGTTAATTTGTTTGTATATTTTTGTAATTCATCAATTTATTTCCCCATGGTCAAGTCTCCTTTCTTGAGATTATACAAATTTGTTGAGTTCATGAATGTCAGTTCAAGCAATTGTTTTGCTCTTAGAGCATTTCGAATTTGCAATTTTTACATCCCAAAATCTAATTTAACTATGATTAATGAGTGAATATATTAGAGATGAAAAATGCCAAACTTGTGGGCATTGCGTTGAAGAAGATGAGCTTGCATCCATTACAATCGATCAACGAAGAAAGCAGATCCACAATCTCTTTGGATAAAAAATTTCTCGTCAGTGCTCTTGAAGCTCTGATACCATGATGACAATACTGAAGATTATTTGAGAATGATTCTCGGTATTGAAAAATAGCATACTGTAGCACACTTTTCCACAAAGACAGAATATCGTGCATTAGCACATATCGCAGCTGAAATAACTTGGCTCAAAATGCTTCTAGATGATTTACATGTTTTTATACCATCAACTCCTCTTGTTATGTGATAATGTTTCTACAATCCTGTTATCTTCAAATCCGGTTTTTCACACTACACCAAACATATCAAAGTGGATTAACTTTTTATTAGAGAGAAAGTTATCAACAAGGAGCCTCGACTATTAATCAAGTAGCTGATATTTTTACTAAATCTCTATCTATTGCGCGGTTCAAATACTTACAATCCAAGCTTATGGTTATTGAGTTGCTCATTAACTTGCGAGGGCCAAAATAATAATCAAGATGGCAAGTCATTTAATTATGTTTAGAGAGTTATAACATCTTAACTAAGTTTGTTAGCTGTTATAACAGTTGTAACAATGATGATTGAATTTTGTTGATGTTTTGTAACTTTATATAATGGAATCAGTGTCACTATTTTTTTATCATTAGGAATCATTCTCAAATAATCTTCATTATTATTAAAAAGCTTATGCGTTCAACTTCTCTTATTAGCATAATAGTAATATTATCAATGGTTGGATTCAAGATAGGCTTGGACGAGCCTAATGTAATCATAGGTGTCTCATGTTTGACAGATTAATGGAATTTTGGCTTCGCCTCTTGATGTGTATGAGTTTGTTGAGGAAGGACAAGAACCTTCCCGACCGTGTTTTAAATGAGGGTCTAAAAAATTAAGCCCAGAGACAACCCATCTAAATATTGGATCGGAGTGTGTTGGGCTAAAGAAATAAAACCAAAGTCCAAGCCCATTCCAACTATAACCCACTCCACCTACATTTGGGTTTTGAAGATCACTAATGCTGTGGTGACATTGGATGTATTGCGATTTTTACATTTTTGATGTGTAGGTGCATACATAATCGTAGATGTTTTTTTCTCGCATCTTCAGGTAACACATCCACGGTTATGTGCACACCCCACGTCAGAAATGTAAGAATCACAATAAATCCAATGTCACCCCATCACGACTATTTGAAGATGTATGTAAGAATCATAGTAAATCCAATGTCCATTGTTTTACTTCCTCGATCAAAGATGATTCTTTTAGTTTGAAATCATCTACACAAGTTATTATGTCAAGTTTTAAGTCGAAAAAACGAAAATCCATCCGTTTTCATTCCTTTGAGTTTTTCTAACTAAAATAAACAGAAATATTGACTTTAAACTCTACATGATGTAGATGATTTAAAATCAAAAGAACCATCCTTGATTGATTTTCATCTAAAAAAGGAAATAAAATAATTGCAAAAAACCTTACTTTTTTACATACACCTTCAAAATGTTTGAAGAAATCATTAAAAATGACTTCTTCGTCCTTCTCAAATTCTTTTCAATCGAAACAAAGTCTTCAAAACTCTATTGGGATGTTGGAAATCCAATTTTTTTGGACGAAAATGGTGAGTTTGAATGGTTAAGGCAATTTCAACATTTTAATAGTGAGAAACATCTAGAATGAGTGAGGTTGTTTTAAAGGAGAGATTTATTAAATGGACTATTTTAATAATTCGCAAACGTGAATGATTAAATTGAAAGAAAAGTTAGTGTTAGGGACTATTAAGTAATTTTTCTTAAAAATTAACTCGGTAGTTACGAAATAATCATCTATGACCAACCTTACAATCATAAGCAACTACCTTATGAATCCAATCAATAGAGCATGTAAACGAATGTGTGTGAGACACAAGTAAGGGTAACTGAAGGCACAACAAAAAGCAAAGGTATGCAATTTGAAGCTTGATCAAAATTCATTATGACTAGTGATTTGATTGTCAAAGTTTCATCTACAAAACTACCCTTAATTAGTTTAAGATTTTTGTAAGGTAAAGATCTATTTAAGGAAATGAACCATACTTGGTATAATTAAAGGTGTCAATTTAGTTTGTTATTAGGTGGGGGTACTCCGTGGGCTAAAAAAAAAAAATATCCATATATCATATTCTTTTAAAGGATGGAGGTAATACCAAATTTAAGATGAAAGAGCCCAAATCGAAACCCTTTCCCTAATTCTTCCAATTTTCTCTATGTACCGCAGTCTGCTCTAGTGCTAATAGTGTCATCTAAAATCAAAAGAATGCCGCTGTCCATCCAATCTGCTGTACCAAGAGAGAGAGAGAGAGAGAGAGACAGAGAGAGAACCGCTTCCAACCCCATAGATTAGTTTCAATTGCTCTTTAAGGACTTGGAGAATGGCTTTCGTACTTGGCTTTCTAAACAATCCATGCCGTTCGTGGGGAACGATACTCTCACCTCTCATGTCTCCTCCTCCTTTCCAACCCCTCCTTCGGAAGCCGTTGGCCTCAATCCTCAAGCCATGGCTTCCTTCAAGCAAGCCCAGGTACCTCTTCATTTCAAATCTAATACCCCCCCGGATACACAATTGCACATATTCACGGGGATGTGCAATTGTGTATCTCAAGGAAAATCTGTGATTCTTGCCCATGTCACATGAGTGAGTTTTTGAGTTAGTGTGTCAAGTTGAGTTAGAAAATCATCACGCAAAAATGAATTAGGGGGTGCAATGAGAGATATAGGTGTGTGCAAAAATGAGTCGCCGCATTCTAAAATCTAAATCACCGAAAAAGAGAAAAATAAAAATTAGAGAAGGGCATTTTTGGTATTTTAACATAAAATGATCCCTTTAGAATTGAGTTAGGGTTTCTGAGAAGAGATCGACTGGCCTCTCACGCCTATAAAAAATGCTGTAGTGAACGTAATTGTTAAAATCTGAAGCGGCGACCGTAAGCCATTTTCCATTGCTGGGTTATTAGTCAGTTCTTTGTTTTTCATTATTTAGTTAGATTATGTTCAGCTCTCTCATTGACTCATTCATAGTCTCTATGGTTTCCATTGATATACTGCTGGAATGCTTTTTTTTTTTGCCTCTGATGATGATTAGAAACAAACTTTCGTTCTTCTGAGATTACCCATGCGGAACATTTGTGGAGACCTGAACTGAAGAGGCATTGAAAAGATCTTTAGTTTCACATTTAACTTATCTTTCAATTTTAAATCAAAACAAATAGTTTTTTTTTTTTTTTCAAGAATCGGATCTTCTATTGAAACACTAGGTTGAATGTTGCAGATCTTCTTTCTGTTTGCTCTGATGATGATTTTACAATATAAATTTTGTTCTTTCAAGGTGAACCATGCAGAGCAGATAATATCTGGAGATTTTTTCATTAAATAGTTCAAAGCTTTTTCCATTTACAATAATTTTTTATTTTTCAGGCACTTGATCTGCCTTTTGTAAAATATTTTTTAAAAAGGTCTTACTTTTGTCATCTAAGGATGATTAACACAAAACTTTCGTTCTTCCGAGATTGTACGTGAGGAAAGTTTATGGAGACCTGAACTGAAGATGCATTAGTAAGATCTTTTTAAGTTTCCTCTTCTAAGTCCTAATTTTTTTTTTAATTTAATTGTTTTTTGGGGGTTTTGAACTTCAAACGTATTCCAGAACTAAAGAGAAGCATTCATAAGATATTTAATGTGGCACTTTCTTGAAGTTCAAATGTTTTCTAGGTCTTGAAGTTACTATTTTAGTTCTTGCATCCCTATGAAGATCATTATTCAAAATAAAAGTAGTGGGCTGATGTCTATTGATGAATTCTCTGATTTCTGAGGGATATGCATTAATTTTTTTGATGCCATATGGTGTATTGTAACATATTGCATATGGTTCTACTTTAAAACTATATGGAATAACTTACAATACATTTCTACATTTTTACCTTCTTCATGCTCTTTACTTGAAGTTGTTGCAATTTGGTTTTAGTTGGAGCTGATATTCTGTAAGAGAGTGATTGAGCAGATAGGATCGACTTGGACACTTGGGATCCCTCAAGGATTTCATTTATTAGAGTCTGTCATTTGTTTGAGCTTATTATTTTTTTGGCTGTGTGATCTTCCATTAAGTGTAAGACCCACCAATGGACTATGAATTGATGACATGTACAAATCTAATGAGTTAGAGAATCCACCGTGAAAGTGATTTTGTTCATGCCATTGATCATGAGGATTTTTATAAATATATTTTTTTTTCCCTCTTTTGGTGTTATGATTTTTTGTTTTTGAACTCCCAGTGATTGAACATTACACTAGTTTCAGCCTTGTCTGAAATTTTTTGTTGAAAACCAGTATTAGTTATGAGGGAGCGAGTTCTGAATTATATATATATTTTGTTGGAATTGGAATGAAAATCTAGAGTAGATATCTTCCAATGTCATTAGTATTGGTATTGGACTGGAAGATTTGTTGAAGTATTTTCTTTCTTTTGTTTTCCTTTTTGTTGGGAATAGGGAGAAGGCAAAGACATGCCAGGAAAATATGTCTGGTGTAGCTCATGAAGCTGCTAGGATCGACTGCAACAAGTGCATAACTATATTTGGTTCATAGCCAGCAAACACAAGTGTTTTTGCATGTTTGATAATTTTGTTTTATTTTCATTATTGATTAAAAAGATTATTCTTGCAACATGGTGGCAGTTTTTGGTTCAGGAGCCATGTTTTCACTGGTCAGTGGCATGGGAGGACCTAATCAGGCAGCCAATGTGATCACTTCGGGGCTTTTCTTTGCACTTGTCCAGGGTGGTCTTTTCCAGGTGAGCTTAGAGGCCATACCTATGATTTCATTTTATGTGGAGGCAAATACCCATCAAAGAAAAAAAAAATAGAGTTTGTGAAAGAAAATTGCTTCAAGCCATTATGACTAAGAAACATGCTTTACACATGGTAAAAACGATCATCATCTGTGTCTTATCCCATTTATTGACATAGTATAAATTCATGTGCATTCCTTCTAGGTAGTCATTTCTACACTATTGGTATGGATTAGGGGTCAAGCAAATCTGAAACCCATAGCCGCACCTTGTAGGTGGACAATGTAATAAAGTTTTTTTTTTATTTTTTGTAAGTGTAAAATAGTATTAATAAAGGGAATACCACAAAATTACAAAAAGAGAAGGCCGAGGAAGCCCCTCGGAAAGGAAAAGCAAGAAGAAACAAGAAAAGGAAAGATAGTGTTCGGAGAAGCATTTTCCTGAATTGACAGTCATAGTCACCAAGTTGGGGTTTGGGAGTAAGTTGGCAAGAGGAAAATTTGGTAAAATCAGGAAACATTGGAAAAGGTAGGAGAAAGAAGAAGAAGCAGAAGTGGGTTCGGTAAGTTATGGGTGTTGCAATTAGAATTAGACAAAAAATGAAGAGTGCTGATTTTCTAATTCAACCTAACAGAATAATTCAAAAACTGACTGATGTGGCATGTGCTAGAACCGTTGATTTTTTCCCTCAGGATACACAACTGCAACTGCACAAGTTTATGGGTTTGTGCAATTGTGTATCTCAAGGAAAATCTGTGATTCTTGCACATGCCACATCAGTGAGTTTTTGAGTTAGTGCATCAAGTTGAGTTAGAAAATCATCACACAAAAATGAATGAATTAGGCAGTGCAATGGGAGATATGGGTGTGCAAAAAAGAGTCGCCCATTCTAAAATCTAATCACCGAAAAAGAGAAAATTAAAAATTAGAGCAGAGCATTTATGGTATTTTAACCTAAAATGAACCATTAGAATTGAGTTAGGGTTTCTGGGAAGAGATGACTGGCATCTCATGCCTATAAAAAATGCTGTAGTGAACGTATTTGTTAAAATCTGAAGCGGCGACCGCAAGCCATTTTCCATTGCTGGGTTATTAGCCAGTTCTTTGCTTTTCATTATTTAGTTAGATTATGTTCAGCCCTCTCATTGACTCATCCATAGTCTCTAAGGTCTCCATTGAGATTTTTTTTTCCATTTCCCCTATACTTGGTTTTTGTGGTTCTGGACAAATAGAAAAACCTTTTGCTTTTGTGTTAAGTTATGAAGAGAAGTCGTGGTATTTTAGTGCATGATAGATTATGGATTGTTGATCTTTGAATTTTGATATACTGCTGGAATGCTTTTTTGCCTCTGATGATGATTAGAAGCAAACTTTCGTTCTTCTGAGATTACCCATGCGGAACATTTGTGGAGACCTGAACTGAAGAGGCATTGAAAAGATCTTTAGTTTCACATTTATCTTATCTTTCAATTTTAAATCAAAACAACTAGTTTTTTTTTCAAGAATCGGATCTTCTATTGAAACACTAGGTTGAATGTTGCAGATCTTCTTTCTGTTTGCTCTAATGATGATTTTACAATAGAAATTTTGTTCTTTCAAGGTGAACTATGTGAGCAGATAATACGTGGAGATTTTTTCATTAAATAGTTCAAAGCTTTCTCCATTTACAATTATTTTTTATATTTCAGGCACTTGATCAGCCTTTTGTAAAATATATTTTAAAAAGGTCTTACTTTTGTCATCTGAGGATGATTAATACAAAACTTTCGTTCTTCCGAGAATGTACATGAGGAAAGTTTATGGAGACCTGAACTGAAGAGGCATTAGTAAGATCTTTTTCAGTTGCCTCTCCTAAGTCCTAGCAATTTTTTTTGGTTTTGAAGTTCAAACGTGTTCCAGAACAAAAGAGAAGCATTCATAAGATATTTAATGCGGCACACTCTTGAAGTTCAACCGTTTTCAAGCGCTTGAAGTTACTTTTTTAGTTACCGATCAAAAAAAAAAATGTTACTTTTTTAGTTCTTGCATCCCTATGAAGATCATTATTCAAAATAAAAGTAGTGGGCTGATGTCTATTGATGGATTCTCTGATTTCTGAGGGACATGCATGAATTTTTTTTGATACCATATGGTGTATTGTAACATATTGCATATAGTTCTACTTTAAAACTATATGGAATAACTTCCAATACATTTCTACATTTTTACTGTCTTCATGCTCTTTACCTGAAGTGGTTGCAATTTGGTTTTAGTTGGAGCTAATATTCTATAAGAGAGTGATTGAGCAGATAGGATCGTCTCGTACAGTTGGGATCCCTGAAGGATTTCATTTATTAGAGTCTATCATTTGTTTCAGCTTATTATTTTTTTGGCCATGTGATCTTCCATTAAGTGTAAGACCCACCAATGGACTATGAATTGATGACATGCACAAATCTAATGAGTTAGAGAATCCACCATGAAAGTGATTGTGTTCATACTATTGACCATGAGGATTTTTATAATTTTTTTTTTTCCATTACATTTTCTTGTTTTGAACTCCCAGTGATTGAAAGATGGTGTTCAGAGAAGCATTTTCCTGAATCCACAGTCATAGTCACCAAGTTGGGGTTTGGGAATAAGTTGGCAAGAGGAAAATTCAGTAAAATGGGAAACATTGGAAAAGGTCGGGAAAAAATCAAGCTAGGTTAGGGCTACGTAATTGTTCATATTTGCAGGTGTTCTCGTATTATATCGTCAAATTCCATATTAAACTAGAATGATACATCAAGAATTCCCATGTTGATATCTTTCATGCATCCAAAACAAGTCGCAACATATTGAAGGTCACAATCACGAGTCTGAATTAGGATTCGTTAACAGATCAAAAACATCTAATCAATGTCATTCTTATTTGCATCCTCGTTATTTTACGTATTATTTGGGATTTAATCGTGAAGTTCGTAGAAGTCACATTATTAAAAAAATCGTGATAAAATCAATGAAGGAAAAAGTCATGATTTAATTGCAATTTTTTCAATATGACTTTGGTGACTATGTCCACAGTAATGTGCTAAATTTCATTAGCAGTCGGAGTGTATGAAGGTGTGGAAGAGAGCTGAAAAAGGTGATGGAAAAACTTCATTTGGGCACTCAAAGCAGTTAAGGGTTGGTCAATAACTGGATTTGGTACACTTTGTGGTCGTTTCTCTTATTTTTGGTATGCCAGCATGGGAAAAATGTGTACCTCACTGCTGAGATACAAAACACTTGACACTTGTAAATGAAGATATGCAGTGACAATTGACATTAACATTGTCCTTTATGGTCGGATTGACATTAAAACTGTTGTGTAAGTGTGGCCATAGAAAAGGATTGAAGAGTTTATTGGGAGAGAAAGATAAAATATGAGGAAACATCCAATGCTATGCAACAAGGATATTTTTGTGATTTTTCGTGTCAGTTGTATTGATGCACATCATATCGCAGAAGGTAGTGTAACCCTTTTATTTGTAGTGATTCTCTAAATAAAATTACTTCTAGAATGGAGGTAGTGTAATCCTTTCTCCATAGGCAATTCAGTATATACTAAGTTGTTAAACACACACATGGTTTGATATGAGAAATCAATTTTGTTTAAGTTATGGTGGGGAAGTTTTTTTTGTTCTACTTTTCATATATTTCGTTGTTTTTTATATTTTTTTGTTAAAAAGCCTGAGTTAATTATAATACATTTGTTGAGATGTGTTGTCATTTTATGCATTGGTTTAGAGAATTCATGCCTGTGTGGGACACCTTCACACGTGTGTGTTCTTGTTGTATAGTTCCATAGATGAAATGTTTCTCAAACTCCTCTTAAATGTCTCGACATCCATGTCAGATGTACATGGGCCCTTTGATATCTTTGTATGTTGTACATATACACATGCTCCATTATTTCTCTGCTCCATGTTATACCGAAAAAGTATTCCGATGAGCTTTTATAATTGTGTTTACACAAGTTATGCTGAAATTTATTCTCTCTTGGATTTGTGCAGCTAGGACAGAAATTATCTAAACCACCAACTGAAGACACTTATTACACCAGAACAAGAGGCATGTTATCCAGTCTTGGCCTCAAGAATTATGAGAAGAACTTCAAAAAAGGGCTGCTAACAGATGATGCTTTACCCTTGCTCAAGGATAGGCATGTATCAAACTTCCTCTTATTTTATTATTATGTACCTTTTCATCATATGGTAACTAAGAAAATAAGAAAGAGACCCTGGTTGATTATTATTATTTTTTAAATTGCCGCGATCTATTTCAGTGCTCTCAGAGATGTAAAAATCCCTCTTGGACCAAGGGTGCTCATTCTCGATCGCATCCAGAGGTGCAGGCTTCACTCCATGCATTATTTTTCTTTTCCTTCAAAGTTATATTTCTTCCATTTGATCACCATCTTCTTACTTTATGGTTTCGGGGACGACCCCAAGTTGAGACAGAAACAATGAACAATGAGCCTATAGCTTGCGTCAAAGGGATTTTTGCTGCTTTGAAATTACCTTAGGCCTGCTCAAAGCTCATCAACTCTCAATTCCCTAAAAATCATTGCCTACCTCACCTTAAAATAAATTCAACCCTAGCCAAGACTCAAACCTAATCTAACTCTAATCCTATGCAACCCAATCCCTAAATCTAAGTCAACCCAATAATCCAAAGCCCACATCCACAATCCTAACCCACAAATTGTTATCCACATTAACCAATCAATCTTTGATCATCAAGTGAATATTTGCCCTTCCATTCCTATAAATACCCCCCCCTCCCCCGCCTCTTAAAAAAGTACCAAGTCTAAGTTTAAAAAAAGTTTTAAACTCACTTTTTTTTCATCACTCTTCACTTTAACAATACTTTCATATAATTCACTAAGGACTTAAAGAAAAAAAAAAAGGAAATAAGCAAGTCAACGCTCAAGGTGGGTTAAAGGAAGTATTGTACCCCCTATCTCTATCTTTTCCATTTTCCTTTTCTACCTCCCCTTTTCACTTCTTTAATTTTTTTTTTTTAAATCACTAAGATGTAATGTTTCCCTTCCCCTATTTTCAATAGACTGAATTTTGGTTCGGTTGAAAGTATAGGGATTGTAATTACCTTCAAAACAAAATCGTTTTAAAATCTTTTAATTCGTTTTGAGGCAATCGGTATTTAGATTCTTTTCAATTCATGAGCATGGACCTATAGCCATTAGCCAACATTTTTCAAACGAATATGTTGTTCCCAAGGTTAAATTTTTATAAGGATGATGTCCTTCAATGAGGCGACCTTTACAGTCCGAGTTGATACCAACTTCCTTCGTAGGGTCGTCAAACACGCAATACTTCTCTTTGTTTATTTTATTTTGTTCGAAAATGATCGAATTATTTTGAGGTTACCATCATTTGGTAGAGAGAAATAAGTGTCTAACACCTTCTCTTTTCTTTAATCGAATCGCTTAGATTGGTATCTTATCCGTACGAGAGTCACTAAAGGCAAAACAAAATGACACATTTTTCAAAATGTATCACCGGTGACCATTCACACCATTTTACAAAAATGAGTGGTGGCAACTCCAAACATTCGTAGTAGTGATCTTTGGAAATCGAGCATCTACATTATTCATATAGAAAATTATCTTCTCATTTAGAGTAGTAAGGAACATTAAATAATTTTTGACCTAATTAAAATGATTTTCAAATAAATTGATCCTCTAGCGATTGAGTTATTAGTTTATATATGAGGTGAAAATCAAGTGTTTTGGGTTAAAGATTGAAAGGGTTGGATGTGGAATATGTTCACCAAAATAAGGTCGGCAGGTCCAAATTATTCTAACATTTTTATTACTGATTATTATTATTATTATTATTATTATTATCATTATCATTGATGATTTAATTAGGTTTATTCCATTAATTGAAAATCAAGGTTGCTTTTTTGTCAATGATTTATTGGTTTTTTTTTTTATTTTTAAATTTTAATTTTGATATAATAATTTTAGTTTTTGAAGGATGTTTTGAAAAAAAAAACACCAAAATTTCACCATTAAATTATCAATAAAAGGCATTGTTGACTTTTTGATTTAGGGAGGGTAACCAATTATCACTCAATTTCACTAGCACTCAATTTCACTTGCATATATTTCAAAAATAGAGCAACTCGTACTTCATTGTGCTTCACCTTCTATTGAGCAATGGATGGAATGTTCCCCACCCCACAACACTATAAATAACAATCTCGTTTCATTGCTTGGACCTTTCTGCCGGATAACCATTGGAAGATGAATCTTGTCGGAAAGTATAGCTTTCATTTTGGCTCATGTAAGGCTATTACTGTCATTCACGACGATTTCGAAAGATTTAAAGGTGCAGTTGTTGAACATTTCACTATAACTAATTGGGAAAAGAGTCATCTTTGGGCTTTGTGTTTAGGCTTCTTTTCAGCGTTACACCTCGGAGTAGACTATATTGAAATTGAAAGTGAATCTTTAGAAAAATTTCGATTGTTCAATTCCACCATCAAGGGATACTAAGAAACTCTATAAGGAGTGTCTGACACTTATTAAGACACTTTTGAGGTTATAAACTAACATTATGCGTGTTCCAATTCGAACCAGGCTGTACGCTTGCTTGTTGATGGGGCTACCTATACTGAGGGTTTTACTCATTGAGTGATCAATCCACCTTCTAATATTGAGTTAATTTTTCATGACGATGTAATTGGGTGGTCAACCTCTCATTTTTCAGATTGAATGATCTTTATTTTCGACCGAACGAATAGAGAAATAAATGTTAAATTTATGTTAGACAAAATCCATTATGAATTTCTACATGATTGTCTATTTGAATATTTTACAATGCCCCTTTCCAATTTCTTGTCAAAATTGGATTGATATCTAGTACTATAAGATCTATACCATAAGTTATCAAATTGGATCGAATTTGATCCTTTGATACCTCTATATGTAATTGTCAATGGATCAGGTCGAAATCACATTAAATCAATATGGACCAAATCAACAAGGATAAGATCGGATCTGAAAACGATTTGTTAATAATCGAATTGGAGTACCCTTGTTAGATCAGGTTTTCTTTCCTAGGATCCAAATCTGATCTAATGGAATGGAATATAATTAACAAGTATAGACCAACTCATTTATTTGAACAAACTATATATTATAAATTATATACTTTCTCAATTTTAATGAATCAGGGCTTATTGAATTCGGAAGACACTCGTATCAACAGTCCAAATTGTTGATTAAATCAAATGGATTGGATTTTAGGTACTATTCGATCCATTGACAGCCCAAGCTTTGAATACTACATTTTCCAATTTATTTTAAAAAGAAAAAAACAAGTGAAAAGCATCATAATAACACGAGTCACCTAAAGACCAAACCAAAAATAAAACCAATAAAGGTAAAGATGGTTCCACATAAATTATTTCTCATTAGAGATTTTCCTTGAGATCCTCAATTAGACACTCTAATGATGCAGCAGAAGACCCACCTCTGTCCATCAATGTCTTTCTGCTCTTCTCTCTCATCTCTTTGACCTTTCTTCTAACCTCACTATCACCGTCCATCACACATCTCACTCCTCTTTCTACTTCCTCAGCCATGATCAAGTCTCCACTGTAGATTTTATCTGAATAGATCTCAACCGCCAATCTCAAATCTCTCGCTAACTCAAATGCATTAAGTTTCTGCTCCGCATAAAGAGGCCAACCTAATATCGGTACACCAAACCACAAACTTTCCAAAATTGAGTTCCAACCGCAATGTGAAACAAATCCTCCAATCGCCTTGTGGGCCAAGATTGACACCTGTGGGGTCCAACCACACATTAAACCCCTCCCCTCCGTCCGCTCCAAGAACCCATCAGGAAGAACTTCCTCGAGATTTGTGTAATCACTTGCTGCATCAAACTTGGATGTTGGTGGACGACGTAGTGACCACAAGAACCTGTACCCACTTCGCTCGAGCCCAATTGCGATCTCTTGCACCTGTGGTTTACCAAAAGATCCCTTACTTCCGAAACATAAGAAGATCACAGATGATGTTGGCTGATCATCAAGCCATTTTGTGATTTTCTCAAAGTGGACCCGATTAGACTCTGATTGCGTCTGTCCCCCGTGATCGAGCAACGGTCCGACTGGATAAACCGGTGGGTTTGAACTGTTTTCAAACGAGTTAATTGCGTGAGTTTCCAACTCGACGAATGAATTTACGATAATACCCTTAGTCTCTCTAAACTTTCTAGCGCTATTGAGGACCCAATCGTACCCCGCTCCCTTTCTCTTCCAAATACCATTTGGCAAGACGAGTGGACGAATTGAGTTCATGAAACATGGGATTTCTAACTCGCCCTTGTAGTCTATCAGATCGGTGGTGAACTCAGTGTGTAGAGTTGGGAAGTAGAGAAAGAGACCAAGCATGGCTGCTCCTGAAGTGAAGTAGAGATAAGTGGGGATACCGAATTCCTGAGCTATATCAATCGCCATGGTTGTAAAAATGTCAACGACTAACCCAGCGATTGGAAGTGAGTCATGATTTGACTCGGAAGAGTTGATGAGTTTGGAAATCGCGTGTTTAACATGAGGTTTGTGGTATTCGACGAAGAGACCGGCTTCGACATCCTGAGGTAGAGGGTCCACCTCAGGGAGTTCGATAAACCGAATACTGGAGAAGGAAGAGCTGACTGATTCGGTGTAGCTGCGTGGAATTGTATCTGATGGTGCGGTCATCATAAGGATGGTGATAGAGAAGTGATCCTCGAGATTGATCAGATGCTTTGCAAGCTCCACCGTTGATACTAGGTGACCAATTCCCATTGATGGGAAGAACACAAGCTCTGCTTTCTTCATCTCTCTCTCTCTCTCTCTCTCTCTCTCGGTGTTGGGACTATTTGTAGTCTCTTTGTTTGGGTTTCTGTCTTTCTTATAGGCAACAAAGAGTCAAAGAGTCAAACAGATGATATGATTATTAATAGCTACTGGTACTCAATGTGTGGTAAAAAAGGACTTTTCATGGAGGCTTGCATGTGAATACTTGTGGGCCCAAAAGAGTGAAAAAAAAAAAAAAAAAGCTGATCTAAATATGGCCCCCCGATTTTTGTGAATATTAGAATTGTCCCCTGTGTTTTGAAACATGCCTTCCTTGACCTCAATATTCTCAATTGATAAATATAATAAGACCTAAATGCCCTCTTCTTCAAGAGTTTGGAGAAGACTATCTTGAGAAGAAAACTCAAGAGTCTTTAGTTATCTATTAAGAAGACTGAGGTCAAGGGAGGCATGTTTCAAAACACAGGGGGCCTAAATAAAAAATAAAGGTTTTTAAAAGGAGATTGCACCAAGTTTTTGATATTATAAGGAATAGTAAATCCACTTTTTTAAGCTAATGTGCCGGTTTCAGTGGGCTTCGTATTGTATTTTTTGATGACATGGTACTTATCCTAAACAAAATCTTTGCTTACGCATGACATGACACACATGCATAAAGTTCAGAACCACGGCCTTGCTTGTTTACCCTGCAAAAAATTGCACATAGAAATGTTTACAATTATTTGTCAAATATGATTGTTTGGATGTAAATATTTTTGTGAGTCCCACTGTAAATAATTGTGACATTTCATAAAAAGTTATCCAAAAATATTAATAAGAACCTGTTTATCAATAACGATTGTCCAACCCATAAAAATAACATTTGTTCATGCAATCCTAGATTATCAATAAGAAGAATCAATAATAATCTCAGTGATATTTATGAGATAGATGACGAAGCAACCATGACCTTTTTAGTGCTTTATCAAACCCTAGAAAGGTCTTGACAGCAGTTGGGTTGTCTCCTAAGTAATGTATTATTTCCATAAGAATATCAATATAAATATCAGGCATCTTTTGTAGTTCATCATGTATAACAACCATATCTGATACATTACTAGACTCCAATGCAACAACTATTTGTGTTCTTGTATCAATAAAGTTCTGCAAAGCTTTATCTTGACTACTAACACGATAACTTCTCCTTCGTTTCAAAGGTATATTCACTCTAGACAAAGGAGGCGTAAGTAATATTTTCAACAATAACATCCAAGCTCTCATAATCTTGAAATATGTTATAATTACCTATAAAAAATTGATATATGTGATAAAGAAAAGTGACAACGGATCCATCTCTTCATCTCTTGAAGAGATAGCATATCCCCATCTAAATTAGACTGTGTCATATTACGAGCACCAATTGTTTGATCATTTTCAATTAATTTTGTAAGATAATCATAATATGGACTGCATTTCACCCTATATTCAATTTTCTCAATAATGTTTCTAATGAAGTAAAAAAATGATTAAATAAGTTTAAAATAAATATTAATTATAAAATGATATAAGATCAATAATATTTAGATGTAATATTCAAATACTTCAGTAAAATCTTTCCTCGCTAGTTTATCTGTTGTTATCATTTTGGTTTCGAAATCCTATTTAGATGAGATTTTACCATTGTCGTCATTGTTCTTTACTTCATTTATTTTTTTTGTTGTTTGTAGTCGATGATTTATATATCCTATATAATTCCATGAATATAAAAATAAATACTAATATATTAAATATATAATAATTAAATCAATCATTTTTTTCAAATAATATAAAGATCAATGTAAAAAACTATTAATCACTTAACCCATGTTCAATATAAAAGTAAACACATGGATCCTAAAATTAAAAATAAGTAATTCGCACACTTTCCTAATAGTATCTACCAATAAAAAAATAATAAATATATTATGTATGTTGATGTTCATATTCCATCCATATTCAATCAGTTGATGCATTTTTCTTTGCAGTCCATGCCATATATGATACAATAATTATTCACTTTTCTTCAAGTGTCATCTGGCCATACTATTCCTCATTTAGTTCATCTTTATCTTCACAATGGTCATTACAATTAACCTCAAACAAAAAGTTATGCAATAAACTAAAATCAATTTGATTGATATGTCAATTCAAAAAAATAAAGTAGCTTTCAAATAGATGAAATGCCTTTTCAGAAGATCGATTGACCATTCAACTAAATTGTGTAATGAAGAATGATAGTAATTGTAAGGCTCCTTAGCATTAGATTGGACACATCTCTGATGATCATTTAAATGATATCTTACACTATGGTATAGTGTTAGAAATCCTGGAACATTTGCAAATCCAACATTTGCAAAGTAAAACTTACCTATATGGAGAAAAATAAATTATTTTAATTATCTTAAAGTAAAATTAGATATTTTTATATTATACACTATCATTTGAGATACCAAATGGTATAATAAGTCTATCCATTCGATTAGTCCTTACTGCATCTATCATTAATTTAACGTCATGTGTTGCCTTCTAACTAGTAAACACATATGTAAACTTCATATCAAACGTACAAGCTATTAGAACATTTTTGTGAATGTCTCATTTTCTATTACAATACCTAGCATGTTCTTCTAAAGGGACCGTAATATGTATATGGTTACCACAATGGCACCGATAGCACCTTATGTTATGTGAGAACTTTTTAGTTCAAGAAGTCATGAAACTTTAAATTTACAATAAATTTTATATGATTAAAGTAATTATAATATGTTTCAATTTACCTACCCACCAAGGGTTTGCTAAGTTGGTAAGAGCGATTGGGTTTGCTCTTAGGTCATACCTTTAAATCTCTATATGCCCTTCCATGAAAAGTGACTATTTACTTACTATCATGCGACAGGGTGGGATAGTGTGTACGGCCCGACAAGAAAAAAAAGTTTCCAATTTACCTCAAATTAATATGACCAATCTTTATTTGTACATCGAGTTCAGTGGTATGGGTTAATTGGTTTAACAACATTCTTGTACATGCTCATAACCGCTCTAAGCACATTATGAAAATATCAACTTATTATATTCTCGGATCGTATGAAACTAAAATTTGCATGCTTATTTCTTATATTGTGCCCAATAGTTATGAAAAAAATGGCAACATGTTCTAGTATTTTTAGCTACTTCCCATCTTTTAATGAAATGTAAAACCCCGTTTTTCAATTCGTATCTCGAGAAAAAATAAATAGTGAAATTTTGAGAAAATCTTGAAAGTGGGATTTAGGGGTAAAATTTTTAGATGTTTCTAATCATTTTAATGAAATCTGACCTTACCATCGAATTCAAAATGATCGAAAAACATACTTTAGCCTATAAGCAAGCTCAAATGCAAGTCCGAACATAAAAGTTACAAAATCCTCGATTACCGAGTTGGACCAAGCTAAAATAGTGACTTTTTGCTAGAGTAAGAATGATTAAGATTTGATTATACCATTATGTTTATAATGAAAAATTATTGAATATGAAATATTTATTTGTCATTTTGAAGCACAAAAAGTTGAATTATAGTCAAAAACGAAAATGACGTTAATTTTAAGAGTCACCTTAGGCCAAAAATGTAAATTTTTGTTAAAGATAGAATTTGAAGAAATTGATAACACAATCAAATTCAGAATGAAAAATTAGACGAAATAGAGTATTCATTCGTCACTTTTAAAGTCCGGATAGTCAAATTATCGTCGATCGAAACAATAGGCGAAATACTGATTTCGTCCCAAAGTTTATATAAATAATTTATTTTTTTATTATTTTTTTAATCACTGTCTTCCCAAACTGTCCAAAACCGCGATAATTAACGAAATATTTTTATTTTTTTAACTTATCTTTAACTCCAGATTTACTACAAACGGTTTGCTTTCGACGACTAACGCAGAAAGGAAAAAAGTCTGCAACCTCGACATCTACAAAACTCACCCAAGATCTTTTCATTTTATCTTCTCTTTCACCCAGTATCGTAAAAAATCAATCGTATTTATATACGGGTGTTTCAAAACTTTGACTTCGAATTTCGCCTATTTCAGGGTTAAACCTTCTTTCCCTGCAGAAGGGAGAAATGACGACGGCATCGAGATCTTCAAAACCACCAGGTCCAATTCAAAAATCAATCGCTTCGAAATCTGATCTATCTCGATTTTCGTGTCGATCACCTCGATTTCGACGCAAGTGTTTCAATTCCGTCGCCTAGAGATTGTAAGGAACTTTCAATTTCTATTAATAATCATAGATTATGAAAATTGTATTTAGGATTTTATTAAAAAAAATTGTAGTGAGTTTCCAAAAAATATCGAATTCAATTGGTTATTTCAAATTCATGATAGAACTTGCATGTTTGATATGTTTAACTATATTTTATAACAAATTATAAGTGGGTAGTGTTGGCATGAGCTGTACTCTGTACAAGGATCAAATCAAATCAGATTATTTATAGAAAGTATTTCTATATAATTATTTCTTTGTAAAATCCCTTACTTAAAGGGTCAACCATAATTATAACCTTAGATCATGTATTTCTTAGAATAGCTTCTCTTGTATCTACATATACCTTTGTAATCTGCTATTGGAATACAAGAAAAAATAGAAACTTCTGACATGGTATCAGAGTAGGATCTTAGGATCTTTGCTTCGCCTACCCACTGATCAGAATCTCTTCCTCTTGACAACCATGGCAGAGTCCAGTCTTGACGATTGGACAACAAAAATAACAGAGGCCTTGATCAAAGTCCAGACCTCTTCTCAAACCCCACCTGATTTCTCGAATGCTCCTATTGGCATTAAGTTGGATGGTTCCAACTATGCCTTATGGTCTCAAGTTGTTGAGATGTATATCTCAGGGAAAGACAAATTGGGATATATTATTGGCGACTCTTCTCAACCTCTTGAAACCGATCCATTTTTTCAGAAATGGAGAACTGAAAATGCCATTGTCAAAGAATTGCTGATCAACTCGATGGACCCCTCCTTGATTGGTAATTTTATTCTGTTTCCAACTGCTAAACAGGTATGGAACTCGATTGCCACAACTTTTTTTGATGGGACTGATACATCCCAAGTTTATAACCTTCGGCGTCGTGTAACTCACATGAGGCAAGCGGGTGGATCTATAGAGAAATATTACACTGATCTTCAAGGTTTATGGCGAGAAATTGATTTTCGTCATCCTAACCCAATGAAATGTGCAGAGAATATTTAGAAATATAACTCCATTCTACAGGAAGATAAAGTCTATGCCTTCCTTGATGGCTTAGATGATCGGTTGGACAAGGTTCGAAGTGATGTTCTTCAGCTACAACCCTTCCCTATAGTTGAGCAGGCGTATGCTCATGTCCGACGTGAAGAAATTAAGCAAGCAGTCATGACATCCTGTAGTGACATTGCTCTAGGTGCGGTTATGGCATCCAAAGGATTCAAATCCGGAAAACCAAAATCAAAACCTCAATCTGATGGAGGGAAATGCACCCATTGTGGCAACATGAAACATACTCGTGAAACTTTCTTTAAGTTACATGGGTATCCTGAGTGGTGGAATGATTTTCAAGCACGAAAAAAACATGAGGGGACTGGCATAAACGAAGGCACGGGGAGAGCAGCTATTGCAAGTGTCAAACCACAAGTATTTCTGATTGCTCAACCAGAAACGACAAACTCTTTCACACCCCTCAGTGATCAAGGTAACTGTGGACATACATTGATTACATGCCATGATCATAATGATAACATGAGGATTATAGACTACGGGGCTACTGATCACATGACCTTTGATTCTCATTATTTCTCGCACATCACTCAACCCAAGAAAACTCATATTGCAAATGTTAATGGAGTCCAATATCCGGTTACGGGAGCAGGAACGGTGGCCTTATCCTCCACTCTTTCCCTAAACCATACTTTACTTGTTCCATCTTTATCAAATAAATTGCTTTCTGTTAGTCAAGTTACAACCGACCTCAATTGTATTGTATTAATATATCCTACCTTTTGTCTTCTTCAGGATATTCTCACTAAGGAGATCATTGGGCGTGGTACTAAAAAAGGGGGACTTTACTGCATGGATGACTTCAATTCAGTAAAAGCTAATCAGGTTCGATACACAACCAGTGATAAGGAATGACAAATTTGGCTTCTTCATAATCGCTTGGGACATCCCTCTTTTGGATATTTGCAACATCTCTTTCTAGCTTTGTTTTCTACATTACAACATTTATCTTTTAAATGTGAGACATGTATTGTAGTCAAAAGTCATAGAATTCCTTACCCCGTGAGCCACACAAAAAGAGACGTGCCTTTTTCTTTAATCCATTCGGATGTATGGGGACCTTCCCCTGTTATTACTCCATTTGGAAATAAATGGTTTGTCATTTTTGTTGATGATTGTACTCGAATGACATGGTTGTATTTACTTAAACAGAAAGATGAAGTGTTTGGTGTATTTCAATCGTTTCATGTAATGATTCAAACATAATTTTCAACAAAGATTAAGGCTCTCTGTACCGACAATAGAGGTGAATATGTCAATACAAAACTTCAAGCTTACTTCCAACACCATGGCCTCATTCATGAAACCTCATATTTCCAAACTCCTCAACAAAACAACATTGCCGAGAGGAAAAATCGACATATCTTAGAGACAGCACGAGCATTGTTGATTGGAGCACATGTGCCTTCTCGGCATGGGATGATGCAGTTGCCACAGCCGTATATTTACTCAATAGGATCCCTTCCAAGGTCCTACATTTTCAGACTCCCTTGTAGACTCTCTCGAGCCATACATTTTTACCCACTGTGTTAATGCTCCCTTCCTAATCTTTGGATACGTTGCCTTCGTTCATATCCATAAAAATCAACAAACCAAGTTGGAACCATGTGTAGTCCGATGTCTTTTCTTGGGATATGCTCTACATCAGAAAGGGTATAGATGCTTCGACCCCATCACTAAACGAACATACATCACCATGGACGTCACCTTTATCAAAGTAGAGACTTTCTCTCCATCACCTTCAGCCAAATCATCTCTTCAGGGGGAGCTTCAAAATGAAGAGGTGTGGCTAGCAACAACATGGCTAGAACCGGGAAGTGACTCAGAACAGCATCATGATGAAAATATCGAGATGAGGTCGACTGAGGAATGCCCTCTAGTTGTAGAACCAACACTTGAAGAACCGTGCAACATAGAATATAATGATACACCTGCACCGGTCAATGATATGGTTTCAAGTGGTGCAACAAGTGATAGTTCCCCTTCTTAGTACCCGAAGGCCCCTCTCTTGAGAATATCACTGAGGCAAGTTCCCCTTCCATATCCTCTTTTACTGATAACGTGAATAGTACTATGCAATGTGTGTTGCCTTTCAGACATAACCGTGGAAAACCACCAAGCCTATACTCTCCGGAAGTGGAAAATAGAAGATCCAAGTATCCAATTGTCAATTATGTGTCCACTCACAGGCTATCTGAACCACTCAAGGCCTTTGCACATAAACTATCCTCAGATTACATTCCTCGAAATGTAGAAGAAACATTGCTTGATCCACAATGGAGTCAGCGATAAAAGAAGAACTGAAGGCCTTGCAAAAAAATGAGACATGGAGGCTAGTCTCATTACCTGAAGGAAAGAAAACAGTAGGGTGCAAATGGGTCTTCTCCATTAAATATAATGCTAATGGGTCCATTGATAGGTACAAAGCAAGGCTAGTGGCAAAAGGGTACACACAGACGTGTGGTATAGATTACCAATAAACGTTCTCACCGGTAGCAAAACTAAACACTGTTAGAGTCTTGTTATCTCTTGCAGCAAATTTAGATTGGCCACTACACCAATTCGATGTAAAGAATGCATTTCTCCATGGGAATTTAGAAGAAGAAGTCTTCATGGACATTTCGCCTGGGTACTCGGCAACTCCAAAAGATAAAGTAATATGCAAGCTTTAAAAGGCCTTGTACGGGTTAAAACAATCACCCCGTGCATGGTTCGGTCGATTCACTACAACTATGAAAAAATTGTGATTTTCAGCAGAGCAACTTAGACCATACCCTTTTCCTAAAGCACCAATCTGGAAAAGTGACAGCGCTAATTATTTATGTAGAAGACATGATCATTGTGGACACGGGATTTTCAATGTTTTTAAAAAACATCCCTCCACTTTGGGGTGTTTTGGAGTCGCCACCATTCATTTTCGGAAATGGGTGTGAATAGTCACCCGAAGTTGTATTTTGAAAAACATGTCACTTTGGACATATGATGACTCTCGTTGGATAATGCATGTTTGGTCCAACCTTGATTCAAGGTAAGGGGGTCCATTTATGGAGTAGGGAAGGTGTTAGGCACCCTACTCCATCCACGTAATGTGGTAACCTCGGATTTGATTTTTTGAAATAAAATGAAAATAAAAATGAAAATAAAAGAAAATCGGTGTGTGCCCTCAAGTGTGAGGGGCTTCGATGTTGGTTCAAATCATTAAGGGCACCCTTATGAAGAAGGGGCCCTTTGGTGATTTAAACCATAGTGGTGTGTGCAAATGTGTAAGAAAATGGAGAGTAGAAGAGGGGAGTTGAGGGGGGGTATTCCTTTTATCAACCCACCTTGACCCTTTCTTGACTTCCTTTGACCTTCCTTGACTTTTTTTTCCTTGTTTGATTTGTTTTAGAGAAGTTGGAGAGTTGAGAGTTATGAGATGTAAGGTGAGTTGAGGGTTAAGAGAGAAATGTTGAGAGGTGATTTCTTTTTTATCTTTTGGAGGGTTGGATGTGGGATTTTTCATTAGGGATTGAGAGTTGAGAGTGATGGGATTTTTATAGAGGTTGTGGGGTTATTTTAAGGGTATAATGGGGTTAAGTGAAGAAAAGAGATAGAATGGTTATGAGTTTGAGAGAGAAGTGAGTGTAATTTAGAGGAGATTGGAGGGTATTCAGGGAAAGGGGGTTAAATGGGTGAGTTTTGACCCAAATGGTTTGGATCCAACCCAACCCATTTGGGTTGAGTGTTTGGTGAGGTGAGTTTAAGATGGTGATTGTGATTAAATGATGTTTGATTTGAGAGAATGGGTGATTTAATGAGGTGGTTGATGATATTTTGGGAGGGTGAGGGAGATGATGACATGTGTCAAAGTGGGTGAAAATGAAGAGTTGAGATGAATTGATATGAAAGGATGAGTGTTTGATTTGAGAGGATGGGTTTAGGTGTAGATTGTAGAGATATGTTTTGTAGGGAATGATGCGGGTAGATTAGGGGAAGATGATAGGTTATAAGTGTTTGATTTGAGAGAATGGATAGGATAGGTTAGGGTAGGATTATGGGTTGAATTAATTTTTGGAAGGAAGTAATGGAGTTGGTTGGTTGATTGGATGAGGGAGGTGAGATGGGGTGATGACATGTGTCACACCTTGATGATTGTGGTGATTGGTTGTGATGTTGGATTGGGTTGAGTTGGATTTGGGTAATGAATTGGGCTTTGGATAATGAATTGGACTTTGGATTTTGGGCTTTGGTAATGGATTGAGTTGAGTTGGGTTTAGAAGGATGGGAAGGGATTTGGTCTATGGGCCACGTAAGAGGCCTTGGGCCATTTATTGAAAATAAGATGACAAAATTTATTATAATTTTGTAGGTTTGGACTTCGGAGTCCATTCCGATTTTTACTATTTTTGGGGCACTTTGCGTTGAGGGCCCGGTCAAATTTGGGTGTCTACAACTGCCCCTCATTGCAAGATTTGCGTGCAAAGAACTGCAAAGAATAGACGAAATCCTGATTTGTACGGGTCCGAGATTTTTTTTTCAGACAAGTTCGAAAACACTGATTTGATTTGACAAATTTGATGGTAAGAAGTGGCTACCCAAGCACGGGGTCTGACAGGGTGAGCCTTTTGATTTCCTCAACCTCGTGGCTCGGAGCTCGTGTGAGGTCTCGGATTTGTGGTAGTTTAGAGAAAAACTTTGAAACAGGAGTTTTCTAACAAGTCTTGGACAAATTAGTTGAGCTCTCACAAAAGTGCTATTTTTCGATTTTTTTTGATTTTTTTGATTTTTTGATTTTTTTGAGATTTTATTTTATTTTTGATTTTTTATTTTTGATTATTAATTTTTTTTTTGTTGTTGACAGTTACCACAGATCCAAGAGAGAGTTTTGCTGTTGTTGGGCAAGCAATATGATTGTTAACAGCTGTCACTGATCCAAGAGAGAGTTTTGCTGTCGTTGGACCACAAGCAATATGGTTGTTAACAGCTGTCACTGATCCAAGGGAGAGTTTTACTGTCGTACCACGTGCAATATGATTGTTAACAGCTGTCACTGATCCAAGAGAAAGTTTTGCTGTCGTTGGACCACATGCAATATGGTTGTTAACAGCTGTCACTGATCCAAGAGAGAGTTTTGCTATTGGAACACAAGCTGATCCCCTCGGCATGTTGTTTACAAAGAAACTCTCTCAAGTCGAAACCAAAGGTGAAAGGACTTGAAATTCTGCTGTCATCACTTGAAGGATTCCATTATAGTTTTCTGCTAGCCTGTTGGTACGACCTCAAGAGTCATTGCTCTTGAAACAGTACTAGAAAATAACACGGTGGATCACTGATTCACGTCTATAAGGATCTCAACAAGGTTAATGTGATTCATGATAACAACGACCGTTTCTCAAGAAGCTTCTGACTTCAATCCAAATGGTTTTGACTCAATCCCCCTCAGGAATGTTTGAATGTACTCATCTCATGATTAAGGTTATGTACCCACAATGGTTCCCCTCAGTAGGCCTGGAGAGTGATCTTAGGGGGAGGCTTGCTCATGGACCCTGTTCTGATGCCTTCACGTCTTCCCTGGTGAGTCATGATGTTTCGGATACTGAGGTAGTAGTGATGAGGCAAGCTACCTGAATCCATGCCTTGGAAGATACATTTGAATTTTTTTTTATTTAGAAAATAGGTTTTTTTTACTTACTTGGCCTCAGGTGTATCTATTGCTTTGAAAACATGAAGTTTGAGTAAGTCCTAGATTTTTCATCACTGGCCAAAATAGTAGTTTTAAAAGTATTTGAATTTTTGGTGATTTGTCTTTGTCGAATTGATATTATAGATCCAAAATATGAAGACTTTTTAAAAACCTTTGTTATCTCGATGATATTTGTGTTCTTGCCAACTATTGAGGATATAGATGTCAGCGGTTCTCAGGCTCTTTTTAGAGTCATCCCCAGTGCCCCAGTATTGGGTGAATATCGATTGAGCATGGGACTTGGGATTTTAGGAAATTTTCGCCGTTCACAGTTTATACTCATGCGGGCCAGGAATTCTTTTTTTTTTGTTTGTTTTTTTTTTCTTTTTTTTGTTTGTCCCCTTATTGCCCCTGGTGCCAGTTACGATTTTCACCAGACTCGGTTCCCACATTTTTGCGCATCGATGCCTTTTGGGTTTTCATCGTGCCGGTGGCTTTGATCTTGCCATAGTCTGATTTTTTTACTCATAGCGCCCTTTCGGATTTTCATTTTGCCCTTTCAGACTATGCTTGTATATTTTTGGATTTTTTTCATTACAAATCTTGTTTGGAGCCTCTGTGTCTTTGTGGCTTGGTGACTCAAGTTGAGCTGCGAGATCGGCGACTCTACTCTTGTAGTGGCGCTCTTTCTTGAGTAACATACCTAGATTCCCCTCTCGAGTTTGCTGACAACTATTCGTGGTTCGGTAACTCAAGTTGAGCCGCAAGATCGGCTACTCTACACTTCGAGTACTCTTTTTTTTCGAGTATCCGATCTGGACTCCCCTCTCGCGTCTTCCAACGACTAATAAGACTTGAGGTCCGGATCAAGCTGCCAGATCATTGGTGCTGCCACCGTCATTATGATGCCTTAGAACATTCCCTGATCCGAAAGGACTTTTAATGGGACGAAGTGTTGGTTAAGGCTGAGTGTAGTGGAAAGGTACAAAAAAGGTTAAGGTAGGTTCGTCTGAAGTGGGTTAGACTTGGGGTTTGTCTGTTTTTGTTTCGAAAAGGTGATCTATGTCTCCTCCCAACGTCTCTCGAACTTGTTTAGGCTGGAGATTTGGGTCGAGCTCAGATCAAGTGTCCGAGTTTTTGAATTTTTGAATTTTTTTTTTTGGTATTTTAGCCGTTCACAGTTTATCCTCATGCGGGCCAGGAGTATCTTGATGCTTTGACTTTTTTATTTTCTTTTTCTTTTGTCTCTTTCTTTTTGGTTTTTTTTTCTTTTGTAACGTTGACCTGCCCCAGTCTTGGGTTAAGAAATGAATGTGATGGCTCAAAGGGGTTGACTAGGGTTAGATAGTTTGTTTGGGATAGCAAAGATGGTCTTTCGTCATCCCAAGGTCAGATCTCAAGCGTAGTACTTTTTAACGGTGTCAACATTGATCGGCTGAGGGAAGACTTGTCCGTCTATTTCTGTAAGGATCAAAGCTCCTCCCGTCATTACCTTCTGCACAATGAATGGTCCCTCGTAATTCGGTCTGAATTTTCCCCTAGCATCTTCTTGTATTGGTAAGATCTTTTTCAAGACAAGGTCTCCTGGTGAGAAATTTCGAGGTTTGACTTTCTTGTTGTAAGCCCGTGCAATTCGCCGTTGGTAAATTTTACCATGACAGATAGCTGCGAGACGCTTCTCTTCAATCAGATTTAGTTGATCAAATCGAGTTTGAACCCATTCTGTTTCATCCAACTCTACTTCTTTTAAGATCCAGAGGGAGGGAATCTCGACCTCGACGAATAAGACTGCTTCTATTCCATGCACCAATGAGTACGGAGTTGCCCCAGTTGAAGTTCGAAATGAAGTCCGATAAGCGTGAAGGGCGAAAGGCAACATGTCGTGCCAATCTTTGTAGGTGACTGCCATTTTCTCGATGATTCTTTTAATGTTTTTGTTGGCGGCCTCGACTGCTCCGTTCATTTTGGGTCTATAAAGTACAGAGTTGTGATGAGTGATCTGAAAGTCCTCGTACATCTTGATCATATCCTTATTTTTAAAGTTCTTGGCGTTGTCTGTCACTAACCTACTGGGAAGTCCGTATCTGCAGATAATGTTGTTCTTGACAAACTTCAGAACACTGCTCTTTGTGACATTGGCATAAGAGGCTGCTTCTACCCATTTTGTAAAATAATCGATAGCGACTAAGATGAAGCGGTGCCCATTTGAAGCTTTTGGCGAAATCTGTCCAATAACGTCCATGCCCCAGAGTGAGAAGGGCCAAGGAGTAGTCATATTGTGCAATTCCGAAGGTGGCGCGTTGATCTTGTTGGCATAGATTTGGCAGAGATGGCATTTACGAACGTGTTGATAACAATCACTTTCCATTGTTGTCCAGTAATATTTCATCCTCATGATCTTTTTAGCAAGCATGTGACCATTCATGTGGGGTCCGCAGACTCCACCATGCACGGTTTTGATCAGTCGTTTTGCTTCTAGTTCTACCACACATCGGAGTAGGACTTCATGATGTGATTTCTTGTACAGAATGCCATTGCTTAGGAAAAATTGGCCTGCTAGCTTCTGGATAGTCCTTTGATCATTAGACGTTACGTCTGATGGGAGAGTTCGATCTTCAAGATAGGCTTTGATGTCCGAATACCAAGGTTTTTCTTCAGATTCTTCTACTTCGACGGGTAGGCAGTAAGCTGGCTCATCTTGAAGCCCAATCTCAATAGGGTCAATGACTAAGTCCTCCGTAATACTGATCATAGAGGCGAGCGTTGCTAGAGCATCAGCAAATTGATTCTTAGCTCTCGGCATATATGTGAATGAAATCCTGTTGAAGCTTGAGCTTAACTCTTCGAGGTACTCGTAGTAAGGAATCAATCTCTGCTCTCGGGTCTTCCATTCTCTAGTTGTCTGATAGACTACTAGGCTCGAGTCTCCGAAAACATCGATCTCATCTACCTCAAGATCCAGTGCCGCTTTCAACCCTACTATGCATGCTTCGTATTCAGCCTCGTTGTTAGAACATTGAAACTTCAATCTGATTGCAATTGGTACGTGGAACCCATCTGGTTTGATCAAGACTGCCCCTATTCCGTTCCCTTTTTGATTTGTCGCCCCGTCAAAGTACATTTTTCAGCCTGGTTCTTCATCATCGTCCTCAACCTCAGTGAGCAATATGGCTTCGTCAGGAAAGTTTGTCTTCAATGGTTCATAATCAGGCAATGGATGCTCAGCTAAATGGTCGGCAATGGCCTGCCCCTTGATGGCCTTTTGAGTGACATAGGTGATGTCAAACTCAGATAATAGTAATTGCCATTTTGCAGTACGACCCGTTAGTGCTGGTTTTTCGAAGAGATATTTGAGAGGGTCCATTCGAGCAATAAGCATAGTCGAGTAGCTGAGGAGGTAGTGTCGTAGTCGTTGAGATGCCTATACCAGTGCGCAGCAAGTCTTCTCAAGTGCCGAATACTTCGCCTCATAATCAGTAAATTTCTTGCTGAGATAGTAAATAGCTTGCTCTTTTCTACCTGACTCATCGTATTGCCCCAGTACACAGCCCATAGACGTTTCTTGCACCGAGATGTACATCAGTAAGGGTCGTCCTGGCGTAGGAGGAACCAAGACTGGTGGATTGAGCAAATATTTCTTTATCTTGTCGAAGGCTTCTTGATAGTCTTCGTTCCATGCTTTCGGCATATCTTTTCTGAGTAGCTTAAATACTGATTCGCAAATTGGCGTGAGTTGCGCAATGAATCTGCTGATATACTGTATTCTACCCAGAAATGCTCGGACGTCCTTTTCTGATACCGATGCTTTCATTTCGAGGATGTACTTGGTCTTTCCTGGATCTATCTCTATACCTCTTCTACTGACGATGAAGCCTAGTAGTTTGCCTGATGTTGCCCCGAAGACACATTTTGCCGGGTTGAGCCTTAAACTGTATTTCCTTAGCCTGTCGAATAGTTTCTTGAGATTTATCAGATGGTCTTCTTCTATGCCTGATTTAGCGATCATATCATCTACGTAGACTTCCATTTCCTTGTGGATCATGTCGTGGAATAAAGTCGTCATTGCGCGTTGGTAGGTTGCCCCTGCGTTTTTAAGCCCAAACGGTATGACTTTGTAATGAAAAGTGCCCCAGGGTGTTATGAATGCTGTCTTCTCTTGGTCTTCTTCTGCCATTTTTATCTGATTGTATCCAGAGAAATCATCCATGAATGAGAACATACCATGCCCTGCTGTACTATCGACTAGAGTGTCGATGTGAGGTAGTGGAAAATCATCCTTAGGACTGGCTCTGTTCAGATCCCGATAGTCGACACACATTCTTACTTTCCCATCATTCTTTGGTACCGGAACGACATTGGCTAGCCATTCGGGATACGTGGAGACGGCGAGAAATCATGCTTGAAACTGTTTCATCACTTCATCTTTGACTTTGAGTGTCCATTCTGACTTGAGTCTTCTCAACTTTTGTTTGATCGGCTTGCTCCCAAGTGCGATCGGCAACTTATGAACAACAAGATCCGTGTCCAAATCGGACATATCTTTGTAGGACCAGGCGAAGATATCTTGATAGTTACGCAACAGTTCAATCATTTCTTCTTTCTACTGAGGGGTTAACAAGGCTTCGATTTTTACAACACGTGGGTCATCTTCAGTGCCGAGGTTAACCGAGTCTGTATCTTCAATGTTTGGCTGAACACCCTTTTCATGTCGTTCTAACAGGTCCTTGATTTCTTTAGGAGGGTATTCCACTTCGTCCTCAGACTCTTCTTCAATTCCCATGAGATCGAAGTCGAGTTCAAGATCGAAGTCATACTCGTCCTTTTCATATTCTGTTATGTCCAAAGGTCCATTCGATTGAGACAAATCCCTTAAATTCTGAGAAAACTCTTTTTTTGGTTTTTGAAATATATATATTTTTTTGAGATTTTGAAAGCTTTTTGATTTTTTTGTTTTTTACAGACATTTTGATTTTTTTGGTTTTTGAAGACTTTTTGATTTTTTTGATTTTTGAGTACTATTTTCCAGACATCTGAAATAAAAAGAGCAGTCATGCATTAGTAAAGATAGGGAGCTCTCAAAACAGTCTTTACCCGAGGACGAGGGCTCGTTATGATCCTCGGGCAAACTGATGTTGCCTAACAGCATTTTTTTTGAGGCCTCGACAGCCTCAAGTGTCAATAGGAATTCTTCCCAGTTGTGCAGTGTCTCCCCTTCTCTGAGGGGGCGGATGAGATGTGAAAGTGATGTGGTTGGTGGTTCGGTTGATGGTTCGGAGATAACCATGATTTCCGAATGATTGTTGTTGTTGTCAGGTTGGGGCATAGTCCCTCCCAAACTTGGTGGGATGACGACTGATGCCCAGTCAATACCCTTTGGAAAGGGTGATTTGTTCCCATGGTCAGTAGTGATTTCCACTTTGATGGATTTTGGAACGGTCTCCGATGGACTTTCCTAGGAATCCCCATTGAACAAAACGTCAATGCCTTCTACGAAGGATGATTGGGACTCGACGATTGGGTCTTTGTGCAGTGGTGCGATATTTACCTTTTTTGGCCTTTTTGCCAATGGTGGTTTTGATAAGCCCTCAGGTCTGATATGGGATTTCGGGAAGCTAATGCTGATATGAGGAACCTTGCCCAAATTCCAAACATTTGGCTCACGGTTTTGCCTTCTCGCTAGTCGAAGCTCTTTTTTCTTTTCGTTCATTTCTGCGATATCCCTTTTTGTAGGCCTGAACCCGAGGCCGAAATAAGGAATATGTTTTTTGGCTTCGACCGGCTTAGTTCTCCCTCTTCCTCCTGGTCCCAACCCTTGTCTTGGTCGATAACCCGCTTTCTTCATAACCCGACTGACCATCAGATTTGTTCTTGATAGCTTTGCTTTTACATTCTCCTGCCCCTTTTCAATATGATTGACAGCGGCGAATTGATAAGAGTGATAAAGTGCCTTGTCCTTTGTCATTTCAACGTCGATAAATGGCACATCCGGAGCTCTCCCAACTGGGATAAGATTTTCTGCCAGCACCGATATCATTTTCTGTCCCATAATGAACTTGACTCTTTGGTGTAGAGAAGAAGGTACAGCCCCGGCCGTATGGATCCATGGTCTATCCAGCAGTAAGTTGAATGTCGTTGGTATCTCCATGACCTCGAATGTTACTTCGAATGTACATGGGCCTATTGTGACAGGTAGATCCACTTCTCTTAGAGAATCCCTTCTCGAGCTATCAAATCCTCGGACGACCTTGTTATTAGGTTTGACGTGTGACCAATCAGCATTGAGTTTCTTGAAGGTTTCAAACGGACAGACATTAAGTGCTGAGCCATTGTCAATCAGTACTCTGGCAACCATCATGCCTTTGCATATAACCATAATGTTCAGTGGCTCGACGTGCCCCATTCCTTCAGGCACAAATTCACTTTCAGTGAAAATAATGGGATTGGGGGCCATGATTTGGCCAATTGTCTGTTCCAATTGTGCCGGCGATGTAGTTGCAGGTACATGTGATTTTCCTAGAACCCTCAGCAATGCCTCTTGGTGTTCCTCTGACTTTTGCATCAGACCCAGAATACTGACTTGAGTTGGCTGTTTATTTAGCTGGTCCACAATATTATGCTCACTCTTGCGAATAAGCTTAATAAAGTCTGCAGCTTCCTTGTCCGTTACTTTAGCCTTAGCCTCTTTATCTGTTGCTTTCCCCTCATCTTTCTTCTGGTCACTTTCACTCATTTTGCCATTTCCTTTCACCTTTCTCATCTCTTCATCTGTCATCCCCTTTGTCGTTTCTTCGGTCTCTTCCTTGATGTTTACCCCCTTTGCTGATATCTTTCTACATCTCCCTGCCCTTGTCATATGATCGATATCGGCCACCAATGCCTTCTTCATGGTTTCAACCCCGACGGTTGTGGTGATGGTTGTCTCGTAACTCCAGGGAACTGCCTGGATAGAGTTATAGGGGAATGGTTTGGGTGAGTGTATGATCATGGGGGGTGGATCGGGTTTCATATTGAGAATGAGAGGAGGTGGTGGTGATTTGGATGTAGTGGTAGCGGGAGGGGTTGGTGAAGTGTATGGGATAATAAGTGGTAGACGTGAAGATGCAGTGTATGGTATGTGAAGAGGAGGTCAGGTTGATCCTTGAAAAGTTGGCGGTGTGTACGGTATGACAAGAGGGGGTCGGGTCGAATTTTGATGATGGGGTGATCCATAAGGTATGACTAAAGGTGGTCGGGTGGTAGCATTTTGATGAGTGGAATGGATGGTGAGGTCGGCTAATCTGAGTGGTAGTGAATTTTGGGGTGAGTTGGTTGTGTAATGGTTGACTGTGCTGACTGTTGGTGCTTCTAATCCCTAAGTTAGATGGACCCTGATTTTGGACCCGATAGGTGCTATCAGATCCGAATGATTAAAATAGAGTTCTCCACAGATGACATTTACCCTGTGCCCACTCCCCTATCCATTGTGGGTAGGTAGGGGGTTTTGATTGATGTTCTGTTGCTAGGGCGGATTGGCAGGACCGTCCAGTATGATGGCTTTTTGGTCAATCAGATTCTGTACTTGGTGCTTGAGCTGCCAACATTGATTAGTAGAGTGTCCTGGTGCACCCATATGAAACTCACAGAAGAGGTTGGGATTGTACCCTGGCCCTTTAGAAGCTTCTGGGTTCGGTGGTCTCTTAGTAAGATACTCTCCATGTAGTAATGTGGGAAGTAGTTCTGACAACGTCATCGGTAACCTGGTGAACACTCTATTAACCCTGTTCGGTCTTGCTTGTTGATTTTGTCCATACTGTTGTGCTGGCTGTGCTGGCATGGCTTGTGGAGAAATCATCCGGAAGGGATTATGTGATGCTGGAGCCCAAGCAGCTCGAGGTACTGGTGCCCAAGGGGCTTGTGGTGCCTGTGGCCTTTGAACTGGTGCCTGGATAAAGAGAGGTTGGCCGGGTTGTATATTGTTGACTTGAGGTTCATCTCTTTTCTTGACTAACGGCATTGGTTTCTTCACTGTCGATGTCCCTGCTGCTGCGCTTAGGGCTGTGAAGTCAAATATCAGACCGGTTCAGATCCCGTCCTCGACCCGGTCTGCCACTTGAACCAAATTGGAGAAAGTACCCGTGGTATGCCCTACCAGATGGGTGTAGAATGAATGTCCTAATGTAGAGATAAACGTGGTGTTCATCTCTTGTTCTGTCATGGCTGGCCGTACTTGGGAAGCTGACTCTCGTCACCTCTGGGCATATTCTTTCACTGTTTCTTTGTGTTTCCTCGTCATTCACGCCATGTCACTTCTATCCAAACCAACATCTGTATTAAACCTGTAGTTGTGCCAGAACATTTCCGCCAAGTCCTGCCAGTTCTTGATAAGTGAGTGGTCCAACCCCGAGAACCATTTGAGTGCTGGCCCTGTTAGACTTCTCTGAAATAATTGTACTAGCAATCTGTCGTCCTCGCCATATTGGCACATCGATCCACAATACAATTTGAGGTGCGACAAAGGACACCCAACCCCGTTATACTTTTCAAATTCCGGACACTTGAACTTAGCCGGCAACTGTGCGTTAGGGTAAAAGCAAAGGTCCCTAAATCTTGTCCCTCCTAAAGTATTTGTACCCTTCATTCGTCTCATTTCTTCTTGGAGAGACTCGATTTGTTGGGCCATTTTGTCATCGGTAGAACTTTTGGCTTCGGGAACCCTGAAGTTACACTCATCGTCTGGGATCACCACCGAAGGTGGTTGATTCTATGGGATGTAGAGTGGAGGGCCCTGATATACTGGTACAACAGGAGGCGGGGTGGCCTGTTGATCTAGTCGTGTTTGTTCAGGGAGTTCAGGGTTTGACCCAGATGCTTGGTGTTGAGCTGCCTGTGCTTGTAAAAAATTAGTGCTACTCAGAACGGCTGTCAAGATTTGTTCCTGCCTTTTCGTTGTTTCTAACAGCTTTGCTATCATAGCATTAACCTCGGCCAGTTCATTCGTAAAGGGCTGTGGGTCATCTGAATTACTCATTGTTGATGAAGATGATCGAAGAAAGTATGGAGGCTTCTCGGGATGTTTGTACTTTTTTCGTTTGGCCACCTGGGGGTACAGAAGACCAAACGTTATTATCTTTCTTATCAAAAAGGAAAATGCATGATGTTTTATTTCGTCCAGTAATTATTGGGGATGGTACTTAAAAGTGGAATTTAGTTAGGTGAATTTGAAAATGTGGTTTGCCAGCACGGAGCTGAATCGTTTGGGAGAAAAGAATTACATCATCACAAAGCTGGCGTCGGCATGGAGCCGGTAAAACATTTTGAAAAAGAAATGTCATCAGCACGGAGCTGGCATCGACACGGAGTCGGTAAAGTATTTTGAAAAGAAATTACATCAGCACGGAGTCGGCATCGACACGGAGTCGGAAGAACATTTTGAAGAGAAATTACATCAGCACGGAGCTGGCATCGACACGGAGCCGGTAGGACAGTTTGAAAAGAAATTACATCAGCACGGAGCTGGCATCGACACGGAGTTGGTAAAACATTTTGAAAAAGAAATTACATCAACACGGAGCTGGCATCGACACGGAGTCGGTGAAACAGTTTGAAAAGAAATTACATCAGCACGGAGCTGACATCGACACGGAGTCGGTAAAATAGTTTGAAAATAACCTACATCAGCACGGAGCTGGCATCGACACGGAGTCGGTAAAACGTTTTGGAAAGAAATTACATCAGCACGGAGCTGGCATCGACACGGAGTCGGAAGAACATTTGAAAAGAAATTACATCAGCACGGAGCTGGCATCGACACGAGTCGATAAAACGTTTTGAAAAGAAATTACATCAGCACGGAGCTGGCATCGACACGGAGTCGGTAAAACAGTTTGAAAAGAAATTACATCAGCACGGAGCTGGCATCGACACGGAGTCGGTAAGACATTTTGAAAAGAAATTACATCAGCACGGAGCTGGCATCGACACGGAGTCGGTAAAACAATTTGAAAAGAAATTACATCAGCACAGAGCTGGCATCGACACGGAGTCGGTAAGACATTTTGAAAAGAAATTACATCAGCACGGAGCTGTAATCGACACGGAGTCGGTAAAACAGTTTGAAAAGAAATTACATCAGCACGGAGCTGGCATCGACACGGAGTCGGTAAGACATTTTGAAAAGAAATTACATCAGTACGGAGCTGGTATCGACATGGAGTCGGTAAAACAGTTTGAAAAGAAATTACATCAGCATAGAGCTGGCATCGACATGGAGTCGGTAAGACATTTTGAAAAGAAATTACATCAGCACGGAGCTGACATCGACACGGAGTCGGTAAGACATTTTGAAAAAGTAGTTTATGCGATAAATCGAGTTGGAATAATCACTATTTTTGGTAGCCTCCAGTTCAGTTATCTGAAATCATCGTCGGCTAGGCAGATCTCCAAGGAAGAGGCGGCGCACAATGGCACTCTTAAATCACCTTGTTCCCTTAATAGACGTAGTCTATCCCCCTCGTATTAACAAGGTAAGATCTTTCTAGGCATCGACTTTGATCAAGGACTACAATTGGTGCTTTTTTGAATTTTTTTTTTTTTTTGCTTTGTTTTTGTTTTTATTTTTTTTTGTTTATTTTTTATTTATTTTTTTGAAAAGTTGAATGCACTGGAGTTGATTGATCAGTTGTTATCTTTGTTAGATCATAGATGGATCATGAACTTGATTCGATATGGGTCATGGACTTGGTTCGTAGTGGATCTGGGTTGGACCTAGTTGAAGTGGATCTGGGTCGTAGACCCAGTTTGATTGGATTTGGGTCGTGGACCCAGTTGATTGGATCTGGGTCGTAGACCCAGTTTGATTGGATTTGGGTCGTGGACCCAGTTGACATGGATCTGGGTCGTGGACCCAATTGATTGGATCTGGGTCGTGGACCCAGTTGGAAACGGATCTGGGTCGTGGACCCAGTTGGAAATGGATCTGGGTCATGGACCCAATTGGTTGGATCTGGGTCGTAGACCCAGTTTGATTGAATTTGGGTCGTGGACCCAGTTGACATGGATCTGGGTCGTGGACCCAGTTGATCGGATCTGGGTCGTGGACCCAGTTGATCGGATCTGGGTCATGGACCCAATTGGAAACGGATCTGGGTCGTGGACCCAGTTGATTGGATCTGGGTCGTGGACCCAGTTGGAAACGGATCTGGGTCGTGGACCCAGTTGGACATGGATCTGGGTCGTGGACCCAGTTGGAAATGGATCTGGGTCATGGACCCAATTGGACATGGATCGGGGTCGTAGACCCACTTTGAAGTAAATACTTAGTGAAAGACGGGTTTGATTATGACCAAGAACGATAGCGAGCCACGTTGGGCGAAGTCCGTTTTGAGTAGGATCGATTATGAGTAGTAGGCCCTGAGTTTTCTAGTAAAGTGAATCATTTGATCATTTTCAAGCTTTAAAAGTCAAAATAAAAAAAACTTCAAGAAGAAAAGTTGTTAAGACTGACGTAAGGAACAAAATGAGCAAAAAAAAAAAAATTTTTTTTTTTTTAGGGTCCGTTTTTCAAGTACGGACCTAGCATTTTTTGGCTGGTCCATGCTTCAAATACGGTCCAGAACATCAAATTTTTTTTTTTTTTGGGTTCGTTTTTCATGCACGGACCTAACACTTTTTGGCTGGTTCGTGCTTCAAGTACGGATCAGAACCTTAATTTTTCGCGAAATTTTTTTTTTTCATTTTTTTTCCATTGGTCCGTGCTTTAAGCACGGACTTAGTGATTTTTCTTAAGTCCGTGCTTCAAACACGGACCAGAACCTTTTCTGGCTTTCCACAACTGCTCTGTTTTAATCTGCATCTCGTTTTTGCCCATGTTTTTGTGGATTTTGAGGCACATAGCCTCTGTTTTTTGGCTTGGGCCACAAAAATGTCACTTTTTTTTTTGATGATGCACATGATAACATAAAAAAAAAAACAGATTTCCCCCTTTTACCTAAGGGGACATATAAACGGGAACAAAATAAAAATCCTAAAATCTATACAACTTGCCTTCGTGGGCTAAAAAAAAAAAAAAAAATTACATCACATATGAACATGGGATGGATACGGAATTGATTTTGCAAACCTTAGTGTCCTTTGTCTATTAATTACGCTTCGATGCATGCGGTTTGTAAGTGATTTTTTGGCTACCTATTCTTCAAACCTCGATGTACACCGAAGTGTACATGTCTTAGGTTGGTGAATGGAGTGGATGTTCTCCTCCCAGCCACCCAAAATAGCGATCTCGGGGGCTTGAGAGTACCGGTATCCGGGGTTAGAAAATTAAATGGGAGGGGGGGTGGCTTATGCATAGGGGTATGAATCGCATGTGCATGTGCGTGCATTTTTTGACTCGTATCCATCCTTACATCCCTTGTCCAAAATAAAAATAAAATAACAAACATATGTAAATAAATATTACAACCATTCCCAAGTGAAACTTGTGAAATAAATAAAAAAAACAAATAAAACAAACGTTAGTAGATAAACAAAAAGAAAACACAACAAAAGAAAGGCAAACACATTTTTTTTTAAATAACCGAATCGAAGAAGAGGGTCGGACCCACTAGTATATGGGGTTTCCCCAGTGGAGTCGCCAAGCTGTGGACACGAGATTTTCAATGTTTTTAAAAAACATCCCTCCACTTTGGGGTGTTTTGGAGTCGCCACCATTCATTTTCGGAAATGGGTGTGAATGGTCACCCGAAGTTGTATTTTGAAAAACATGTCACTTTGGACATATGATGACTCTCGTTGGATAATGCATGTTTGGTCCAACCTTGATTCAAGGTAAGGGGGTCCATTTATGGAGTAGGGAAGGTGTTAGGCACCCTACTCCATCCACGTAATGTGGTAACCTCGGATTCGGTTTTTTGAAATAAAATGAAAATGAAAATGAAAATAAAAGAAAATCGGTGTGTGCCCTCAAGTGTGAGGGGCTTCGATGTTGGTTCAAATCATTAAGGGCACCCTTATGAAGAAAGGGCCCTTTGGTGATTTAAACCATAGTGGTGTGTGCAAATGTGTAGGAAAATGGAGAGTAGAAGAGGGGAGTTGAGGGGGGGTATTCCTTTTGTCAACCCACCTTGGCCCTTTCTTGACTTCCTTTGACCTTCCTTGACTTCTTTTTCCTTGTTTGATTTATTTTAGAGAAGTTGGAGAGTTGAGAGTTATGAGATGTAAGGTGAGTTGAGGGTTAAGAGAGAAAGGTTGAGAGAGTGATTTCTTTTTTATCTTTTGGAGGGTTGGATGTGGGATTTTTCATTAGGGATTGAGAGTTGAGAGTGATGGGATTTTTATAGAGGTTGTGGGGTTATTTTAAGGGTATAATGGGATTAAGTGAAGAAAAGAGATAGAATGGTTATGAGTTTGAGAGAGAAATGAGTGTAATTTAGAGGAGATTGGAGGGTATTCAGGGAAGGGGGGTTAAATGGGTGAGTTTTGACCCAAATGGTTTGGATCCAACCCAACCCATTTGGGTTGAGTGTTTGGTGAGGTGAGTTTAAGATGGTGGTTGTGATTAAATAATGTTTGATTTGAGAGAATGGGTGATTTAATGAGGTGGTTGATGATATTTTGGGAGGGTGAGGGAGATGATGACATGTGTCAAAGTGGGTGAAAATGAAGAGTTGAGATGAATTGATATGAAAGGATGAGTGTTTGATTTGAGAGGATGGGTTTAGGTGTAGATTGTAGAGATAGGTATTGTAGGGAATGATGGGGGTAGATTAGGGGAAGGTGATAGGTTATAAGTGTTTGATTTGAGAGAATGGATAGGATAGGTTAGGGTAGGGTTATGGGTTGAATTAATTTTTGGAAGGAAGTAATGGAGTTGGTTGGTTGATTGGATGAGGGAGGTGAGATGGGGTGATGACATGTGTCACACCTTGATGATTGTGGTGATTGGTTGTGATGTTGGATTAGGTTGAGTTGGATTTGGGTAATGAATTGGGCTTTGGATAATGAATTGGACTTTGGATTTTGGGCTTTGGTAATGGATTGAGTTGAGTTGGGTTTAGAAGGATGGGAAGGGATTTGGTTTATGGGCCACGTAAGAGGCCTTGGGCCATTTATTGAAAATAAGATGACAAAATTTATTAGAATTTTGTAGGTTTGGACTTCGAAGTCTATTCCGACTTTTACTATTTTTGGGGCACTTTGCGTTGAGGGCCCGGTTAAATTTGGGTGTCTACAATCATTACGGGTGATGACAAAGAAGAAATCTCCAAACTTCAAGAGCAATTGTTGGCTAAGTTTGAGATGAAGAACCTAGGGGGACTCAAGTACTTTCTGGGAATCGAAGTATCCAGATCAAAGCAAGGCATATTTTTATCTCAAAGAAAATATGTCTTAGACTTGTTAGCTGAAGTGGGGTTGCTAGAATGTAGACCAGCCGAAACTCCCATTGTCCAAGATCATCAACTTGAGATATATGCCGATCAAGTGCCCATGGATAAAAAGAGATACCAAAGGATATTGGTAAGTTTATTTACTTGTCACATACCCAACCAGACATTGCTTACACCGTAAGTGTAGTGAGACAATTCATGCACTGTCTTAGTGAAGCTCATATGAATGTAGTAACTAGAATCCTTCGATATTTAAAGTTTTCTCTTGGGAAAGGACTAATGTTCACAAAAAATGGTCATTTGAACGTTGATGGATACACCGACGCAGATTGGGCAGAAAATGTTTCAGATAAAAAGTCAACTTCAGGCTACTTCACTTTCGTAAGAGGTAATCTCGTCACTTGGAGAAGCAAGAAACAAAAAGTTGTTGCACTATCCAGTGCTGAAGTAGAATTTTGAGGTATGGCCATGGGTGTGTGCGAACTTCTTTGGCTGAGAAGGCTATTAACGGAAATAGACTTTGCTCTTAGCTCAGAAATGAACCTGTTTTATGACAATAAGGCAGCCATTGACATCTCTCACAATCCTATCCAACATGATCGGACTAAGCACGTTGAGGTCGATTGACACTTCATTAAACAAAATCTTGAAGACAAAATCATTCAGTTCCCATTTGTCAAGTCAGAAGACCAGCTAGCAGATGTACTTACGAAAGTCGTATCCAGCAGAAATATTTACATCTCACTTGACAAGTTGGGCATTAGAGACATCTATGCACTAACTTGAGGGGGAGTGTTGGCATGAGCTGTACTTTGTACAAGGATCAAATCAAATCAGATTATCTATAGAAAGTATTTCTTTGTAAAATCCCTTACTTAAAGGGTTAATCATAATTAGAGCCTTAGATCATGTATTTCTTAGAATAGCTTCTCCTGTATCTCTATATACCTTTGTAATCTGCTATTGGAATACAAGAAAAAATAGAAACTTCGGACAGGTAGAACATTTCATCGAGTTATTTCCGTTACCGTGTTTTGATTTAAGTTTTATACTTTTTTAATGTTATTGATAAAAATGAATTTCATAGTTAAAAAAATGATTTAATATTCAATGAACTCATATTGAGTTGATAAATATCAGAAAGTGGATATTTCATTTGAGAGATTGAAAACTATAAAAAAAAATTGAAAAAAGAAAAAAAAGGTATGAAATGGTAAAATGTCATAGTCACACCCGAGGGGTGATGTCTACATTTTACATTGTTGTGTTGTGTGTAGGTTGGTGAACGAATATCCAATGATAATGTTATGGGTTGCATGTTTATTTACTTTTTGTTAGCGCGAGTACGCTGTTTACTTTTCCATTCTATTATTTATTTTAGACTGGTGGCCATACTTGCATGGTAGGAAACTGGATATCCATTCTCAATCTTGTATTGTTAATTTCTTTTTTATTTTCAAATGAAAATAATATATATATGTAACTATTTTGTGAGCTGTTAAAGAATCTGTGAATGCCTAAAGGGATAATACGTCATATCATCCGGAGTGGTATACTATCATGGGATGTACGGTAGGGACCACCAAGCTCATACGTGGTATGGGACACGTATGAGAGTGGAGTCACAACTGAAATCCGGGTTTATTCCTCTCTATCTTTACTAGTGAACTTATATTGTAAAGGTGGTTGTATACGAATGATTTGTATATTTGAGAATCACATGTATGCCTGATAGGCATAAACGAAGATAATTAGTCAGTGATTACTCACAATCTATACTAATCGAACGTTCTGACACATCGAAAAGAGACCCATTGCTTACGGTTACGTCAAAGTGCCAGCCTGAGCTGGATAAATGGTCAATCAAACGTGATAAATGCAGCGACCGACCACAAAATCAGGAACTAAAAGTCAGTAAAGAATTATAACATCATATCCCGACTGGGAGCGATCCAGTCATGAATCCCAACTCTCTAATTTCACTACTCCACCATGTGTATTATGTATATGTTGTCTTATTTTAATATATAAAATGAAATGCAAGTTTAATGTTTTCATTTGATCAATTAGATTTGTATAAAAAGAAAATGCTATAGTGAGTACTGTTGGTTGATGTAATATCAATTTTAAAATGTTTAGTTGCTCATCTCTGACTATATGTACTAGTTAATCGTAGTTTCTTCTATACAATTTTGTATATTTTAAAATGATTTAGTATGTTTATTCGTTCATGTTAGGAGAGGTTATTGACATAAATTGGTTGCTTCCCTACTGGGTAACCATTGTTACTCACCCTTTCCTTCTTCATTTTTTTAGTTTCAAATTCGAAGCTTGGCGAAACAGGTGTAGAAAATGAGTGAGAATCATCTGGTGAGTCAGATAGACAATCAGAGTCCGTCACTTAGTGAATATTAGGGTTATACCCCCTAGTGGTGTCAATTTATCCAGGATTATTATAAATTTTGTCTTGAGTGTTACGACTTTTGCTAGAGTGAGGATGTTTGTATAATTCTGTATTTTGTTATCCTTCCGTGCTCTGATCTATCGTTCGTTATTAGATGTATGTAAGCTTTCACTATTGTTATATTTTGTATATATATATATATATATATATATATATATAATATATATATATATATAATATATATATATATATATTATATGCAAGATTGTATGTCGTTTATTAGGTGCAGATTAAACGCCTTAGAATGCTAACATAAACAGAGGAGACCATGCCGAAATTTCAAGGTGTTACCTAGTTCCTCGGGATCTGACATGGGGATTTATGTTAGCGTCTGTCTAATATGTGAAGTCCAAAGAAAAATTTTCAAACCCTTTATCCAAAGGCCTTGGAAGAGATTTAATCCCAACAACATTGAGGGGAATAGAGCTGAATAGCCGGTAATAACATTAAACATAGTAGTAACACTACTTGATAAATTTTCTCAAGTTCAAAGGAAAAAAAAGTTAAGGTTTAATATTTATGTATATACTGCATTTCATTAATGATATAAGCTAAGTTTATTCCTTTGGTGTAATATAGTGATTTCTTGTAGATTTTCATCCTATAAATGGTATCTTGTGTTATACTAAGATTGAGAATTCAAGTAATTCTCTTAATGAGTGCATGTACCTATTCATATCAGAGTGTTACGAGAGACACTCATGATGACTCACCTTTTTATGTGTGGAAGATAATCATTTACAATGAAAATATAGGCAATTTCTAGAGTGCACAATAAACTACGATTTGACACAAACTCAAAAGTGCAAAACTTTAGTGTACAAATAACTTGAAAGTAATATATGTGTGTGACAATTTTAATATATGTCCACCACATTCTCGAATGAACTTTGATTTATTTTGCACTAAGTGAAAGTTCAAGTCCTCAAGACAATTTCATTTATGCACATATTTTTCTAGGAAGCTCATCCTAACTTGTCTAAATTTGTTTATACTTAAATCAAGTGGGGATATGTTAGTTTTAATTTTAATAAATTAAAATTTTAAAATATTTTATTAAATCATTATATGAGCTTTAAAATTTCTTTCCAAAAGAGATATATAGTGTGTAAAAATGAACCTAAGAGATTTATTGTATCTAGTCCAAACCCAAGTTCATGATCCAAATTAATATACTTAGGGGCATGGATCAAGATTCATGACCTTTATGTTTTTTGTAGATCAATGTTCATTCATTAGTCTTTGGTGAGTGAATTTAGCAAGAGAAGATGAACTTGAGGTTGAAAAACTTTTTGGAACATGTATACAATAAACACATATACAGTGTACCTAAATTAGAAGAAATTGTGGGACACATATCAATTAATGGTACTATATTGCCCCAAATACATCTCCACCACCATGTAAATCCCCATAATCCCATTGGTTTTGGCATCTCACAAATCTTACAAAAAAATCTTACACATTTTGTACATCTCTCAATTTTTCTCTCCATTCTTTTAAAAAAATCTTACACATTTTTACATCTCTCAATTTTTCTCTCCATTCTTTTGTGAGGCTTATTTTCTTCATCATTTTATTTGGGCATCCTAAAAAGGTATGCTACAAATTTCTATTAAGTAGTGCAAACTTTTAGAGAAACGGGATCGAGTCTAGGCTAGGTTGAAACCCAAAGATAGTATTGTCATGTTCTTTTGCACAAATGGGAGGTTCCAACTATCTTCAAGAAGCGTTTTCGCACCTCTTAGCCAAATTTATTTGATAAGAGGTTATTATTCTTTATTTGTTCTAACAATAAAAATTAGGTTCTGAGTTTGATTTCCAAAATTCCACGTTACAATGTTTACAAGAAAATTTGTTAGGTAGAAGACTAGGTAATGGATATCAGTACATTGAACACAGTTGATGAAGGATGCCAAATTTGTGACGCCAAGCTAAAGTGGATGACCAAATACAAACAAACTTTTGATTGAGAAGTTGTGTGATCAGTAGTGATGAAGGTTTACAATCCACGTTTACATGGGCCCTTGAAAATGATCTGATTGGTAGCTTTTTCCTAAATGGTAAAACCATTTGAATCAAAGGTGAGTGAACAACTACTATCTTTAACTAGTTTGTGCACATATAATAAGTTATGAGATATGTAGGTTCATGTGGTAAAGAATTATAGGTTTGTGCACCGTCACGACCACCTCGTTGCGTCTGAAAACCAAAGTTGCAACCACCACCTTTGTTAAATCTTTGATTTTTATCACGAGATGCATTAACACCACCATGATAGTACTACATATTGAGATTTGACGATGAACCACCACGATTAAATGTTATGCTTACATCAATGGGTGGAGGTGCTGGATTATCTGTAACATTTATTTCTTCATATCCAAGCAAGAAATGAAGCTCGTGAAGTTTTATTGGATGGCTGAGTTCTAATTGTAATTTTTAAAGATACATACTCTGTTGGTAATCTAAGTAATATAAAAAGTATCAGATCTTCTTCTTGAATCAGAGACCCAACTGCAGCTAATTTGTTTGTATATTTTTGCAATTCATCAATTTATTTCCCCATGGTCAAGTCTTCTTTCTTGAGATTATACAAATTTGTCTTGAGTTCATGAATGTGAGTTCAAGCAATTATTTTGCTCTTAGAGCATTTCGAATTTCCAATTTTTTACCTCTCAAATTCTGATTTAACTATGATTAATAAGTGAATATTAGAGATGAAACATGCCAAACTTGTGGGCATTGTGTTGAAGAAGACAAGCTTGCATTCATTGCAGCCAATCAAGGAAGAAAGCAGATCCACAATCTCTTTGGATCAAAAATTTCGTGTCTGTGTTCTTGAATCTGATACCATGACAATAATGAACATTATTTGAGAATGATTCTCGGTATCGAAAAATAGCATATTGTAGCACGTTTTTCGACAAAGACAGAATATCATATACTAGCCCATATCGCAGCTGAAATAACTTGGCTCAAAATGCTTCTAAATGATTTATCTTCAAACAGGGGCGGAGCCAGGATTTTCTGGTAGTGGGGGCAAACTATGGTTAGTTGTATAGTGAAAATGAATGGTTTTAAGGAGAAATTAAGAGGGTTTTTAGTTAGAAGTTGAAGAAAATGATATTTAGGTCATTTCCAATTAAGATATGAGAAGTCCCGGTCAAGAGGCAATGTCATCAACAAAAAATTGAAGAGGTGAGGGAGTGGGGACAAATGTCATCAACAAAATCAAACTGAATTAAGATCGGTTCGGTTTGGTTAAATTCGATTTTATGAATTGCCAATATTCTACAAACTTGCTTCGAAGCAACATATTTTATTTAATAAATAGATAAAGAATGAACATAAAATTTTACATAGGGCCAGGATCCGTTGAATAACCATATGCATATGATTATAATAAATTATCCAAACTAAGATTTATGTATATATGCCCTCAAGAGGATGAGATTCTTTCATTGTTCTAGGGTTTGGGGTTTTTGTGAAGAAACTAAAATTGAAACTAGCAAAAGTGGATAATTCTAAATTGAGAAGAAATTCCCAATGACAAAGTGTAGCGAGAAATGGGTGTAAGTATTCATGGTCTACATAGTCCTTATTTGGCCTAGCTTTTATCTTAAGCTAGCCAACAATACTTATAACCTACTTTACTATTCTTTCTTTAATCAATATAGGACTAAATTTCTTATAATGAAGTACAAAAAATGAAAATCAGAAGCATCGAAATAATTTTCTTTGGATTTTTATATTTCATTTAAGAATGAGTCGTGATTTTCATTTAAGAGGTTTTTAGTTAGAAGTTGAAGAAAATGACATTTAAGTCATTTCCAATTAATATTTGAGAAGTCCCAGTCAAGAGGCAATGTCATTAACAGAAAATTGAAGAGGGAGGGAGTGGGGACAAATGGGGCATGTAATTAGTTGAAAATATAGGAGTGTTTCAAAGTTCTATGGGGGCAAAAATTGGAGGGAGGTGAGGGTGTGGAGGCAAATGGGGAGAGAGGTGAGGGAATGGGGACAAATGGGGCATGTAATTAATTGAAAATATAGGGGTGTATCAAAGTTTTGTGGGGACAACGACTCATCGACTCAGACGATATCCATTTTCCAGGCATTGAGAATCTGCAGACTTATCAAGGAACCAACGCAAACATGGGAATTATAAAAAAATCCCCCCTTCAAGATCACGCATCGACGTCAAAAGAGGCAGCGGTAAACACCATAGAAGTGGAAACCTCACCGCCCCCAACTCGAAGGCATCGGTCGGGAAATCCGGAGGTGATTCAAAAGTTCTTTGAATCAGTGCTCGCGACCCATGGGGAATACCATGCTTTGACGAAGCCTCCTATCAAGATTCCCAAGGTTGATAAGGCAAAGACTGTCACAAAAAACAAAAAGATCTTCGATATGAGTGAGGTGAGGGTGTGGGGGCAAATGGGGAGAGAAGTGAGGGAGTGGGGACAAATGGGGCATGTAATTAGTTGAAAATATAGGCCCACTAGCTCCGCCCGTCTTCAAATCTGGTTTTTCACGCTCCACCAAACATATCAAAGTGGATTAACATTTCATTAGAGAGAAAGTTATCAATAAGGAGCCTGGACTATTAATCAAGGTAGTCAATATTTTTACTAAATCTCTATCTGTTGCGTGGTTCAAATGCTTACAATCCAAGCTTATGGTTATTGAGTTGCTGACTAACTTGCAAGGGCCAAAACAATAATCAAGATGGCAAGTCATTTAATTATGTTTAGATAGTTATTACATCTTAACTAAGTTTGTTAGTTGTTATAACAGTTGTAACAATGATAATTGAATTTTGTTGATGTTTTGTAACTCTATATAATGGAATCAGTGTCATTATTCTTTTATCACTGAGAATCATTCTCAAATAATCTTCATTATGATTAAAAAGCTTATGTGCTGAACTCTCTTATTTGCATAATAGTAATATTATCAATGGTTGGATTCAAGATAGGCTTGGACGAGCCTAATGTAATCATAGGTGTCTCATGTTTAACAGATTAATGGAAAACTATTTTGGCTTCGCCTCTTGATGTGTATGAGTTTGTTGAGGAAGGACAAGAACCTTCTCGACTATTTGTAGAGCAAAGAGACAATGAACTACATAAGAAAAATGCAATTATCATGTCAAACCACAATATAATCACACAAATAAGTCTATGAGACAATTATCAAACACATAGAGAGCAAACTATACAACACCAAGGATTTACGTGGAAAACCCTCCCAATGTGAGAGGGAAAACTACGGGTCAACTCTGAACATATGCCACTATTCAAAATAAAATTGTACAATAGTTTTCTTCTGAAATTAAAGCTTTTGGTATTTATAAAATGAAAGAAATACAAAGGTTTTCTCTTTCTAGTTTCAACAACGAACACATTCTATTCTTGATGAAGAAAATCCAATACAACATGTTGGAACCAAAAAGAATATCTTTCTTAAAAAATCTTACTCTTGAGCATCAAGGGAAGCCTCCAAGAAAAATCTTAACCCTTTCTTGTTTTCTCCCCTTTTGTACCCTTTTGATGAGAGTCCTAAAACAGAAAACATATTAAAACTCTAGAGAAGCCCACTGACTCTATTCACATAGGTGGGCTTAAGTAGATTTGGGCCTTGCTCATGGGCTTGAACTAGCCCATGAAACACAACAGAGTTCTCTTAGGTGAAGTGGGTAGGGTTTAAAACAGAGAATTGATTTTCACCTTTTTTTTTTTTCCCGAAGACTAGGATATTTAGGATAGTATCAAGAATATAGTGATTTGATCTAGATCTCATATGTGGAGTAGGCACCCTGTCAAACCCTATAAATTCTCTATGTTTTGCGTGATCTTTATTTTTTTTATTGCATCGTTTTTATTTACTCACGTACCCCTAACCCAACCCTAAAGCAATGGGTTGTGCCTAAAAAAATCCAAGTCAAACCTTTATTAAAATGATCGATACATCATTGATATCAAAATGAGTTGCAACTAAGTTGTGATTAAATCATCTATTGGACTTTGGTTATGACGTGTGTCTCCTAACCCAGCTTGTCTCCTCCATGTAGTGATGTTCACACAAGGTGGCAACCCAATCCAACTCGATTCTCACCCGAGCACGATCGTAAGGGGTCACAAGTGGTATTATTGCATGTGAACCCAGACCAATATTTACTCTTGAATATGAGTTTTGAGCTCAAGAAATGTCTGAAAAAAAATAATGCATAAAAAATAGGAAAAGAAGGGAATAATATGATAATAATGAGAGCCTTTTGAAAATGAACAACCCATTCCTACTAATTTTGTTAATGCAACTATTTAGGGTTTTTTAAATAAGACTCCACTAGCTAGAGTAACCACATAAGGAATGTCAAAATTACTATTAGTGATCAGAACAAGGAAAAGTTTGGTAAAATTGATTCTAGGAAGATGAAAGTTGAAGAACGTGTTGATGCAAAATTACTATTAGTGATCATTGTCGATTTTTTTTTCGACGGGTTGCAACTGTCAAATTAATGGAGGATTGAAGAAATTTGATGGCTCTAAGCCGTCGAATCTGGAAAATATAAAAAATTTGATGGCCCTAGGGCATCGAAATTCTATTTCTAAAATTCGTGGGCTTTGACCTGTCAAAATTTCTAGTTTTCGCATAGTGGATGGAGAAAGATGTGATTTTATTTAGTCTCTTTTGTTTTAGACCGAGTGTGATAATGTTTAGGTAAAAAGGGTTAGGGAATGTATTTCTATGCCCAAATTTTACATGATCATAAATGGGTCCAATCATTTTTTTTAAAGTAGTTGTGGGCTTAGGTAAAGGGATCCTCTTTCTCCTTATTTATTTAATTTGGCTATAGAAACTTTCTCATGCCTTCTTGCATAGCAAGTTCAGAAAGGTGATATTGTAGCCCTTGTTGTGTTGGTCTTCCGGTTTTGCCTCATTATCTAATTTTTGCGAGATGATGTGTTACTCTTTTCCAAGAATAATAGGTTCTCTACATTAAAATTTTGAGAGTTTCTAAATCAGTTGGCTCTATTTTCAGGTATTTTTATGGATGCCTAGATCAACCCTATACCAATATCGGGCCTAAGTTCATTTTCAAATATTGATCCGAAAATTTTGGAATCTTTCACTATTGGTTTTAATTAAAATAGGGGTTCAAACCCCATCCTAATTGAAAGAATGGTTAGAAACGTGAGTATATATATTTCGTAATTTTTTTTAGCTATTTTTGGTTCGTGCATCAACTGTACATACATGTATAAAATGTGGATTGTCAAGCCCTAGTTCGGACCGGATTTATTGAGTTTTGCGGGCTTAGGACCAACCACCTAGCCTTTTTCTTTTTGTTGAACTGGACAGGTTAGTGGGCCATAGGTCCAAGATTAACTGAAGGCCTTGCCTACACAATAATAATAAGTTGGATAACTCATGGATTCTCAAAAGAAAAATGCTAAATTGATTTCCTATAAGACTGTACTGACGTGGCAGTGTGCCTAGAACCATAGATTTTTTCCTCGAGATACTAATGCTAGTCTTACTAAGTTAGTAAGATTTCACCCTTACTAAGGGTCCTTGGCCTCATCTTTTGGCATACAAAATCATGATCAGATGCATCCGGGGTCGTAGAGGACGAAATTCTACGAAATATGAATAAAAATAATTTAAAAAAAAAATTATTTTCCACCATTGAATTTCATTTTTAAGTTTGAGAGTTATGTGGAAGTTCGGTAATCGTCCATTTTCAAAACCTTGAATCTAGTAAAAAAATAAAAATAATTGGGATATGAGCTTTTTATAAAAATCTTACTATGTTAGTTATAAAAGGGTTTTAGTTATGTGCATAACTCCATGTCTGCACTGCAGTAGTCAGTGTAGACTGCAGAATGGTTCCTCAAAATGATGACATGTTGTTTTGACCGTGGCCCTATATATGAGATGGGTAAAATGACCAAAATACACTTGACTCAATTAACTTTTGAGTTTTGTCCCCCCCCCCCCCCCCCCCCCTCCCTAAAAACAATAAACAAAACCCTTGATAATTCCTTAAGATCCCTACTTGTTATCTGTAGACACCCTAATTTGAATAGGCCCCCACTCAAAAGGATCTAAAAATATCAACTTTTTCAATAAAATCAACAAGCCTAAAAAGTCCAAATCGTCGAAATGTGGCATTTAGATCAATTCGATGGTTCACAAGACCCCAAAGGTCTCATGGACCCATGATGAGGCTCTACGCGCTCCAAACCTTCTCCATTTCTCACCGTTCTCTTCTCGAATCTGAAATTACCCTAAGTCCGCTCAAAGCCCACCAATTCTCAATTCCTTAAAAATCATTGTCCACCTCACCCTAAAATGAACTCAACCCTAGCCAAGACTCAAACCTAACCTAACTTTAACCCCACGCAACCTAAACCCTAAATCTAGGTCAACCCAACAACCTAAACCTTCCCTAAAAATCAAAGCCCAACAATCCAAAGCCCACATTCACAACCCTAATCTACAAACCATTATCCGCATCAATTAATCAATCTTTGATCACCAAATGGATACTTGTCCTCACCCATGACTCACCTCCCAAAAATCATTCTACCTGACCTAACTCATCACTTTTCTCTAACAAAACCACCTCCCCACCCTCCATGTCATAAACCTAACCCATCGCCTTTCTCTGACCCAACTACCAACCCACACCCGCTTTTATCGTTCATCCTCAACCCATTCCCACAAGTCATCCTCACACCCTTTCTCTCCAATCAACTCACCTAAACACTACATCTCCATACCCTTTTTTACACTTGTCACCATCCCTTTCACCCCCACAAAACCTAATTACCAAACTCCTTACACAACCCATTTTCTTAAACCAAACACCACACCCCCTCATCCTATCTAATACTCCAATCTCATTCTTTCAACCAAACACCCCATCATTTCAAACATTAAACATTCAACCCAAATGAATTATGGAGGATCCAAACCATTTACATAAAAAGCTATCCATTTACCTCCATTGTACAAATACCTTTATCTTAACTCCAAATTTCACACCGCTCACCCTGAAATCCCATGCCATTATCTACTCTTCTACCTTTTAACCTCATCCTACCCTCAAAAGTAACCTTCCATCCCTATAAATACCCCCTCTCACCTCCTAAAAAAATTTCAAGTCTAAGTCTAAAAAAATCTTTCAACTCTCTCCTACTCAACTTTTACCCTCTTTAATCATTTTTTTTTACTTTAATAATACACTCTTATATAACTCATTAAGGACTTAAAGAAGAAGAAGGAAGGAAAGAAGAAGCAAGTCAAGGCCTCAAGGTGGGTTAAAGGAAGCATTGTACCCCATCTCTCTCCCTTCTCCATTTCCCTCTTCTACCTCCCCCTCCCACTTCTTTAATTTTTTTTTAAATAAAAACCACTAAGATGTAATGTTTCCCCTCCCCTATCTTCAGTAGAATAAACATTGATTTGGTTGAAAGTATAGGGGTTGTAATCACCTTTAAAATAAAACTATTTTAAAATCCTTCAACTCTTTTTGAGGCAATCGATATTTGGGTCCTTCTCAACCCATGAGAATGGACCCATAACCATTAGCCAACACTTTTCAATAGAATATATAGTTCCCAAGGCTAAATTTCTTAAGGATCATCTCCTTTAATGAGATGACCCCTATAGTCCGAGCCGATAACAACTCCCTTCTTAGGGTACAAGTCATCAAACACGTAACATTTTTTTTGTTGCTTATTTCATTTTGTCTGAAAATGACCGAGTAATTTTGAGGTTACCACCATTTGGTGGAAATAAAAGAGTGCCTAACACTTTCCCATTTCTCTAATCGAATCGCTTATCTAGATCTTAAGTCGATTGGTATCTTATCCGTATAAGAATTATTAAATGTACAAAAATGATACTTTTTCTAAAATATATACCTCGGGTGACCATTTACATCATTTTACAAAAATGAATGGTGACGACTCCAAACATTCGTAGTAGTGATCTTTGAAAATCGAAAATCATGCATTTATAGCTGGCGACTCCACTGGGGAAACTAGGTTCAACCCTCGGTCAACTCGGTCATTTTGGAAAAAATAACAAAAAAAAATATATTTATTTGTTTGGTAACATTATTTGTTGCTTGTGTTCTTTTTTCTATTTGCATACAACATATTGTAATATGTATTTACTTTTTTTTTTCTTTCATTACATACTTGTAAGGGGGTTGAAAAAAAATGCACGAGCACTTGCGACCATAGTCCATTGCACAAACCACCCCACTCTTAAAAATATTAAACCCCAATATGCCTAGTAGGTCTATGGCTTGAGAACGTTATTTCAAGTGTCGGGGATGAACACATCAAGCCCGATCACCAACTAACGATGTGTATACTCTAGTATGTATCGAGGTTTGAAGATCGGGTTGCCATAAACCCACCTATTAGCCATATGCATATGCCCTATTAGATGTTTTAGGACACAAGTTCCCAAGAACGTATCGACCCCCGAAACAAAGTTGTGTTTGTTTAGTTACTTTCGGGCCTTGAAGTCCAAGATGTAAGCCCATGAAGGCGACCTTGTATAGACTAGGATCTCATTTCCTTTCGTTGCTTTGTTTTCCCCTTTAGGTAAAAAGGGAAGATGTACTTGCTGCATCATGTTAAAAAAATAAGGAATGACATTCAAAACAAGGACCAAGGAACCAGTTTATGTCATTTCCAGAAATTGGATTTCTTTGTGGTTCATGCTCATAACATAGATGGCCCGAAATGTATTTTATTTGTACTTGAAACATGGACAAAAGAATACGTGCACCATCTGTGCTTAAAGTACGGATAAAGTAATATTAGTCTTGTTCGTGCTCCAAGCACGGACCAGTACGAATCTAGCACAAGAAAATGAGTACAGCCCAATTTCTTTTTTTGGATCTTCCTACCATTACTTCAACATGAATTTCACCTTCAAAGAGAATTCCACATTTTAGAGAACTAAACAAAAATGACTTTTTCTAACCAATGATTTCAAAAACAAAAACAAAAAACCAAATCATCCTTCAATGAGTCAAATCAAAATAGTTCATGACCATGTTTAGCATTGGGCCTCAAACGGGCCTATGGCGCTCTACGAGGCTATGATAGGTTATTCGACCTACCAAATCGAACCCAAGACCTGAAAACAAGTGGGATCTAGTATCCTCAAGCCTTCCACCAACAATTTAAAAAAAAAAATTTAAAAAAATGTTTAGATTTTCTCAAATCGAATCGATCTTGTGATTCGAACCGAGTATGACCCACCACCTATGTCAATCCCAAATTGGGTCCCTATTCAATTTTGACCCGGACAGGGTCAACAATTCAAACCGGGTCCACGACCCATATCCAATTCAAATAAAATCCACTATCTATATCCATCCAAATCAGATCTACGACCCATATCCATTTCAAACCAGGTCCACGACCTGTACCCACCCAAATCGGGTCAACAACCCGTATCCATCTCAAACCAAGTCCATGACCTGTATCCATTTCAAAATCGGGTTCACGACCTGTATCCATTTCAAACTATGTGCACTATCTAATTTTGTTCCAAACCAGACCCGAACCGAGTCTTTGATCCAAGTGTGATCCAACGAGGTCAACAATCAATCGATCAACCCAAATGATTTTTACCAACTTAAAAAAATAATTTCAAAATAAATAAAAAAGGATTTAAAGGTGCCAATTACATTTTTTGATCAAAGTGGACTCTTAAGAACAATCTTGCCCTATTGATACGAGGGAAATATACTATGTCTATTCAAAGAAACAAGGTGATTTAATAGTGTTCTTGTGAAAGCATTATGTGCCACCTCTTCCCTAAGGATCTAACTGGTCGATCTTGATTTTAGAGAGTTGAATTAGAGGCTAACAAAAAAATGTTTATTTTTCCAACTTGATTTGTTCGTAAGAATCGAATTTTACAAAATATTTTTCAATTCCGTGTTGATGCTAGTCATGTGCTAATGTAATTCATTGTTTTCTAATTATACCAATTCTGTGTTAATGCCAGCCATATATTGATATAATCCATTATTTTCAAATTATATCAACTCCGTGTTGATGCCAGTCATGTGTTGATGTAACCTATTGTTTTCAAATTATACTAGCTCTATGCTGATGTAACCATCCTCACAAAATGTCACCCAGCTTTGTGTTGATGCTGAATCTATGCCAATGCCAACCCTGTGCTGATGTAACCCACTTTCTCAAGAAAATGCACTTTAACTCCATGCTAATGCCAACTCCGTGTAGATGCCAGCTTCGTGCCGATGTAATTATTTTTGAAAATGTGTAACCCAACTCCACGCTGATGCTGACTCCTTGTCGATACTAGTCACGAGATGAAGCAATCCACTTTCTCAAAAGTATATAATCTAGCCCCGAGTTGATACCAACTTCGTGTTGTTGCCGATTTCACACCGAAGAACCCTTTTCCTTAAAACTTATTTATTTTTAAAAAATAATAATAAATAACTTTACCCGACCTAATCAAATAACTTGCATTTTTCTTTTTGTAAATAAGATATTAATACTTGGTCTTTTGTACCCCAAGGTGGCCAAACGAAAGAAGTACAAATAACCAAAGGAGCCTTCATATTTTCTCTGATCTTCAACTACCATGAGTACCTTTGAAACGCCACATCCTGTGGCAGTCGAAACATCAGATTTCAACGCAAGGATAACAATATTGTCAAAAACCACTGAGTAACAAGAGAGAATGTTAAGCGTCGTGTTGGCCAATGCTAATTTCATACAGGCCCAGATAGCACTGCATCAAACATCGGGGTCGAATCAGAATCTTCTAGAATAACCTCCACAAGGGCAATAGACCACCCTGCCACCCATGATTCTGGGATACTAAGGGGCCCCCACTTTCCATTATGTATAATCGACCACCCCCTGTGGTCATTCTTGATGATGAGTATGAGTATAGGGTCACAGAGGCCAAGATCATGATAGATGAAAAGAAGGCCTAACAAATGAAGTCTTTTAAGAGAAATGAAGAGAATCAAGGCATCAATACCCTAAGTAGAACTCGGTTTAAGGACCTTTGCTTTTACCCCAATGCACACTTACCAACCAAATTTAAGTGCTTAGAATTTAAGAAATACAACGGAATAGGGTATCCTCTATCACGTATGAAGTTAACTACGGGTCAATGTGCTAATATGGCGAAGATGACAGATTATTGGTACAGTTGTTTCAAAGGAGCCTGATAGAGCCAGCCTTCAAATGGTTCTTTAGACTGGACCATATACTCATCAAAAGCTAGCAAGACCTGGCCGACATATTCTGGCTTAACTACCGGTTCAATACGAATATGGGTTTGGATAGTAACGACATGCAAAAATGGCACAAAATCCTAGAAAGATAGTGAAAGAGTATGCTTAGAGATGGCGATAATTAGCTTCATAAGTGAGGTTGGCAATGATTGAATAAGAGATAAACACCATGTTTATCTCGATGTTACGGCCTACATTCTACAGTCACTTGGTGGGACACACTACAAGTACCTTTTCAAACTTAGTGCAGGTAGTAGATTGAGTCGAGGACGAGATCCGAATCGATTTGATATTTGACTTCATGAGCCTTAAAACAACAACAAGGGTTTTTCCTCAGAGAAAGCTAGTGCCTTTGGAAAAGAAGAAAGAAGAAACACAGATTAACAATGTACAACTAAGTCGACCCCTCTTCATCCGTGCACCATCAAAAAGACCATAAGTTTCGTCAACCTCATGGGTTCCGACTTCTTCACCAACCTAGACCCCTGCGTCTCACAATTGATTCAGAATGAATCACCCACCAGTTGCACCACAAGTACCACAATATGGGCAGAGTCAGCAAGTATGACCCAATAGGGTAAAGAGGGTGTTTACCAAGTTGCCCATGGCACTGTTAAAGTTATTCCCAGTATTGCTCAGGGGAGAATATCTTATGAAATGACCATCGAAATCCAAAAGCTACGAAAGAACTAGGGTACAATCCTAACTTATTTTGTGAATTTTTATATGGATACACCAGGGTACTCTACAGACCAGTGCTAGCAATTCAAACATCAGGTACATAACCTAATAGATAAGAAGACTCTCATATTGGACGGATCAGCAAATCCAACGTAGTAACAGAACATCAACCACCCATAATGAAGGGGGGACTAAGCACACAATGAATGTCATTCTAGGAGGGGCGCCAAAATTTTGTCCATTAGCTTCAATAGTTCCAGTTGGATCGAAAGTCAAGATCCACCTAGCAAAGGAACTAGAGACACCGATAGTCAATGCCATCCTCCAATGCACGACAAACCCACATCAAAATTCCCAATTGCCAATTAAAATGGCTGATCTCACCAATTATCAAGTTACCAATGCTACCACCCAACCACTTCTCATCATAACCTATGAAGCTCTAAACCCTCAAAACTTGACCCGACCACCTCTCATTATACCATACACATCACCAAATCCTCAAAACTCAACAAAACCACCCCTTCACGTACCCTACACTGCGTCGTCACGATTACCGCTCATCATTCCATATACTCTATCAAACACTCAAGTAGCTCTTCCGGCTATCTTAACATCCAAACCAGAGCTACCACCCCTCATTTTCAATGTAAAATCCAATCCATCTCCAATAACCATACTCTCACCAAAATAATTCCCATATTGCTCTAACCAAGCAGTCCCATAGAACTATGAGACAAACATTATCACGTCGGCAAGATTCGAAATAATGAAAAAAGTGATGGTGGTTGACATTGATCACATGACAACAATAAGGAGGTACTAGAGAGTGCTAGTAAAAGGAGTAAGAATCAAGGAAGAGGAAAAATAAATAACAAAGGAAACAGTGGATGAAGAGAAAAGCAAAGGAAAAAAGAAGGATAAGGTAAAATAAGATAGTAGGGAAGACAAAAAGAGGAAAGTATTAGACAAAGAGGCAGCAGACTTCATTAAGCTTATTTACAAGAGTGAGCATAATATAGTGAACCAATTAAATAAATAGCTGACTCAGATCAGCATTCTGAGTTTTTTACAAAATTCGGAGGAATACTAAGAAGTATTGCTAAGAATTTTGAAAATTTTGCATGTACTTACGACCACCTAGCCAACACAGTTGGAGCAAACAGTATATCAGATCATGGAACCCAATCCTATTGTCTTCATTGAAAGCGAGTTCATACCAGAAGGAAGAGGGCATGTGGAACCCTTAAACATCATGGTCATGTGCAAAGGCATGATGGTTGCTAGAGTACTAATCGATAACAGTTTGGTTCTCAATGTCTGTCCTCTAGAAACCTTTCGTAAACTCAATACCAACTAGTCATATGTCAAACCCAACAACAAGGTCATTTAAGGTTTTGACAGTTTAAGAAGGGATTCTCTAGGGAAGATGGACTTACCAATCACTGTAGGCCTTTGTACATTCGAAATAACATTTGAAGTCATGGAAATACTGACAACATTTAACCTATTGCTAGGAAGTTCATGGATCCACATTGTAGGAGTGGTACGTTTCTCTTTGCACCAACGAGTCAAATTTATAATGGGAGAGAGAATGATATCAGTCTTAGTAGAAAACCTGATCCTGACTGGAAGAGCTGTGGATGTTCCTTTTATAGACATTGAAATGACAAAGGACAAGGCATTGTACCACTCCTATTAGTTTACTGCCATTAATCATGTCGAGAAAGGAAAAGAGAAAGTAAGGGCAAAATTATCAAAGGCAAATCTGATGATCGTACAAGTTTTGAAAAAGGTCGATTATCGACCCAGACAATAGTTGGGGTTAGAAGGAAAAGGGAAAGTCACGCTTGTCGTAGAGAAGAAACACATTCCCTATTTTGGTTTAGGATTCAAGCCTACAAAAAAAGATATATTGGATATTAATGATAAAAAGAGAGAACTTCAGTTAGTAAGAAAACAAAATCGAGAGCCCAACGTCTTGAATCTAGGTAGAATTCCTCATATCAGCATCAACTTTTCCAAAATCACAAATCAGACTCGACAGCCTATCAGAACAACTGCCACCAAAACCAGCTAGAAAGCTGAGAACTATAAGTCCCAAATCCAAATGCATTCAAGAAGACTTAGTTCTTGAGTCCCAACCCTCCCTCGTAGAAGGCATTGATGTCCTATTCAATGGGGATTCCAACGAGAGTCTACTAGAGATAACAAGAGAGCCCGCGAAAATGGAAGTCGTTATAAACAAAAAATAATCACATTTCCCCATTATTATCAATTGGACATCAATCATCATCCCACCAAGCTTAGGAGAGACCATACCTGACGCTAACAACAATCAATCGAAGGTAATTGTCTTCTCTGGACCACCAAGGGAACTACTTCCCACCTCATCTACCCTATCAAAGAAGATGAAGTCTTGAACGATTGAGAAGAATTCCCATTAACCATTGAGGCTATAGTAACCTCCAAAAAAGTATCGTTAGACAAATCTAGTTTGCCTGAGGACCATAACAAGCCCTCATTTTTAGGAAAAGATTATTTTTAGGGCTCCCTATCTTCACTAATGAATTTGCATGATTATTTTACTTATTTCAGATATCCAAAAAGTAACAAAAAATAAATATTCTTCAAAAATAAAAAACATCTCAAAAAAAAAAAAAAAATCAAAAGCTCTTCAAAATAACAAAATAATAGATATTTTTCAAAACTCAAAAGAAACATTTTCGAGGGATTTGTCTCGATCAAATGAGTACCCAAATAAAATAGAGTTTGAAAGGGACAAGTATGATTTTGATTTCGAACTCGACTTTGATCTCATAAGGATTGAAGAAGAGTTTGAAGATTAAATGGAATACCCACCTAAAAAAATCAAAGACTTGGTAGAACGTCACGAGAAAGGTGTTCAACCAAATATTGAGGATACAGATTCAATCAATCTTGGTACCGAAGATAACTCATGAATCAACAAGATAGGAGTTTTATTAACACATCGACAAAAAGAAGAAATGATCAAACTTTTATAGAATTATTAAGACAACTTTGCATGGTCGCACATAGATATGCCTGGGTTAGACATAAATCTTATCGTCCACTAACTACCAATCGCTCCTAGAAGAAACTTGATCAAGAAAAAATTTATAAAACTAAAGCTAGAATAAGGTCATGAAGTAGTTCCAAGTAGGACTCCTTACAATTTCTACATATCTTGAGTGGCTAGACAATATCATCCTAGTACCTAAGAAAGACGGAAGGCATGCATGTGAGTTAACTATTGGGGCTTGAACAAAACTAGTCTTAAAGATGACTTTTCACTACTTCACATCCACACTCTAGTCTACAGTACAACAGGGCACGACATGTTCTCATTCATGGACGGTTTCTCAGGTTATAGTCAGATAAGAATGGTAGAAGAAGACCAAGAAAAGACTGCATTCATCAAATCCAGGAGTACTTTCCACTATAAAGTCATATCATTTGAGTTAAATAATGTAAGGACAACTTATCAATATGCGATGACTGCATTATTCCATGACATGATCCATAAGAAAATGGAGGTCTATGTAGACAACATGATCGCTAAATCTGACATAGAAGAAGACCATCTAATAAATCCGAAAAAATTGTTCAACAGACTAAGGAAATACAATGTAATGCTCAACCTAGCAAAATGTGTATTCGGGACAACATCAGATAAGTTATTGGGGTTCATCGTCAGCAGAAAAGGCATCAAGATAGATCCAGTAAAAATCAAATATATCCTCGAAATGAAGACACCCGTTTCAAAGAGAGATGTTAGAGCATTTTAGGGAGAATACAGTATATCAACTGGTTCATTGCTCAACTCACACCCATTTGTGAGACAATTTACAAGTTATTTAGAAAAGATGCCCCAAAGACGTGGAATAAAGACTGTCAGGAAACCTTTAACAAGATTAAACAATATATGCTGAACCCACCAGTGTTGATTCCTCTCACGCTAAGGCAACTTCTGCTCATGTACATCTCAGTGCAAGAAACGTCAATAGGGTGTGTACTAAGACAACACGATGAATCGAGGCAAAAAGAACAAGCTATCTATTATTATCTCAGTAAGAAATTTATCCAATATGAAGCAAAATATTTGACCCTTGAAAAAACGTGTTGTGTGATAGTATGGGCATCTCAATGATTGCGTCGTTATTTACTTAGTTACTCGACCATGCTCATCGTCAGGATGGACCCTTTAAAGTGCCTCTTCGAGAAACCAACGCTAACAGGCCACACTGTGAAATGAAAATTATTATTATATGAGTTCGACATCACCTATGTCACTCAAAAAGTCATCAAGGGACAAGCCATTGTCGATCACTTAACCGAGCATTTGTTGCCCGATTACGAACCATTGAAGACAAACTTTTTTTATGGATTTATATTATTTACTAAGGTTGATGACGATGATGAGGAACTAGGATGGAAAATGTATTTTGATGGAGAAACAAATCAGAAAGAAAATGGAATAGGGGCAGTCTTGATCAAGCTAGATGAGTCTCATGTGCCAATCACTATCAGGTTGAAGCTCCAATGTTCCAATAATGAGGCATAGTACGAAGCATACATAATAGGGTTGAAAACAACACTGGATCTTGAGGTAGATGAAATCGACATATTCAGAGATTCAAGCCTAGTAGTTTATCAGAGGACTGGATAAAGGAAGATCCGAGAGTAGAGATTAATCCCTTACCATGAGTATCTCAAAGAATTAAGCTTAAACTTCAACATGATTTTATTCATATACATATCGAGAGCTAAGAACCAATTCGCAGATACACTAGCTATACTCGCTTCCATGATCAACATCTCAGAAGACCTAGTCATCGACCACATTGATATCGAAATCTAAGATGAGTTTGCATATTGTCTATCCATCGAAATACAAGAATCTGAAGAGAAACCATAGTACTCAGACATCAAGGCATACCTAAAAAATGGAACCCTCCCATCGGATGCAACGATAAATAATCGAAGGACCATCCAGAAGTTAGCAGGCCAATTCTTCTTGAGCAATGGTATTCTATATAAGAAATCAAATCATGAAGTCTTGCTCCGATGCGTAATAGAAGCAAAAGCAAAACAACTAATCGAGACTATACATGGTGGAGTCTGTAGACTCTACATGAAAGGTTATATGCTAGCTAAAAAGATCATGAGGATGGAATATTATTGGACAATAATGGAGAATAATTACTATCAACATGTTCGAAAATGCCATCTATGCCAACAAGATCAACGTTTCACCTACAGAATTACATAATATGACCATCATTTGGCCCTTCTCGCTATGGTGCATAGACATCATTGGATAGATTTCACAAAAAACTGTAAACGAGCACCACTTCATCCTAGTTGTTATCGACTACTTTACCAAGTGGGTAGAAGTTGCATCTTACGCCAATGTCATGAAAAATAACGTCCTGAAGTTTGTCAAGAATAACATCATCTGTCGATATGAGATTCTTAATGGAATAGTAACTAACAACGCCAAAAACTTTAAGAATAAGGATATGACAAAGATGTGCGAAGACTTTCAAATCACTCATCATAACTCGGTATCTTACAGACCCAAGATGAATAGAGCCGCCGAGGCAGGCAACAAGAATATCAAGAGGATCATCGAGAAGATGGCAGTTACATACAAGGATTGGCATGACATGTTGCCTTTCACCCTCCACACCTATTAGAATTCATTCTAAATCTTTACTGGGGTAATTACGTACTCGTTGGTGTATGAAATGGAACCAGTCTTACCCGTTGTAGACACCCCTTTTTTGCACTCGCCGGATTAATCAACTCGTCAACCCGATCGTGACGATTCCCAATGATGGATGATTATTCCAATGTTCTATTTGTTACTAGAAATATTTTAGAAATTCAGATGAGGTATCTCAAAGTAACAAAATTGTAGAAATCACGTTACGCTAGAAAAACATGACCCAAAAAACATAGAAATCATCATTTTTCAGACAAAAAGAAGCTTTACGATAAAAATCACTAAAAAATAATCAAATTACCAAAATACCCCTAACATCAAAACATCTTTAGAGCCTACATTATGCTTAAGTACACCCTTTCAAACACATAAAACAACATATTAAAATTAAATAAATCATTTCCCCAATTTTCACCAAATTTGATAAAATTACGAAAATGCCCCTCATAAGGTTCACACTCATTTCATGCAAAAATTTTCATAAATGACACAAACCAATAATCCCATTGAATTCCTTACAAAAAATTGATTCCAAAACATCCCGGAACATCAAAAATTGACTTGAAACGCAAAAGCTCTCTGTGGGGGCAAAACAGTAATTTTCCAATTAAAAAAATTTTAAATTTTGAAATTAATAAATAAAATATTAATTAACGTAAAGTGAAACTTTAATAAAATTAATTTAAAAATCTGAACTAAGAAAATTAATCAATTAAGTTCTTAGGCAAAATTATTGATGGTTGCCCACTTATTTAAGTGGAACCTCCTTGATATTTATTAAAAGACCATTCCATCTGGGGGTCCAAATAATTAAAAATATAATTAAGAAGTTCTTTACAAAACTTAAAAATATATTCTTTTATTGTACGTAAGATTTAAAAACTTCATTTAAAAGATCAAGTCAATATCATAAGACTAAAGTCAAAATCCTAATTAAAATCCTTATCTAAAGAAACATAGTCAATCAAACATGACTTAAGTCAAAACCTTAAAAGGAGACTTAGTCAAACCCTAATTCTTCCAAAATACTCTATAAATATATAGAGTCTCCACAACCTGATTTGAGAGGTTAAAATAAATCCTAGAAAAAGTAGGCCAAAAAGTCCGAATGATCAAGTTCAACACTTAGCTTAAACCAGGCAATGACTGAAAAGCCACAAGTATCTTGTCTACGATTGATCTAAAAATTTTTACTTCCCCAAGTGAACCAAGGGGGATAAGGGTGAATTCCATGATAAGTCTCAAAAGAAAATATTTTGTTCTCTAGAACCTGACTTAAAATCTTCAATGTAAGAAGTCCAAATTAAAAGTTGAATCTGTATTGGGCTTGTGGTAATCAAATATTTCAAACCTTCATACAATGGGCACTTTCTTTTTATGTTTAGTTTCCCCCTTATACTAGGGGAATTTTTTTTACAAGATGTGTTCAATACAATGTTTTCTGTCAAACTAGGCACATTTTGTTCTCAAACTTGATCAATGTTAATCCTAATGGATAATGGGAATCCCGAATTTAAGGTTACCCTCTTGATAGCAATTTTTATTTTTGAAAACCCCTAAGGTACAAAGAAGTTAAAAAATTCATAAATTTTTTGAAAAATCTTGAGGTTCAAACAGAAGCGTTTCAGATCTCATATTTGATTTTGCCCAGAGATTAACTCATTACCCTTTCACCTAGAATAGGAGATATGGTATTCTTTCTTTCCCAGATTCATTAATATATTTTCCATACTTATTCATTTTTTCTTAGATTTATTCATTCTTCCCTAGATTCATTCATTCTTCCGTAGATTTATTCATTCTTTATCAGATTCATTGATTCCTTCCTAGATTTATTCATTCTTTCTCAAATTCATTCATTCATTATTTCCCAGATTTATTCATTCTTTCTCAGATTCATTGATTCTTCCCAGATTTATTCATTCTTTCTCAGATTTACCCATTATCTGCCAAATTTATTTATTTTGCTCAGATGTCGTTGAGAGTTATTTCGGATTTTACTCAGTTGCCGCCGAGGGTTATCTGGGATTTTGCTCAGATGCCGCCAAGGGTTATCTCGGACTTTGCTCAGATGCCGATGAGGGTTATCTCAGATTTTGCTCAGTTGTCACCAAGGGTTTTCTTGGATTTTGCTTAGTTGCCGTCGAGGGTTATCTCGGATTTTGCTCAGTTGCCGTCGAGGATTATCTCAGATTTTGCTTAGATGTCGCCGAGGATTTTCTCGGCCATCGAGGGTTATCTCGGATTTTGCTCAGATACCGCCGAGGCTTATCTCGGATTTTGCTTAGTTGTCGCCAAAGGTTTTTTGGATTTTGCTCAGTTGCCACTAAGGGTTATTTCAGATTTTGCTCAGTTGCCGCCGAGGGTTATCTTGGATTTTGCCCAGTTACCGCCAAGGATTTTCTTGAAGTTATGCTCAGATACCACCGAGAGTTTTCTCAGAATTATGCTCAGATACCATCGAGGATTTTCTTGGAATTATGCTCAGATACCGCTGAGGGTTTTCTCAGAATCATGCTCAGATACCGCCGGAGGTTTTCTCAAAATTATGCTTAGATACCATCGAGGATTTTCTCGAAATTATGCTCAGATACCACCAAGGGTTTTCTTGGATTATGCTCAAATATCGCCAAGGGTTTTCTCGGAATTATGCTCAGATTATGTTCAGATACTGCCGAGGGTTTTCTTGAAATTATGCTCAGATACCACCGAAGATTTTCTCGGATTATGCTTAGATACCACCGAGGGTTTTCTCAGAATTATGCTTAGATGCCACCGAGAGTTTTCTCGAAATTATGCTCAGATACTGTCGAGGGTTTTCTCAGAATTATGCTCAGATGCCACCGAGGGTTTCCTCAAAATTATGCTTAGATACCACCGAGGGTTTTCTTGGAATTATGCTCATATACCACTGAGGGTTTTCTCAGAATTATGCTCAGATGCCGCCGAGGGTTTTCTAAGAATTACGTTCAGTTTTACGCTCAAGTTATGCTTAGTTTATGCTCAGATTATGCTCAATTTATGTTATGTTTATGCTCAGTTTTATGCTCAGTTATACTTAGATTTTACTAAGTTTTTGATTCGATTTTGCTCAAACCCTCTGAGATTTATCTCAGATTTCAAGTACACACACTTGCACATTTTTAGTTAGGAAAATTTTTCTAAAATTCAAGGATCTAACACCGTCAGTGAGAGCTCACGCTCAAGGACCTGGCAATTTTTAGTTCGGGGAGAGTTTTACCCTTAAGGATCCAAACGCCCTAACGAATTGCTAAATTAGGTTGCAAAATGAACTGTCACTAGCTTTGGCATTCAGATATCGTACTATCTACCAAAATAGATTTGCTATTTAATTTGCTTCAACCCTCTGTCAAAGAGGAGCATCTGTAGACACCCCATTTTTGTACTCGCCTGATTAATCAACTCGTCAACATGATCGCGACGATTCCCAATGATTGATGATTATTTCAATGCTTTATTTGTTACTAGATATCTTTCAGAAGTTCAGATGAGGTATCTCAACGTAACAAAACTGTAGAAACCACGCTACGCTAGAAAAACATGACCCAAAAAATATAGAAATCATCATTTTGCAGACAAAAAGAAGTTTTACGATAAAAATCACTAAAAAATGATCAAATTACCAAAATACCCCTAACATCAAAACATCTTTAGAGCCCACATTACGCTTAGGTAAATCCTTTCGAACAGATAAAACATCATATTGAAATCAAATAAACCATTTCGCCAACTTTCACCAAATTTGATAAAATTATAAAAATACCCCTCATAGGGTTCACAACCATTTCATGCAAAAAATTTAATAAATGACACAAACCAATAATTCCATTGACTTCCTTACGAAAAATCGATTCCAAAACATCCCGGAACATCGAAAATCGACTTGAAACGCAAAAGCTCTCTTCGGGGGTAAAATGGTAATTTTTTAATTTTAAAATTTTGAAATTAATAAATAAAATATTAATTAACGTAAAGTGAAACCTTAATTTAAAAATCTGAACTAAGAAAATTAATCAATTAAGCTCTCATGCAAAATTGTTGATTGTTGTTCACTTATTTAAGTGGAATCCTTTTGATATTTATTACTGGGGGTCTAAATAATTAAATATATAATTAGGGGGTTCTCCACAAAACTTAAAAATATATTCTTTCATTGTACGTAAGATTTAAAAATCTAATTTAAAAGACCAAGTCAATCTCATAAGATTAAAGTCAAAACCCTAATCTAAAGAAACTTAGTCAATTAAACAAGACTTAAGTCAAAACCCTAAAAAGAGACTTAGTCAAACCCTAATTCTTCCAAAAAACTCTATAAATATAGAGCCTCCACAACCTAATTTCGAAGGTCAAAATAAATCCTAGAAAAATTAGGTCAAAAAGTCCCCCTAACCTTCCCCAAACCCTAATTTTGAAGTCCTAACTCCCTACTTATCATCCAAACCCTTGGTTTTGCAGAAAAACTTCCAAAAACTCTTCAAAAAATACCCAGAAACCCATCAAAAAATTTAGGAAATACTCAGATCTAAAAAATTAGATGAAACAAAATCGATTTAGGCTCGGTTCGATCAACTGAATCTGATAAAGAAGAAACATCTTGCAACTATCTATCATAAATTTTTTTTACCAACAGTGATTCGCACATACTCACAACAAGAAGGTTAAACCTTGAAATTTCTCATCGGGAGACCTTGTCTTAAAAAAGATTCTACTGATCCAAGAAGATTCTAGAGAAAAATTCAAACCAAACTATGAGGGACCATTCATCGTACAAAAGGTGATGACAAGAAGAGTTCTAATCCTCACGGAAATAGATGGAGAAGTCTTCCTTCAACCTATCAATGTTGACACTATCAAGAAATACTACGTATGAGACCTGATCTTAAGATGACGAAAGACTATTTTTCTATTTTCCAAAATTACTATCCAACCCTAGTAAACCTTTCTAAGCCATCACATTCATTTCTTGACTTAAGACTAGGGCAAGTTAACATTACAAAAAAAAAAAAAAAAACAGAAACAAAGAAAGGAAAATATGGGAATCACCAAAATATTGATTTACTCTTGGCCCGCATGAGGATAAACTGTGAATAACTAAAAAAATAAAATAAAATTGGACGTCTGATCTTAAACTCGACTCAAATCTCCAGCCTAAATAAGTTCATAAGACACTAGGAAGAGAAATAGATCAAATTTTTAAAACAAAAATAGACAAATCTTCTGTCCATCCCATTTTAGATAAACCAAACCATAAAATCTTTTTGCATCCTTCCACTACCACTAGCCTGAACCAATGCTTCATCCCACTAAAAATCCTTTTAGATCAAGGATTGGTTTAAGGCACCATCATGACAACGACAATATTATGCAAAGATATCATCAATCTTGTAGCTCGATCCAGATATGAAAAAAAAAACTTCTTGAAGCTTAGAGTAGCCGATCTTGCAGCTCAACTTGAGTTACCAAGCCACGAGAAGTCATCAAGAAACTCGAGAGGAGAATCTAGATGGATCACTTAAGAAAGAACACCACTAGAGTAGAATCGCGATTTCGCATCTCAACTTGAGTCACCAAGCTACAAAGACAAAGACGTCGAGCAAGAATCATAATGTAAAAATCCAAAGAAACTACAAGCATAGTCTGAAAGGGCATAGTGAAAACCGAAGAGGACATTATGGGTAAAAGAATCAGACTATGGTAAAATCAAAATCACTAGCACGATAAAAACTCAAAAGGACTTCGATGTGCAAAAATGTGGAAACCGGGACTAATGAAAATCGTAATTGGCATCAAGGGCAGCAATGGAAATAAAAAAAAAGAACTTTTGGCCCGCTAGAGTATAAACTGTGAACAGTAAAATCTTTTTCAAAAATCCCGAAGCCCGAACAGATAATAGTCTTCCAGTACTAGGGTATTAGGGATGACTTTAAAGGAACCAAAAGAACCATTGACGCTTGTATCATCTATGGTTAGCAAAAATACCAAAACCATCACAATCAAAGATTTCGCAAACTTCGAATTTATTGTGCTCATTTGATAAAGACATTCCATAAAATTTCAAAACATTACTATTTTTGCTAATGATAACAAATCTAGGACTTATTCAAGAAAACTTCATGTTTTCAAGAACAATAGATATACTTGAGGCCAAGTAAGTATAAAACCTATTTTCAATGCATTAAATCTTTCAATGTTTTTCATACATTTAGATAATAATAAGAAAATGCAAAAAATGGACATACAATACACAACCTGTCAAGCATAATAGTAAGAAATGAAAAATGAGTCAAGGCGTCTCTTCAAAGCACAGATCCGAGCATCTTGGCTAATCATCTGTGGCGCTCCGCTAAACGCTAACACAATTCCCAATGCCAAAACTGAAAGCACTAGGTAGCACCTCGAAATTTTGACATGGTCTCCTCTGTATATATTAGCATTTCACGGAATTCCAAACCTGATAAGCCAATAAACAACAAATCCTGTATATAAAATTATGAAAACGAGATAATAACGAAAACTAAATATAACTAACACGTAAGTGGATTAGAGTGCAGAAGTTTAACAATATACAAGATTACAAAAATATTCTCACTCTAACATAAACCTAACACTTGACCCCAAAATCTATATACATCCTGGACGAAACTGACTACACTACAGGGTTTAGCCCTAGTGCTTGCCATGCAACAGACTTTGATCGTCGATCTGACAGACCAGGCACTCCTCACTTATCGACTCTGTGCCTGCCTCGATAACTGCAAGTGTTGAAACTAAAAAAATGGAGAAGGAAAGGGTAAGTAACAATGGTTACCAGTAAGGAAGTAAGCAATTTCTACCAATAACCTCTCATAACATGAACAAATAAATATACTGAATCATTTTATCATATGCAAATTTTTATAAAAGAAACTACGATTAACTAATACATATAGTCAGAGATAAGCAACTAAACATTTTAAAACTGATATTACATCAACCAAAAGTACTTACGTTAGTATTTTCTTTTTATACAAATCTAATTGACCAAATGGAAATATTAAACTTGCATTTCATTTCATACATTAAAATAAGGCAACATATACATAATACACATGGTGGAGTAGTGGAATTAGAGAGTTGGGATTCACGACTGGATCGCTTCCAGTTTGGACATGATGTTACCATTCTTTACTGACTTTTAGTTCCTGATTTTGTGGTCGGTCGCTGCATTTACCACCTTTGGTTGACTATTTATCCGGCTCAGGTTGGCCGTTTGACGTGACCGTAAGCAATGGATTTCTTTTCGATGTGTTAGAACGTTCGACTACTATAGATTGTTAGTGATCACTGACTAATCATCTTCGTCTATGCCTATCAGGCGTACATGTGATTCTCAAATATACAAACCATTCGTATACGACCTCCTTTACAGTACAAGTTCACTGGTAAAGATAGAGAGGAATAAACCTGGATTTCAATTGTGACTCCACTTTCGTATGCGTCCCATACCACGTATGAGTTGGTGGTCCCTATCGTACATCCCAAGATAGTACACCACTTCGGATGATATAACGCACTATCCCTTCAGGCATTCACAGACTCTTTAACAGTTCACAAAATAGCTATATATATATATATATATGTATTATTTTCATTTGAAAACAAAAGAGAAATTAAAAAATATAAGGTTGAGAATGGATATCCAGTTTCCTACCATGCAAGTATGGCTACCGGTCTAAAATAAATAACAAAACGGAAAAGTAAACAGCGCCTCGCACTAACAGAAAGTAAATAAACATGCAACCAGTAACATATCCTTGAATATCCGTTCACCATCCTACACACAAGACGATAATGTAAAATGCAGACATCACCCCTCGGGTGTGACTCTGACATTTTACCATTTCATATCCTTTTTCCCTTTTTCAATTTTTTTACAGTTTTCAATCTCTTAAATAAAATATCCACTTTCTGATATTCATCAACTCAATATGAGTTCATTGAATATTAAATTATTTTTCTAACTATGAAATTCATTTTTATCAATAACATTGAAAAAGTATAAAACTTAAATCAAAACGCGGTCCGAACGATGCACAGGACCCAACTGACAAAAATAATCTAGTGAAATATTCTACCCACGTATAATTTGTTATAAAATACAATTAAACATATCAAACATGCAAATTCTGACATGAATTTGAAATAACCAATTGAATTCAATATTTTTTTTGGAAACTCACCACAAATTTTTAATAAAATTATAAATGCAATTTTCACAATCTATGATTACTAATAGAAATTGAGAGTTCCTTACAATTTCTGTGCGAGATGATCGAAGTACATGCACAGAAATCGAGGTGATTAGCATGAAAATCAAGATGGATCAGATTTCGAAACGACTGATTTTTGAATCTAACTCGGTGATTTTGAAGATCACGATGTCATCGTCCTTTCTCTCTTCTATGAAGGAAGACGGTTTGACCCCGAAATGGATGAAATCTGAGGTCGAAATTACGAAATCCCCGTATATAAATATGGCCATTTTTGGATGATACGGGGTAAAAAAGATGAGAAAACAGAAGGAATTTGGGTGGATTTTGTAGATGTCGAGGCTGTGAATGTATTTCCTTTCTGAGTCGGAAGTCAACGACGAGCCATTTGTGAGAGATCTGAGTTTGAAGATCGGAAGAAATCGAAATTTTTTTTGTTATTTCGTTGGCTAGTTTTGGACGGGCTGGGGATGACAATGAATTAAAAAAATATTAAAAGATTTATTTATATAAAATTTGGGACGAAATCAATATTTTGTCTATTGTTTCGATCGACGATAACTTGACCATCCAGACTCCAAAAGTGACGAATGAATACTCTATTTTGTCTAATTTTTTGTTTCGAATCTAATTGTGTAGTTAATTTTTACAAATTCTATCTCTAACAAAATTTTACATTTTTGGCCCGATGTGACCCTAAAATTGACGTCGTTTTTATTGTTGATGATAATTCAACTTTTTGGGCTTCGAAATTGACAAGTAAATAGTTCATTTTCCATAATTTTTCATTGCGAATCCAATGGTGTGCTCAAATTTTAAAAATTCTTTCTCTAGCAAAAAGTCCTTATTTTAGCCTGGTCCGACTCGAAAATCGAGGATTTTGCAATTTTTATGTTCACACTTGCATTTGAGCGTGCTTATAGGCTAAAGTGTGTTTTTCGATCAGTTTGAATCAAATGGTGAGGTCAGATTCCATTAAAAATGATCAGAAACACCTTAAAATTTTACCATATGTCCCACTTTCAAGATTTTCTCAAATTTTTACTATTTATTTTTCTTCGAGGTACGAATCAAAAATTCGGGGTTTTACATCATCACCCTTTCAGCATCTGAAGAATCACAACTTACCAAATATGCTACAAAATTGTCAAAGTGAGGATTTTGGGCAAGTATCTCCATCAACTCAACAACTTCAGTTCGAAGCCTAGCCACTTCATTGTTATCACTAGAGCCTAAAAGTGCAAGCTCGAATGCTAGTCGAGCAATCTCCTTCTACATCTTCTTTTCATATTTAAGCCAAATATCTTGAATTCAAGGATGATCAGCTTGGGTTTTTTCCACTCGATCTCAATAATCGAAGAACTATCGACATTGTTTGCCTTCCTGAGATCTCGAATCCAATGCAACGGAAATAGATGAGTTGTGAAGACGGGTCAACTCAAAACCTCAACTAGACCTCATTCTTTCACGAGTCGACTCAACAGGATAGTAGATAAAAGACCGACCAACTAGTTAAAATACTTAAAAATGAACACACCCTGATCATAACCAAATTACCGAAGAACCCGAAGTGGCACATAGTGAGTTACCACATGGAGACCAATTAAAATAAGGAAACGGGCCTTGTCAAATGCAATCATGGGGGACCCTCGAGGCTGAAAGGCACCAACCCATCTCATTATGTCGTAGTCAAGGTTGCAAATAAAAGCATATCATTCCTCTTTACTACCTGAGACCAAGGGGACAACTCAACTCGACATCATGAGCACGAGTTCGGCATTGACACAAAATAAACGATTAACGGCTTCAGTTGAAGCCAAATGATCCATGAACTAAAGCTACAAAAAGAGAAATATTCTAAACTCTTGAAAACTAGCAAATCTATGTTGTAAATTATGCTAAGTTTGGAATTCACCTATAGGAGTGGAGCACATCCTCAAAAAATCCGTTCATGATTGGACAAACATGTCGTGAGAGACTGAAACATCTCGCTCAAAAGCATAGGAACCAATCAACATCCCTCCTAGACTTGTTGTATCACATGAATAAGAAAGAGATCCATGATGTCTCCGCCACCCGAAAATAAGAGTTGACTCACCATCATCAAAGAAAAAGTATTGAAGTGAACCAACGATCTCGAGGGATCCGAAAGACGTTCAATCAACAAAGGCCTAGACATTGTCTTCAAAATCGATCGTCATCCGAAATCTTCAAAAACTTACAGTTTATCCCCAAAAAATAGAAAGCCTCACCTCGATAGCCTTTACACAAAAGCAGAACAATCACCGCATCCGACATTTCAAGACTTAATAGCACTTCAAACTCCTCAATGGTAAGAGTCATGTAATGTTCCCCAAAATGGAAAATGTTTAGTTCAAGAACCCAAAACCCCAACATAGCTTGGATCAAACCCCAGTGCAATGGGACCAAAGGCAAAGAAAGTCTGAACCCCAACTTGTTCAAACCCCATTGAAACTTCTAATTATTATCCATACCCTCTATCCAACCACAAGAAAGGATCGATGATGCCATACCTTTTCAAGTTAGGAAAAGTGGGAAGCACCTCCATGGAGTTTGGAAGAATAATAGCAAAACCTACACAAAATGTGAAAAACGGAAGTAAAAAAATCGTGAAAGTTGGGTGTTAGGGCACAGCCAGTGCTGAAGTAGGTTTAAAGAGGAAAATTCATACTGGTTCGAGGTCCAAACACGGATAAAACAAAAGATTGACTTATTCTTGCTTTAAGAATGGATAAAATCTAAAGTTGACTTATCCATGCTTCAAGAGCGGATGAAATCCAAAGTTGACTTATCCGTGCTTTATGCACGGATGAAAACCCAATTGACTTATCCATGCTGGGAGCACATATAGAATCTCAACAAAACTGTCCATACTTGGAGCACGGACAAAAACATTTTGAGACTTTGGGATTTTGGCTCATTTCATTTTGGGAACCATATGGGACCCAAGGCACTATAACAATCACCTCGCATCTCGAGACCTCAAAATCAAGTGGAAAATAACCAGGGCTTTTTCACACTCAATACATACAACAAAACTCTCAATGTTCAAAAACTGGGAAAACTATATCCAGCATATGAAACCGAATCTTTTAAAGACCACTATGATTATGTTATTTGAATTAAGGTTTTTCAAAGCCCGGGCACTCACATCACACTACATGAAGTCTTTGAGACCCACAATTACCCACCATTGGGCCCCCAAGCCCACAAAATGACTCACGCCACTCGAGAATACTCTCGAGGGATCCTTTGGACCCCAATCGCGTCCTTTACCCACTCGCAAGCTCACGAATACTCGTCGGGTCTATGAAAGCCTTGATAATAGATATTACTTTATAAAAACCTGTTGAGGCCCGAATCATTCACATACATAATCATAGCATTGCGATAAATATTAAGAAATGGTAAAACATGGATATATATATACAAAATGTGAAACTGTTTACATGATATGTCTATGACTAATACAAAATGTCTAAATGTCTATGCAGGGTACATCAAAAATCAGATGGAGGGGGATCCAGTGTAGTCCCGGGCACTCTGAATCCCCAGGATCACTCCAGAAGAATAACCAGCCACTACGCCAGAGCCAGACACCCTAGAAGAAAATAGACCATACATCCACAGTCGTCCCTCAAAATCCATGAAGAAGAGCTCAACATCCAAGGCAATCCTGCTCTATAGTCCCAACAAAATCAACACCTGGGACAAGTTGTCCAATAGAGGGAGAAGCCTGAAAAGAAAAATAAAGCAAGTCGAGCACATGCAAATATATATGCAGGATATGAAAATAAATGACTAAAGTAACGCTCTTTAACAAAAAAGGTGTCGGAGGATAGGCAGAGGTGCTCACTCCATCCCGACATCGATAGTAGTCCTGAAAAGATTACAAAAGAACCAGTCAAAAATATAAGAAAAACAAGCTACAATCTATACAAGAATGAAAAAAAAGGGAAACAACATACCATTTCGGCCTGAAGACGGGACGCCTGCAAGGCCATCTCCAGTTCCAAATCTGGATACGGGCTGCCTGCACCTTGATACAAGTGGCTTGCTCCTCAATACAAGCTACCTACTCTTCAATGTAAGCCTAAGAAGCCTTCCATTGATTCTCTATCTCTATAGCCCTCGTCACCTGTGCCTCGATGAAATCGTAACCCTCTTGAAGGCGACAAAGATCATCGATCTAAAATCAAAAATAAGAAACTAGTGAAAACAATAAGAGGTAGAAAATCCTAAGAAAAGAGAGATAGGGATAAAATACATACCGTGACAGGATGCTTCTAAAGTAGGATCCATCCAATCTTGATGATCCTGGATTGGACGATGACCATATGCATAATGCATCCAATGGACACCTCTCTGAACTAGGCTTGGAAGTCACCTTTCCTCACCAAGACAGCAGCATCCACACCCCTCACCTAGGCTAGATACTCATCTACCGTCATAGCTCCAAAGATAGGCTCAGGTGAAGGAACAGGGATATGAAAACTCTCGTCATGTTTGTGAAAGTGTCATCAATCCGCGGGGTGTGCGGATTCGCTTTTGACTTTTGAGGTTTGGGAGTAACCACCTAGTTATTACGATCTAGGAACTGAGCATTGACTCTAAAAAGATAAATAATACTAATCTACGAAAGAAACTACAGGTCCAGGGATCACGTTACAGGCTTGGAAGGTGTTAGGCACCAACCCAGCCCGACAAATGTCGGTCTCTACTATTTTTCAAGAAGACTACATTGCTAAAAAAAACCTAAACAATAAAAAATATTTACCTTTAAAAATGCAACGGTTTTGTTCCCTCAGATCTAACGGAGAGATCCCTTGATTAATATTCCTTGCTTCGTTCTGTCATCGGATTCGCTTCAGATCTCCAAGACGAAGTACCTCCTTCTTATATCTGAATTTTTTTGATTTATTTATGAATTTCTAGGTATTTTTAAAGGATTTCTAAGTATTTTTTGAGCTAAAGTGGGGGTATGGATGTTAGGTAAGGAGTTAGGACTTCAAAATTAAGGTTTAGGGGAGTCTAGGAAAGCTTTTTGACCTACATTTCTTAGGATTTATTTTGACCTACGAAAATAGGTTGTAGAGGTCCCTATTTATAGATTTTTTTAGGTACTTTTTAGATAGAGTTAATGTTTAATTATAGTTCTTTTAGATAGAGTTAGTGTTTAATTAGAATTATTTTAGATAGAATTAGTGTTTGATTATAATTCTATTAGATAGAATTAGTATTTAATTAGAATTCTTTTAGGGTTAATTTTAGAGTTTAATATATTTCTTTTAGGTAGTTTTGGAGTTTAATTAGAATTCTTTTAAGTAGTTTTAGAGTATAATTAGAATTCTATTAGGGTTTTGACTTAAGTCTCACTTGATTTTGACTTAAGTCTTAATTGATTGACTTTAATTTTAATTAGGATTTTTACGTTACATTAATTAATATTTTAATTATTAATTTTGAAAATTTTAATTATTAAAATTATAAAATTATCGTTTTGCCCTCGGAGAGGATTTTTTTTTCGTTTTAAGTCATTTTTCAAAGTTCCAAGATGTTTTGAAACCAATTTTTCATAAGGAATTCAATGGGAATATTAGTTTGTGTCATTTCTAAAATTTTTTGTGTGAAATGATTGTGAACTTTATGAGGGACATTTTGATAATTTTATCGAATTTTATGAAAATTGAAGAAATAATTTATTTGATTTCAATTTGTTGTTTTATGTAGGGGTGTCAATGGATAGCCGAAATCCAAATTCGAAAAATCAGATATTATCCGAAAATTTTGGATATCGGATTCGGATTCGGATGTCAGTTTTACATTCGAATTAGTTTCGGATACGAATTCGGATATTGCGATATCCAATTCGATAATATCCGTTCCGATAATAATATATGTATTATGTATTTATGTTTTACAACAAAACTTTTTTTATATGTATATATCGTGTTATGTATTCATGTCATATAACAAAATTTATTTTCTAACCATTATCTTCTCTCAACCATCTTCAAACGTGAAGAACCAGAACCAAACGACGTAATAGGCACATGGTTTCGATCGAACTCCGTAACCAGTAACCACCGTCGTCTTCTCCGGTCGGCGACCATCATACATATTCTCTCTCTCTCTCCGATCTGAACAAGTCGGAGTGATTTTTCGAAGAAAATATGTGGGTTTCGACTGTGTGAACTCCGACACATCTTCTCCGATCGACGAGCATCCAGGTACATTCTCTCTCTCTTTCTCTTTCTCTCTCTCTCTCTCCGATCTGAACCAGTCGGTATATTCTCTCTTTCTCTCTCTCTTCGATCCGAACAGAGTGATTTTTTTGATGAAATTTGTGGGTTCGATTGTGTGAACTCCGACAGATTGAGGATGATGGTATTTCGTGAGATTTTTTATCGGATCAAATATTATCGGATATCCGATATATTTTTCAGATTCGAATTCGAATGTTTATTAGGGATATTCGATCGGATTCGAATTCGAATTCAGATATAACACTATCCGATTGGAGAGATATCCATTTACAGCCTTAGTTTTATGTGTTTAAAAGGGTTTTCCTAAGTGTAATATAGGCTCTAGGGATGTTTTGAAGTTAGGGGTATTTTTGGTAATTTGATCATTTTTTAATGATTTTTATCGAAAAATATTTTTTTATCTGTAAGATGATGATTTCTATGTTTTTAGAGTTATATTTTCTTAGCATAGCGTGATTTCTACAGTTTTGTTAGTTTGAGATACCTAATCCGAATTTTTGAAACATATCTGGTAACAAACAAAGCATTGGAATAACCATTCATCATTGGGAACCGTCGCAATCGGGTTGACGAGTTGATTAATCAGGCAAGTACAAAAATGAGGTGTCTACAGATGCCCCTCTTTGATAGAGGGTCGAAGCAAACTAGATAGTAAATCTATTTCGGTAGATAGTGCGATATCTGAATGCCAAAGCAAGTGACAATTCATTTTGCAGCCTGATTTAGCAATTCGTCGGGACGTTTAGATCTTTGAGGGTAAAACTCTCCCCGAACAAGCTTGTCCGATCATCGAGCTTAAACTCTTACTGACGATGTCAAATCCCCGAATTTTAAAAAATTATCCCTGATTAATGCAAAAGTGCACATGTATGCAATGGTGTGATGCTTACTGAGTAAAAATATGTCAAGTCCTAGAGATCTTCTTTCACTGACAATAATGATTCAAAATTGAAATGTGCTTATGCAACGAAAGCAATCATGGCAAGGTTAAACAATGAGGTAATTGGAGTCATAATATTGTAGGAACTTCGTTAAATCCTATTTGAAATTCTTTTTTAGAGTTCAAAACAGTTTAACTCTAGTTTATCGGACTCGAGCCTATTGTAGCTACGATTTTCGGGCTAAGGAACTTAGACAATCTTGTTAATTCATTCTATGATTCAAAAAAAAAGTTGGAGCCTCGTTTCTCGGACTCGAACTTATTAGAGCCACGTTTCTCAGGCTAAGGTTTACAGGAACTTAAATAATTCTGTTAATTCATTTGATGATTCAAAAAAAGTTGGAGTCTCGTTTCTCGGGCTTAGATTTATGGGAACTTAAACAATCCTATTAATTCATTCTATGATTCAAAAAAGTTAGAGTCTCGTTTCTAGGACTCGAACTTACTAAGTCACATTTTTCAGGCTTAGATTTATAGGAACTTAAAAAATCCTATTAATTCATTCTATGATTAAAAAAAAATTGGAATTTAGTTTCTCGGACTCGAACTTACTAAGTCACGTTTCTCGGACTTAGATTTATAGGAACTTAAACAATCCTATTAATTCATTCTATGATTCAAAATCGAACTCAAAATTTGAAAGATCGGGCCTTTATTGGCTTATCATGCATCTGGATCCATAATTATCATTGAACTTCATCGGACTTTTAAGTAAGATTTTTTTTTTGATCATGTAATTAAGAACAAAACTTTGGAATGACAAAGACTTTCAAAAATGCCCCTAGTTTCAAGGTTGGCTTTACATGAACTTGACTACGAAACTGATGGAATGGATTGTATGAATAGCTATGGACTCTGATATATGACAGACAGAAGAATCGACATTCCTTTAAATTTTCAAGACTCTTAAGATTATTATATTTGCAATTAGGAATTTAATCATTTTCTTTTGAGAAATGTTTAAGAAGAACTTAAAATCTTGATAATTATTGGAATAGAAGATCTTTCTTTTCAAAGTGGTCGATGGTTCTACATTTTCCTTTGACGAACACTTGAACAAGTAAACATACTCCTAAATATTCTACAATGTTCAAAAATACTTCTAAGTTTCATCGAATGTTGTGGCTTGAATGGTTCTGCATTTCCTAGTTTCTGTACAAGCTTCCTTCTGAATTTTTTTTTGATGAGACATTTCTTCTAATTTGATGATACCCTAATTTTTTCCTAGATCGCCTCTTCAGGTTTTCAATCTAACGGGTTTTATTTTTCTTTTTCTGATGATGCATTGATTTTTACTTAGGTCGCCCTTTTAGGTTTTCAACCTAGCAGGCCTTTTTTTATGGTTATGTCCTAACTTTTGTCAAAGTCACCCTTTTGAATTTTTGACCTAGCGGACTTTCTTTCTTCTTAATGATCTTGAATAACTAACGCGACAACTTCTTGGTTCCCTACACCTTAATCGAATCAATTAACATTCAGGAGGACTTAATAGGAGGTTTAGGATATGGTTTAAAAAGAAAAGATATAAGGCTCAATTTTTCAAAATGCCCCTAGTTTGATATTCTCTCTTTTCTATCAATTATTTTGATTTTTTCTAAATACCCCTAGTTTGGCATTCTTTTCTTTTTATCAATTCTTTTGATTCTTTTTTCTAATGCCCCTAGTTTGGCATTATTTTCTTTTGAACATTTCAATAGGGGATTTTCTTTTTAGATGACACTTTTCTTAAGAGAATACACTTATTCTTTGCATGACCGGGCCTGAAGTAACTTCTCAGGTTGCCTACATACCCAAATATTTTTTTTCCTTTTAGGATCAGGTAAAAATGTAGTTCATACTGGACTTCCCTCCCATGGTTGGTTGGTGTGGTTTAGAAAGAAGAGACTATTGATTTTTTTTCAGAGGCTGTAAGGGGATAACGAAAGAAGACCTCCTTTGGTGAAATACTAATTGACTTGGTCAAGGTTCTAGGAATTCGATATCTTGATTACTTTGTCGAGTAAGGTCTTCTTTTGAGAATGATTAATCTTCAATCTTCTTTTGAGAAAGAGTAATCTTCAATCTTCTTTCACAAAATTGAGTGTGATTGAATTCTTTATATTTAATTGTTCAACTTTTCTAGAAATTTCAGAAAATCTTTTATTCTTTTGTGAATGAGAACTCTCATCTCTCGAGTGAAAAACATGATGGATCCCTTCTTGTGGGTCTTACCACTTTTGTTGATGGTTTCAACTGCATCATTCTTGATCGATGAACTTTGACTTTGAAAATCATCATTGACTTTATATCCTCATGAGACTATGTAGGAACGTTATTAAGCTTCTCAAGTAAGTTTATTATTCTTTCATATTCCACTGAGGATAATGTAGTACCCATTTGCACTTTTTTTAGTATACTCTTTAATTCTAATATTTATCAAATTTAATTAGTGAGCTTTGAAGCATTCCTCATATCCAATTTTATGTTCACATCATTATTGCACGCATGATAATCAAAAGCTTCTATATTTTATTGGAATTGAAAAATATAGACTGACAAACTCGACTAAAACTTGAAAGTTGAAAAAAGACTAACGTAACTGAAACAACTAACTGGATTTAAAGACTAACAAAAACTGGATTGAAACTCAAAGAAAACTCAGGGACAATTATCTTCAAAGCGAGAAGGTCCTTCTGGGTGGATGGACTACTTGGACTTGACATTGGTACTTTGACTAGACGACTCTTTTGACGAACCCAAAATGACACAGATGAGGGTTTCGAACGTTTAGGGACTGAAGATTAACCATCAATTTTGAAGGTTTGACTCTTAACCACAGAATTAAAATTTTGATATAAATTAGCCCTCCGGTGGGAAATATTGAATCCAAATACATTATAAGTCTATAGTGACCAAGAATGTGAAAAAGATTAGTTACGGGTCTACTATTGATTAGGATAGAACCTTTGATCAGACAAATTAATTTAACCCTAAGATCGAATCTTTGAAAGTAAAACCAATTGATCCAATCGGTTTGATATTGGTTAGTTTGATCCATTTATTGATTGGGCCAATTGATTTACATTTCACACATTGGGTCGGACCGATATTGCTGGTCTAGTTTGAACGGTCTGGATCGGTTCGCCTACTTGCCTGTTGGTCGGATTGATTAGAGCAACCCAGGAACACCCATAGTCGATTCGGGTCGTGACCTATAGGAAGGCTCCTAAACTCTAAGTTTACTACGTGTAATGCAATTTATTTGGCCACCCTTGCCCAAGTACAACTATATACCTTTCGCGCATACTCAATCAGACAGTACGTGGTGACTTGATTTGATATACCGTATAGGTGATAATCTAAAACTTCAACCTACTTGTCTGAAGCCAAAAACAGTGAGTTTAATCCCCAGATCAGAGGTGGCGCGCGATGCTTGAGCAAAAGCACTCTTAAATCATCTTTTTTTTAGAATAAACGTAGTCTATCCTCCTAGTACCATAATACATCTGAACAGGATCTCGTTTAGGCACTGGTTTTGACCAAGAAATGCAATTGATGTACTTATATTATCTTTGATATAACTATGGGTACGAGTCAAGAGTTGCAGCTTTCATAAATGATTTGGCATCCCACAAGGGGACTGACCACGTACTAGTACTACGTTGAGAAACGGGACATGTGACTGTGCGGCTTACAATAGGACAAAAGGTTCAGGTCGTCCCAACATGAGTGCATCGATATACCTTTCAGAGTCACCTGATCAAACGGTACTAATGCCACAATTTTATATACCCTAAGGTACGTGAGTAGAGTTGTGATTTTCATGAATGACATCGCATCTCCAAAAAGACCGGACCACGCACTAATGCCACGTTGGCTAGAAGGGACATACAAACGTGCAATGCAACAAAATAAACGTGCTAGTGGTGTGTGCAAAATAGGATGGGGTGTGCTCGGGACATTTTTTCAAATAAATGGGTCTGTGGACTATATCAAACCACAAAATATGGATATCCCATAACATAAAAAATTATGACCAAGGCATGCACATAAAAAATATATATCAAACAAGATCATGGCATGTCAGATAAGCGATTAATCAATATAGCACAAGGAATAATCAATCAGATCCAATATTGAAACAGACATAAAAATTTTTATTTTTTTATTTTTTGTTTTTGTTTTTGTTTTTTTGTTTTTGTTTTTTATTTTTTTACTTTTTGTTTTTATCTATAGTTCATCAAGGATCACTTTAGGTGATCCAACATAAATCAAGATTCTAACAAATATTGAATTGATGATAGAGTGATAGTTGTAGGGATAAGGAGCGATGAACCCCTTTTTTGTTTAAATTATAAAAAAAAAAGTAAAAACACATCCTAAAAGAAAATCAAAGAGAAAAATCCTAGTGCCAAATGAGCTCGCAGTTACAAAATAAATCAGGAACATTAACTATGCTAACACTAGATAAATTCAGATATTCTGTGAATTAGGAAAATACAATCCGAACTTGCATCGATGATATCTAAAGCTCCTGATAACGAAATCGAGTGAATTCAGGTTCTAAATTAATCTACTCGATGGGATCTACGTTTTATTAATAGGTACCCAGACCTAATTCTAACTAGAATATTCTGTAAAAATATTTTTACATTACTGTCCCAACCTTCTTTCAGGAACAATTCCAGATTTACATATTAATCTGAACTTGCATCAATGATATCCAAGGCTCCCAATAACGAAATTGAGTGAATTTAGGTTCTAAATTAATCTACTCGATGAGATCTATGCTTTATTAAATATGCCTAGACTTAATTCTTACTAGAATGTTCTATAAAAATGTTTTAACATTATTGTCCCAACCTTCATTCAGCAACAATTTCAGATTTACAGATAAATCCCAACTTGCATCGATGATATCCAAGGCTTCCGATAACAAAATTGAGTGAATTCAGGTTCTAAATTAATCTACTCGATGAGACTACATTTTATTAAGAGGTGTCCAGACTTAATTCTCACTAGATTATTCTATAAAAACGTTTTAACATTGTTGTCCCAACCCTTCATTCAGCAACAATTCCAGATTTACAGATTAATCCAAATTTGCATCGATGATATCCAAGGCTCCCGATAACGAAATTGAGTAAATTCAGGTTCTAAATTAATCTACTCAATGAGATCTACATTTTATTAATAGGTGCCCAGACTTAATTCTCACTAGAATATTTTATAAAAATATTTTAACATTGCTGTCCCAACCTTCATTCAACAATAATTCCAGATTTACAGATTGGTATTCTAGGTAAACCTTATGAGATGCGTCAATGCCATTGTTGAGATTATTAAAATCCAAATTAGAATTCTCGAAATCGCCATTAACGAGAGTCGATAAAAAGAGAGAGAGAGAGAGAGAGAGAGAGAGAAGCGGTCTCTCTTTGCTGTCCCTTTCAACACACATATGGAGAAGAAGATAGAAAGAAAAAAAAAATGTTTTCACTATCGGAGTACCATGCTTAAGTGCTAATTTTTTTTTTTAAAGAAAAACATTTTTCTCATCCCAACCACCATCATTCCATCATTTTCTTATTAATCTTTGAAATCTTGAATTATTTAGGATCATCACAAGTGACCCTTGATTGGATCATATAGCAAGCAAACAAACTAGAATACTCAAAAATCGAACAAATGATCTACAATCAAGACAAACTAACTAAACAAATAAACCAAAATAAAATACAATAAAAACTTGGTCGATTTGTCAATGCTCCCATACTTGGGACTTTTCAAGTTTGATCCCCAATAATCTCCAGTGGAGTCGCCATTGAAAGCGCTCTTGATCCGCGGGGTGCGTAGATCCGCTTTTGACTTTTGAGGTTTGGGAGTCGCCACCTAGTTATTACGATCTAGGAACCAAGCATTGACTCTAAAAAGGCAAATAATACTAATCTACGAAAGAAACTACGGGTTCGGGGATTATGTTACGGGATTGGAAGGTGTTAGGCACCAACCCCACCCGGTAAATGCCGATCTCTACTATTTTCCAAGAAGACTACATTGCTAAAAAATACCTAAACAACAATAAAAAATACAAAACTTTTACCTTTACGAACGCAACGATTTTGTTCCCTCAAATCTGACGGAGTGATCCCTTGATTAATATTCATTGCTTCGTTCTATCACCGGATTCGCTCTAGATCTCCAAGACGAATTACCACATTCTTAGATCTAAATTTTTTTGATTTGTTTATGGATTTCTAGGTGTTTTTGAAGGATTTCTAAGTGTTTTTTGAGCTAAAGTGAGGGTATGAACGTTAGATAAGGAGTTAGGGCTTAACAATTAGGGTTTAAGGGAGGCTAGGGAAACTTTTTGACCTACTTTTCTTAGAATTTATTTTGATCTACGAAAATAGGTTGTAGAGGTCTCTATTTATAGATTTTTTATGTGCTTTTTAGATAGAGTTAATGTTTAATTATAATTCTTTTAAATAGAGTTAGTGTTTAATTAGAATTATTTTAGATAGAGTTAGTGCTTAATTAGAAATTCTATTAGATAGAGTTAGTATTTAATTAGAATTTTTTTAGGGTTAGTTTTAGAGTTTAATTATGTTTCTTTTAGGTAGTTCTAGAGTTTAATTAGAATTCTTTTAGGTAGTTTTAGAGTTTAATTAGAATTTTATTAGGATTTGACTCTAGAATTTTCCTAGCATAGCTTGGTTTCTACAGTTTTGTTAGTTTGAGATACCTCATCCGAATTTTTGAAACATATCTGGTAACAAACAAAGCATTGGAATAACCATTCATCATTGGGAACCGTCGCAATCGGGTTGACTAGTTGATTAATCAGGTAAGTACAAAAATGGGGTGTTTACAGCTTGAAAAACAAATGCTCCCCCAAATAGAATGTGTAACGTTGATCTCCGATAACTTAGGGGTAGCACTATCATCGGGTGTTACGCAAGTAGGTATTCCGCACCTCCTGCCTCCCGCTGACTGTGCGAGGAAGATCACGAAGCGTAATGAAAAAGATCTACAAAAGAAGAAATCAGACGATAGATACAGAGAACTTCAAGTTGAAAAGACATGGATAAAAGGTCAAAATTACTCACGTCTCGAAGACAACACCAGTCATTGTGGGCCCCCAGCTCTTCGAGGGCTTTTCTTAATCTCCTTAGCATCTCGGGTAGCCCAGAAAGCACTCAAAGGGTAACGCTGCGTTGATAGATAGAAGGGGAAGTAGACATGAGCGAATATCTGAAGAAGGGATAAAAATGTAAAAAGGCGGATATGTAAATCATGAGAAACAAAGATGGAACAAAAAAAGTCCATTTACCTCGATAAACTGCCAGAAAAAGCGAGTAAAGATCCCAGCCCCTCTGGACGTAGTAATCCCCTCTACCACTTGATCTAGGCCCACGAGGATTGTGCCATAGATCAAGCTCCCCCAGTCGAAATCTCCAATATGGTCGATGTTTCATATAATCGAAAGGAATGTAGTAAAGACGGAGGAATCATCCTTTAGGAAGAAGCAATTACCAATAAGGATAAGGAAGTAGATACGAAAGACAATGTCGAAATCCTTATGGTTGAAACAGGCTGCTCTCTCTATAAATGTGAGAAGCCCTGTCATCTCTTTTAACCAGCAACAACCCCATCAAAACCTCGGTGCTGATCCAACCCATCTTCTTTACCATAAAGGCAGGGACTCTAACAATGCCCACTAACACGTCCACCTCTTGAATAGTCAACATAAACAAGGGCAGCGATTCTCCATCCATGGCAATATCTTTGATCGCCACAAAGTTCGAAGGCCTGATACCTATTTCGACCTCTAGCATGTGAAAAGTGTGTGTCGCCGGGAACCACCTCTCAACCATAGCCAAAAGTAAAGGTCAATAGGCCCTGAGAGTCGGGGCAAGAAGGCACCGAACCTTACTGTCGATAATTGCGTTCGGATATCATCTGAAAACAAGGCAGCCGTAGACAAAAATGTGCTCCACTGCCCCCTAAAGCTAGTTGATAGATATAGGGTATGGATATCTAATCTCACCAACATCGACACATGCCTCCCTAGTCCACTCAAAAGATAGGTATCTGATATCCTCTCACTCTCCTCCTTAGGGATCTCGACCCTCGGAGCCTCCTTACCCACTTTGCCTGCTCCAATAGCCTTATCCGCCTGGCCTCTACTCCCAGCACCTCTGCTGCCTCGTCTGCCACCGACTTAGCTACTTTTACTGTCCGTCTGATATTTAGTCGGACCACTACATGAAGTACTCGCCTCTTCAGCTTGACTCCCAAAAGAAAAATCGACCACTGAAGAAGAATCGAGCATCCACAAAGGCCAACCTAAACTACCCAACTCAGTCGCTACACCAAACCCCAAAGCGAAATGGGTTCGGGTCCTGGATCTGGCATCCTCTTCCTCATTAGAAGAATGTCGCGCCATTCCAGTCCTCTTCTCTCTACTTATCTACAAGCCACCAGTTTATTAAATCAATAGTAGAAAATCCCATGATTTCCTATCTCAGTGTAACCTATCAAAAACTCAACCAACCTTACCTGCCTATCGAAACCTACCCATCTCGAACTACGCCTGAGCAAACCAAATGGACCTACATTCCAAACCTAGGAAACCCAAACCATTCAACCTGACTATAAACCAATCTACCCCACCCACTTAGTCAAAAGTCAAACCAACGTCAACCCACGAGTCCCCATCAAAACCCACACGAGCCTAACACACCATAAGCCCAACACCAACATTAACTATTCTCTCACCTACACCTATCAAACACAAAACTGAGATCCAGTTCAACCTACCTCGAACTCATTTTGTTTCATGCACCCCTTTGACTAACCTATAATGATTCACCTACCCAAACCCCAGGTTTCCACACATAAACAAAATCAAAAGCTTCCAACAACCTAATCAAACCTACTAGAGGGCCATAATGCAAATATGGGAATAAGCAGCATGCAAATGAAAGTATGAAGAAGTTTTAAACAAAAAGAGAATGATCGAAGATATTGCAAAGCATCTTCTAAAAGCAAGGGGAAGGACACAAGAACAAAACAATCCAAAATCAACCACCTTACTCAATTCACCATTCAAACCCCTTCGCTCAAGCCCCCACCAAAAACGACCCTGAGCCTAAAAGCCTTACCGAAATCATTACCCCAAAATGTCCACCCCGTCTCTTATTCAACAGAAATTCGACTCATCTCTGCTGCAACCCTTAAACCACTCCCAGTATGACCCTACCGTCCACCAAAACCCAAACTAATCAAACTCCACCCAAGGCAATCCAAACATTCTCAAACCCACTCAAACAACCCATTCCATTTCCCTAGTCCATCAACCCTACTTAATGATTTTATCCCTTAACCAATTCAATGCACCCCCAAAATCCTCAATTAATTCCTCCAATCAACCTTCAAACCACCCGACTCCTCCCTAAAGCCTCGAGATTATTTCACCCACCCCTTCACCAAAACAGCCCCAAACCACCATCAAACCACCTGACTCCTTCCTCAAATATAAAAATTATCTCACCCATCAACTCAATCCCCAAACAGTCCTATCCTACCCCATGCACCCCAACTTTTCTAAACAATCACAAATCATCCAAGCCAAATGATAAGTCCACCAATCCCCTCAACTACTCAAAAATCACCACCTACATTATAGCCCATACCCCAACCCCAAGTTCGTCAACCACCCTCATAACCCATGACCACCTACTCCTACCAACCATCAATTCCCCGAACACCACCATCCAACTAATGGTCTTAACCACCCACAAATCAACCCGTTACACCCCCACTATCTTCCACATTTCACAAACCATACACACATGTTCAACCAAATAATAAAACTAAAACAAAACAAAACAAAACAAAAAATAATAATGATAATCAACAAATAAATACTATGAGATACAATTCATAATGTTTTCAATCATGATAACACTCCAAAAAGGGAAATCAAAGTAAAAGCACTCACCTCAATCGATTAAAAATGCAAAGAATTTCCAAAATGAACCAAGGTCGCTCCAAATCCAATCGAAGAGGTGATTACAAGTCTAAAGAGAAATTAAGAAAAATCTTTGAGATCAAAAGAAAACCCAGAAGAAAAGAAGGGTACCTCAATGCCCTAGTCGTCTCCATAGTAAATCAATCCATCGCAAACACAAAATCAAGGAGAAATGAAAGATGATAAAGGGAAAAAAGGGAGAGAAACCGTAAGAAATCACAGAGAAAATCAAAGAAGAAGAAAGAAAAGTGAAAACATGAAGGGGCACGTAGGTGCTCTGTGCTTGTACTACAGATAAGAAAGGATGTGTTTCGTCCATGCTCTATGCACGGACAAAACGAATAAGGCGATATCCATTCTTCAAGAACGGATGAACCTGATCTAAACACCATTCGTGCTTCATGCACGGATCAGTCAATAAATAAAAATAATAATAATAAAATTTAAAAAATCCAAAAATCCAAAAAAATCAAAAATCAAAAGAATTTCAAAAAAATCCTTTCAAGATGCATTCAATGCCGGTTTGTCAAAACACGATCAAAAAGTGAAATCACAGAGAAAATCAAAGAAGAAGAAAGAAAAGTGAAAACATGAAGGGGCACATAGGTATTATAGTTTAAAATTCGTACTGCTCTGTGCTTGTACTACAGATAAGAAAGGATGTGTTTTGTCCATGCTCTATGCACGGACAAAACGAATAAGGCGATATCCATTCTTCAAGAACGGATGAACCTGATCTAAACACCATTCGTGCTTCATGCACGGATCAGTCAATAAATAATAATAATAATAATAATAATAATAAAATTTAAAAAATCCAAAAATCCAAAAAAATCAAAAATCAAAAGAATTTCAAAAAAATCTTTTCAAGATGCATTCAATGCTGGTTTTTCAAAACACGATCAAAACATCCGAATTTCAAAACTCATCAAATTTTCATCAAATCCGAGATTTCTAATGACGTTCGTGCTATCAAGATCAAGGAATTTATAAGGTAAAACCTTGTCAGACCTGTGCTTGGACAGTCATTTTCTACAAAAATCGTCGATCCATTCGGTGTTTTTAAGTCGCATTTTTACAAAGCTTCCTAACTTGTACAAACAGGGGTTCAGTCTGCTTTTTGTAGTTTTTTGCACGCAATTCTTATAAAGAAGGACAACTACAGACAACCCAATTTGAATGGGGCCCCACTCAAAATGAGCCAAAAGTATCAACTTTTTCAATAAAATTCACCAATGAGCCTAAAAAGTCCAAACCATCGAAACATAGCATTTTGATCAATTCGAAGGTTCATAAGACCCCCAAAAGTCTCATGGACCCATGACAAGGCTCTACACGCTCCACACCTTCTCCATTTCTCACCACTATCTTCTTGAATCCGAAATTACCCTAAGCCCACTCAAAGCCCACCAACTCTTAATTCCCTAAAAACCATTGTCCACTTCACCCTAAAATGAACTCAAACCTAACCTAACTCTAATCTCATGCAACCCAAACCATAAATCCAAATCAACCCAACAACCTAAATCTTCCCTAAAAACCTAAGCCCAACAATCCAAAGCCCACATCTACAACCCTAATCCACAAATCATTATCCATATCAACCAATCAACTTTTGATCATCAAATTGACACTTGTCTTCACCATGACTCACCTCCCAAAAATCATTCTACCTAACATAACCTATCACTTTTCTCTAACAAAATCACCCCTACACTCCATGTCCTAAATCGAACCCCATCACCTTTCTCAAACCCAACTACCAACCCACACCTCCCTTCATCATTCACCCTCAACCCATTCCCACAAGTCATCCGCACATCTCTTCCCTCCAATCAAATCGCCTAAACACTCCATCTCCATACCCTTTTTGACATTTGTAACCATCCCATCCACCCTCCCAAAACCTAATCATCTAACTCCTTAAACAACCCATTTCCTTAAATAAAACACCACACCCTCTCATCCCACTAATACTCAATCCCATTCTTTCAACCAAGCACCTCATCATTTCACCCCACCAAACACTTAACCCAAATGGATTGGGGAGGATCCAAATCATTTGGATAAAAACTATCCATTTACCCCCATTCCACAAATACCTTCATCTAAATTTCAAATTTCACACCTCTCACATTCAAATCCCATGTCATTCTCTACTTTTCTACCTTTTAACCCCATCCTACTCTCAAAAGTAACCTTCAATCCTTATAAATACCCCCCCTCACCTCCTAAAAAAGTATCAAGTCTAAGTATAAAAAAATCTCTCAACTCTTACCCTCTTTAAGCACTCTTCGCTTTGACAATACATTCCTATATAGTTTAAGGACTTAAAGAAGAAGGAAGGAAGGAAAGAAGGAAAGAAAGAGCAAGTCAAGACCACCTACTCCTACCAACCATCAATTCCCCGAACACCACCATCCAACTAATGGTCTTAACCACCCACAAATCAACCCGTTACACCCCCACCATCTTCCACATTTCACAAACCATACACCTATGTTCAACCAAATAATAAAACTAAAACAAAACAAAACAAAAAAAAATAATAATAATGATAATCAACAAATAAATACTATGAGATACAATTCATAATGTTTTCAATCATGATAACACTCCAAAAAGGGAAATCAAAGTAAAAGCACTCACCTCAATCGATTAAAAATGCAAAGAATTTCCAAAATGAACCAAGGTCGCTCCAAATCCAATCGAAGAGGTGATTACAAGTCTAAAGAGAAAGAAGAAGGAAGGAAGGAAAGAAGGAAAGAAAGAGCAAGTCAAGGCCTTAAGGTGTGTTAAAGGAATCATTGTACCCCATCTCTCTCTCCCTTCTTCGTTTTCTTATACCTCTACCTCTCACTTCTTTTATTTTTTTAAAACCACAAAGATATAACGTTTCCCCTCCCATATCTCTAGTAGATTAAACTTTGATTCGGTTGAAAGTATAGGGGTTGTAATCACCTTCAAAACAAAACCATTTTAAAACCCTTCAACTAGTTTTGAGGCAATCAACATTCGTGTCCTTCTCAACCTATGAGAATGGACCCATAACCATTAGCTAACACTTTTCAAAAGAATATGTCGTTCCCAAGGCTAAATTTCTATAAGGATCATCTCCTTCAATGAGATGACCCCTACAGTTCGAGTCAATAAGAACTCCCTTGTTAGGGTACAAGTTGTCAAACACGCGACAACTTTTTTTGTTTCTTATTTCATTTTGTTTAAAAATGACTGAGTCATTTTGAGATTACCACCATTTGGTGGAGAGAAAAGGGTGCCTAACACCTTTTCATTTCTCTAATCGAATCGCTTACCTAGATCTTAGGTAGATTGGTATCTTATCCGCACGAGAGTCACTAAACGCAAAAAAAATGACACCTTTTCTAAAATGTACCTCGGATAACCATTCATATCCTTTTATAAAAATGAATGGTAGCAACTCCAAACATTCGTAGTAGTGATCTTCGAAAATCGAGCATCTACATTATCCATATAGAAAATTATCTTCTCATCTAAAGTAGTAAGAAACATTAAATAATTTCTAACCTAATTAACATGATTTTTCCAAATAAATATGAACTGAGGATGATTGGACTTTGGGGGTAAAAATCAAGTATTTTCAAATAAATCAATCCTCTAGCGTTTGAATTGAGTATATTAGTTTATATATGAGGTGAAAATCAAATGTTTTGGGTCGGAGATTGAAAGGGCTGGATATGGAATATGTTCACCAAAATAAGCTCTGATAGGTCAAAATTATTTTAATATTACTATTAGTGATTATTATTATTATTATTATTATTATTATTATTTAAATAGGTTTATCCCATTGATTGAAAATCAAGGTTGCCTTTTTGTTGTGATTTGTTGGGTTTTTTTTTTTTTTAATTTTTAATTTTTAATTTTGATATAATAATTTTAGTTTTGAAGCATGTTTTGGAAAAAAAAACAGCAAAATTTCACCATTAAATTATCAATAGAAGGCATTGTTGACATTTTATTAAGGGAGGGTAAACCTACTATCACTCAATTTCACAAGCGTATATTAAAAAAATAGAGCAACTCGTTCTTTGTTGAGCTTAACCTTCCATCAAACAATGGACGGAACATTTTGAACAACAATCTCGTTTCATTACGTGGACCCCTCCACTGGATAACTATTAGAAGATGAATTTTTCCGGAGAGTATACCTTCATTTTGGCTCATGTGGGGCTATTGTTCTCATTCGCATCGATTTTGGAAGATGTAAAGGTGCGATTGATGAACATCTCACTATAACTAACTGTGAAAAGAGATGTCTTAGGCTTCTTTTCAGCAAAACACCTCGGAGTGAACTATATTGAAATTGAAAGTGATTCTTTAGTAACATTTTGATTGTTCAAAGGTATTGTCCCACCATCAAAGGATACTAAGAAACTCTACAAGGAGTGTCGACAGTTATTAAGACACTTTTGAGGTTATAAGCTACATTATGTGTGGCCCAACTCAAACCAGACTGCATTCTTGCTTGCTAGTGAAGCTATCAATACTGAGGGCTTTACTCATTGGGCGATCAATCTACCTTCTAATATTGAGTTAATTTTGCATGATGTTGTAATTGGTGTTCTTTCTCTCATTTTTTAGATTGTATGATTTTTATTTTTGACCGAACGTATAAATAAAAAGAGAAACAGAGAAATAAATGTCTGAAATTTATGTTAGACAAAATTTATTATGAATTTCTACATGGTTGTCTATTTGAATATTTTACAATGCCCCTTTTCAATTTCTTGTCAAAATTGGATCGATATTTAGCACTACAAGATCTATACCATAAGTTATCCAATTGGGTCCAAATCACATTGAATCATTATGGACCAAATCAACAAGGATAAGATTAGATCTGGAAACAATCTGATAACAATCGAATTGGAGTACCCTTGTCAGATCGAGTTTTCTTTACTAGGATCCAAATTTGATCAAATGGAATGTGATATAAAGAGTATAAATCAACTCATTTATTTGAACAAACTATAGAATATAAACTATATACTTTCTCAATTTTAACGGATCTGGGCCTATCCAATTCGGAAGACGATCGTATCAAAAGCCCAAATTGTCGATTAAATCAAATGGATTGGATTTCAGGTACTATCTAAGGGTGCACATTGGATTGGGTAAATCTGAGAACCGAACCAATCCGAGCATTTTGAATTAGATTGATTCGGATTGAGCATGGTTTGGTTCGGGTGCGGATTGTAAAAAACAAAAAGTCCAATTGATTTAGTTCTTCTATTCCGGATTAGGGGTATAATAGAACTGAACCATTTTTATATCCATTATAATATATATATGGAGACGGTTCAGCAGCCCTAAAGTTTGCCAAGTTTGGTGCCAAACATTTTTCAAAATATGGGTTAGAAGCTTTGGAATGAGCTGAGTTTTTGTGAGGATGATCTCTATGATGAAGAGATCATCCTCACCAAAAATCAGCCTAATCCATCAAAAGTGATTTACAAAAATTGGACGGTCCACGATTCTTCAACTTGTAAACTAGGGTTAGAAGTTTCAAAATGAGCTGATTTTTTGTGAGGATGATCTCTTCACCGTAGAGATCATCTTCACAAAAAATTAGTCTATTCCAAAACTTCTAACCCCATCAAATGTGATTTACAAAAAATGTTTGGCACCAAACTTAGTAAACTTTAGGGCTGCTGATCCGCTCCCTATATATATAGGGTCCCTTTCAGCACCAAACATTTTGGCCAACAATTTAGCTAACTATTTTTGTCCTACATAGATTAGAAGTTTTGGAATGGGCTGATATTTGGTGAGGATGATCCCTATGGTGAGGAGATCATCCTCACCAAAAATCAGGCTATTCCAAAACGTCTAGCCCCATGCTTACAAGTTGAAAAATCGTGGACCGTCCATTTTTTGTAAACCATTTTTAATGGGGTTAGAAGTTTTGGAATGGGCTGATTTTTGGTGAGGATGATCTTCAAACCATAGAGATCATCCTCACCAAAACTCAGCCCATTCCAAAACTTCTAACCCATATAGGACAAAACATGTTGGGCAAATTGTTGGGTAAATGGTTGGGTGCTGAACATTTCCCATATATATATATAGATATATTATTTAAAAATAAAATCATTTTTTAGTTTCGTTATTCTATTCTCTATTTCTCTCTTCTTCAAGTTTAAAAAAAATCTAGTTGTCGTTCATCTCCCTCACTCACCTCGCCACTTGCCACCTCACCACCTCGTCGAAAAATGAAGATATAACCCATCTCACACACACACACACACAACTGTGTTAGTCTGGTAGAGGTAACTCACTAAAGTCTTCAACTTTATCTCCTCTAATGTGCCCCCCCTTACTTTTAATTACAAAGCAACAAGCAACATTTGATTTTAAAAATGACTTTGATCTTCAATCATCCCTTACAAGGTAAGTGTTAAATGATATTTTTATTTTTTCATTTTTTCATGATTTTTATTTTTAATGTGTTATGCGTGATGCTTTGTTTATGTTGAAATAATATGTATGTTGATGTTTTGTTTAGCATGTTATGTGTTATGTTATAAGTATGAGAACCGATCCGAACCAAGATTAATTTATATTGGTTCGGTTATATAGGGTAATTGGATTGGTTCGGTTCCAAATTTGTAGAACCGATCATGTTTGATTTGATTCCAATTTTACCAAAATTCGAACCATGTGCACCCCAAGTACTATCCCATCCATTGACAGCCCCAGCTTTGAATACTACATCTTTCAATATATTTTAAAAAGTAAAAACAAGCGAAAGCATCAAGATAACGCAAGTCACCCAAGATTGAATGAAGAGGTTTCCACATAAATTATTGCTCATTTGAGATTTTCCTTGAGATCCTCAATTAGATGCTTTAATGATGCAGCAGAGAAGCCACCTCCATCCATCAAAGTCTTTCTGCTCTTCTCTCTCATCTCTTTGACCTTTCTTCTCACCTCACTATCACCGTCCATCACACATCTCACTCCTTTTTCTACTTCCTCAGCCATGATCACATCTCCACTGTAGATTTTATCTGAATTGATCTCAACTGCTAATCCCAAATCTCTCACTAACTCAAACGCATTAAGTTTCTGCTCTGCATAAAGAGGCCAACCCAATATCGGTACACCAAACCACAAACTTTCCAAAATTGAGTTCCAACCGCAATGTGAAACAAATCCTCCAATTGCCTTGTGGGCCAGGATTGACACCTGTGGGGCCCAACCACACATTAAACCCCTCCCCTCCGTCCGCTCCAAGAACCCATCAGGAAGAACTTGCTCGAGATTTGTGTAATCACTTGGTTCATCTAACTTAGATGTTGGTGGACGACGTAGTGACCACAAGAACCTGTACCCACTTTGCTCGAGCCCAATTGCGATCTCCTGCACCTGCGGTTTATCGAAAGATCCCTTACTCCCGAAACATAAGAAGATCACAGATGATGTTGGCTGATCATCAAGCCATTTTGTGATTTTCTCAAAATGGGCCCGATTAGACTCTGATTGGGTCTGTCCCTCCTGATCGAGTAACGGTCCGACGGGATAAACCGGTGGGTTTGAACTGTTTTCAAACGATTTAATTGCGTGAGTTTCCAACTCGATGAATGAATTAACGATAATACCCTTAGTCTCTCTAAACTTTCTAGAGTGACAGAGGATCCAATCGTACCCCGCTCCCTTTCTCTTCCAAATAACATTTGGTAAGACGAGTGGATGAAATGAGTTCATGAAACTCGGGACTTCTAACTTGCCCTTGTAGTCTATCAAATCGGTGGTGAACTCAGTGTGTAGAGTTGGGAAGTAGAGCATGAAACCAAGCATGGCTGCTCCTGAAGTGAAGTAGAGATAAGTGGGGATCCCGAATTCCTGAGCTATATCAATCGCCATGGTTGTAAACATATCAACGACTAACCCAGCGATGGGAAGTGAGTCAGGATTTGATTCGGACGAGTTGATGAGTTTGGAAATCGCGTGTTTAACATGAGGTTTGTGGTATTCGATGAAGAGGGATATGGAAGCTATACCGGCTTCGACATCCTGAGGTAGAGGGTCCACCTTAGGGAGTTCGATAAACCGAATACTAGAGAAGGAGGAGCTGACTGATTCGGTGTAGCTGCGTGGAATTGTATCTGCTGGTGCGGTCATGACAAGGATGGTGATACAGAAGTGATCCTCGAGATTGATCAGATGCTTTGCAAGCTCCACCGTTGATACTAGGTGACCAATTCCCACTGATGGGAAGAACACAAGCTCTGCCTTCTTCATCTCTCTCTTTCTTTGTGTTTCTGTCTCTAGGTGTGGGGATTATTTGTAGTCTCTTTCTTTCTTGATTGACAAGTTACCATTAGCATGTGATCACTCCCAAATGAACGGTTCAGATTGCCACTAATTGTGGGCCCAAAGAGTTGATCTTTGATCACTCAATTTTATATTATATAAAATATATAGTCTCCAAAAAGATGATATGATTATTAATAGCTTGTGGGCCTAAATGTGTGTGGTTAAAAAAGGACTTTTCATGGAGGTTGCATTTGGATACTTGTGGGCTCAAAAGAGTAAAAAAAAAAAAATTTGATCTATATATACCCCCACATTTTTGTGAATATTCGAAATGTCCCCCTGTGTTTTGAAAAATGCCTTCCTTGACCTCAAATAAGATTGATCAATATAAAAAGACCTAAATGCCCTCTTCTTCAAGAGTTTGGAGAAGACTATCTTGAGAAGAACATTCAAGAGTTTTTAGTTAGAATTTGAAGATGAGGGCATTTAAGTCTCTTTCTATGTATCTATTAAAAAGACTGAGGTCAAGGAAGGCATGTTTCAAAATACAGGGGCCTAAATAAAAAAATAAAGATTTTTAAAAAGAGATTACATCAAGTTTTTGATATTATAACGAACAACAAATCCACTTTTTTGTACTCACGTGGCCGTCTCCATGGTTTTTTGAAAACTACTGACTTGGAATTTATCCTCGACAAAATCTTTGCTTACGCATGACATGACGCACATGCATAAAGATAAAAAACACTCCTTTTAGTCATACAGTCCACAAGCAAAAGAGACATCAGGATGAGGATGAAGGACTTTTCCAACTTCCAACTTTTCCAAATACCCTATTAATGAGATGGCCATCTCGCCAAAACCACTCCTCAAGAAGTTGAGGTCTTGAGATCGAATATCCCTAGGGGTTGTCATCACGAATTTATCCAATAAATTACTATAATTAATGGTAAGATTGAGAGCTTGAAATTGAATGATTTTGGGAAGAAAATTCAAAGATTTTTTACTAGAGGTTGAGGAAAAATGTATTTAGCGTGTGCTTGATTGCAAGGAAAATATTATTAGGCATATCATTGTTATGCAAATCCTTTTTCCCTATTTGAGCATATCATGAAAATTTTCACAAAAAATTATTTTCTGTTGTTTGAGTGGCATAAAAGACCTATAGAAAAATATTATTTTAATTTGACTTTGTGATAATTATAAAAAATAATATAAACATTAAAATAAATAAATAAAAGAATCTTGTTTCATAAAATAAAATAAAAAACATTATGGATAGATAAAAGTACAATATTTAGGAAATAATGATATATTATAAAATCAAACAAAACAATTATTCAACCCATAAAAAATAACAATTGTTCATGCAATCCTAAACTATCAATAACGATTGTTCAATAATAAATAAATAAAAAGTAATAATTGTTCATGCAATCCTAAATTATCAATAATGATTGTCTAACCCATAAAAATAATATTTGTTCATGCAATCTTAGACTATCAATAATAAGATGCAATAATAATCTCATTGATATTTACGAGATAGACGACGAACTAACCACGGCTTTTTATTGCTTTATCAAACCCTATAAAAGTCTTGGCAGCAATTGTGTTGTCTTCTAGGTAATCTATTATTTACATAAGAATATCAATAAAGATATCAGGCATCTTTCATAATTCATCATGTATAACAGTCCTATCTGATGCATTACTAGACTCCAATGCAACAATTATTTGCCTTGTTGCGTCAACAGTGTTCTACAACGCTTTATCTTGACTACTAACACAACAACTTCTCTTTCATTTTGAAAGTATATTCACTTTAGACATAGGAGAATTAACATTCGAGATAGCATTGTGAGTACCTTCTTCAATAATAACATCCAAACTCTCATCATCTTGAAATATGTTATTTATTTTTTTAGTTTTGTTCTTTTGGCTTGATTGTGGATCATTTGTTTGATTTTTAGGTATTTTATTTTATTTTTCTTCTTCTCTTGTTGTATGATCCAATCGATGGTTTCTTGTGATGATCCTAAATAATTCAAGATTTTAAAAAGTTAATAAATTGATGATGGAATGATAGAGATTGAAATAAGAAGTCATGTATTTTTATTTTTATTTTTTAATTTTGGATAAAAATTTTGTAGCGCGTTACTATGTATGGGTGGTAAGTTATGAAAATAGTTTTTTTTGTTTATGTGTTAGTGATGTGCTTAATATGCCAAAAAGAAAAAAGAAAAAAAAAATTATGTTATGCATGATGAGAAGGGATTTCAAAGAAAAAATAAAAAATAAAATAAATAAAACAGCTTTATTATGCGTGGTGTGTGCTATTAGTGAAAAGGTTTTTTTTTCTTTATTTTAATTTTTTCTTTCTTTTCTTTTTATCTGCGTGAGGAAGGGCAGCAAAGGAGAGTGACATCTTTCTCTTCATCTCTCTCTCTCTCTCTCTCACTTAGGGTTTATACTCTCGATAGATTTGAAATCTCTCCATGAGAGATGGTTGTCAAATTTCAAAATCCAGATGTAGTTGATCCTCTTGAAGGCTACTCTGTTCTCTCCTTACTTCCTCGAACATTTAGAGATTTGAAGAAAACTAGAAACTCAGATCAGGATAACATGGAATCCATCCACAACTATCTCAAATCTCAGGCACTCAAAAGTCCAAATAAGATTTTAGAACAAGTGAAGATAATTTTACAAAGTAGTTCAGAGAATCAGAACTCTGAGTTTCCATGCCATGTTCAACCTGAAGACAAGAGTAAAAACACTTCTACACTGGGTAAGGATCGTCCCCAAGAATGACGACTTGCCTTGGGTTGTAAACGAGCTAAGTTTTCTTTGAAGCCGAATGCAAGTCAACTATCTTTGGATGAGGATACGAGTTTGGACATTAGTCAATTTCAAGATCCAGAGGATTTCTTCTCGCCCTTTGAAAAGCTCGAAAATACTAAGAAGGAATTTTGCAGAAACAAAGGTGAAATCTCAACTAATTCACTTCAACATAATCGGTCCGCACGGACTTGTCGACCTGGGATTTTGGGGAAGAGAGTTGGTTATACACATCGTTATGTAGAAAATATGAATTTTATTGAGATTCTTGGATGATTCTTACAAAAGCCCTAGTAGAATATGTATAGACATTACATCAACCAAGATATATGAAAACTACCTAATATAAATGTTTTAGGATATCCTAATTGATATATTCTAAATATCAATATATATTCTAGAATATCCTTCATCACAACCTTCCATTTGTGATGAGATACACTAACAATGATACAGTGTATCTCATGTTTCTTAATATAGTGCATCTTATTATCTAACATCCTCCCGCAATTGCATGGTCCTTTGAAAAAGGAATATGCAATTCATTTTGTTGAATAATTGCTTGATCTCATTATGGATATGTTCATTGATCGTCAAAATGCCAATCGTGCTTGCTGGTGGTCACCATTTGTCTATGAAGTCCATCACTGTCGCATCCCGCTCTTTTTGAGTCTGTCGGAGCCGGTGGCTTATTAGACCAGATCTATCATGATCTCTCCCAAAAGCATAAGAAGTAGGATTGTGCCATTTAAATGAAAGAACTCTCATTGGAGAGATTTTAGATAAGAAAAAAAAAATGAGATCATGTAACATGAATGTGAAAATTGGGAGATTTGTAGAGATCTAGAAGGAGTTGTGATTTTTATTGGAAAAACAAAAAATCCTAGATTAATAAAAATATCTAGGTCTGGAACATAGAGAAAGATGATATTTTTATTGAAAAAAAAAAACTAATAATGTAAATAAAATAATTAAGGTTCGGCGATGGCAGTGGTGCCATCGCCAAAGAAAGGCGCACCAAGATCGATGTGCTCAGTGAAGCTTGAGCTATGATACCATGTAGAAAATATGAATTTTATTGAGATTCTTGGATGATTCTTACAAAAGCCCTAGTAGAGTATTTATAGACATTACATCAAACAAGATATATGAAAACTACCTAACATAAATATTCTAGAATATCCTAATTGATATATTCTAAATATCTATATATATTCTAGAATATCATTCATCACAACCTTCCATTTGTGATGAGATACACTAACAATGATACAGTGTATCTCATGTATCTTAATATAGTGCATCTTTTTCTCTAACACGTTATTCATCTGTACTTGTAAATGGTGATGAGGCCATTGCCCCTTCACAAGTAATGCTTGAAATGGACAGGCCTGGTCCATCTAATAGTGGTATAAACACGTATCAACATGAGACATTGCAAGAAAGGGAACTAGCTGGTGATGGATGCATGAACACTATTCAAGATTTAGTAGCCAATGCAGAAAATAGAGTTGATACTCTTTTGGATGAGCTTCTGTCAGCTAATACATATCTAGATGGGAATGGAGCATTCACTTTTTTGCAGGAGCATTTATAGATAAAACCAATCAAATTGAATAATTTATGTCTGCCTGACTTGGATGTTTATCTTTTTCGAGCTTTGAGAGTATTAGTGAATGTGCTCTTCACTAAATTAAGGGAAAATATTATCTTTCATTAAAAAATAAGGAGGAACAATGTTTGGTACTGTTTTGAGGAAAAGATGTGGTACTTTCTTTTGATTTTTTTTAAAGGGCAGCAACATAAAAAAAAATTATTTTATAAAATAAAAAAAATAAAAAAGGACTTGCTGGCAGCCCCCTTCTCTGTTGCAATGGTGTTAAAGAGAGAATAAATTTTTTATCACACCAACTTTTACCTATACCTACAGCACACCACATTTGGATGTTTGTTAATTCTGTTTTAATTGCAAATGTATGAGTTGGTGTGACAATAGAGTTTTTTTTTAATAAACAATTTTTTAGGTTTCTTTAATAATTAGTAATAGTTTTTAAATTTTTTTTTTTTGAAATATATATATATATATATATATATATATATATATATATATATATATATATTTATAAAAGAATTTCTTTTCTTTAAAAAATCAATTTATTTAAGAAAAAAAGAAGTCATCGCTCCCTATCACCACAACTATCATTTTATCCCCAATTCAATATCTATTGAAACCTCGATTTGTTTTGGGTTGCTCAAAGCAATCCTTGATTGGACTATAGGAAAAAAATATATTTTTTTTAGTTCATTTAAAAAAAAAAAAAAAGATTTTCCTTGTACCTATTTCATCGATTGGCCGATGATTGATTATTTTTGTGCTATAATTTTTTGCTTATTTGATATACCATGATCCTGATTGTTATACATTTTGATACGCATGCCTCGATTTTGATTTCGATTTCGATTTCGATGCTATGAATTTTGTGTGTTCTGATCAATATTTATGTGATATCATATTATAATGATCTGATCTGGCCCACAGGCCCATTCATCTGAAAAATGCCCTGGACACACCCCACCCTATTTTGCACACACCACTAGCACGTTTTTACTACATTGCATTACACATTTGCATGTCCGTTATAACCAACATGACACTAGTGCGTTGCCCATTTTCCTTGTGAGACACGATGTCATTCATGAAAACCACAACTCCAGTCACGTACCTTTATGGTATATATAATTAGGGTATCAGTACCGTTCGATCAGGTGACCCTGAAAGGAATATCGATGCACCCACATTGGAATGACCTGAGCCTTTATCCTATTGTAAACCGCAAAGTCACATGTCTCGATTACCAACGTAGTACTAATATGTAGTCGGTCCCTTCGCAAGATGATAAACCATTTATGAAAGCTACAACCCCAGACTCATACCTATACAATATATCAAACCAAGTCACCATGTACCGTCTGATTAAGTACGCTCGAGAGGTATATAAGTGCACTTGGGCAAGGGTGGCCAAGTAAATTGCATTGCACATAATGAACATATAGTCCAGGAACATTCCTATAGGTCACGATCCGAATTTATCATGGGTGCTCCTGAGTAGCTCTATTCAATCCATCCAAAAGATAAGTGGGTGGATCAGTCTACATCGTCCAAATTGAACTCGCAACACCGATCCAAACCAATAGACTTAATTGATGAGACGTGTGTAGACACCTCATTATTGCACTCGCCTGATTAATCAACTCGTCAACCCGATCGCAATGATTCCCAATGATAAATATGTATTCCATTGCTTTATTTTGTTACCAGATGTGTTTTAGAAATCCGGATGAGGTATCTCGAACTGACAAAACCTTAGAAACCACGCTACACTAGGAAAATACGACTCCAGAAATATAGAAATCATCATCTTCCAGACCCAAAAAGAAGCTTTACGATAAAAATCACTAAAAATTGACCAAATTACCAAAATACCCCTAACATCAAAACAACCCTAGAGCCTACGTTACGATTAGGAAAACCCTCTCGAGCATATAAAATAACAAATCGAAACCAAATAAATTATTTCACCAATTTTCATAGAATTTGACAAAATTACGAAAATGCCCCTCATAAAGTTCACAACCATTTCACACAAAAAATTTCATAAATGATACAAAATAATATTTCCATTGAATTCCTTATGAAAAATCGATTCTAAAACATCCTAGAACATTAAAAACTGACTTAAAACGTGAAAAGTCCTCTCTAGGGGCAAAACGATAATTTCATAATTTTCATAATTAAAAATTTCGAAATTAATAAATAAAATATTAAATAATTAAAATGAAACATAAATGAAATTAATTTAAAATTTTGAATTAAAAAATTGATCAATCGAACTTTCAAGTAAAATTGTTAAGGGTTCGTGAGATATTTCTTTAAGGACCCCTCCATTTGGGGGTCCAAAGAATTAAAGATATAATAGAGGAGGGTTATCCAAAAAATTAAAGTCAATCAAGAAAGACTAAGGTCAAGGTATTAAAGTCAATCAAGTGAGACTAAAGTCAAAATTAAAGTCAATTAAGCAAGACTGAAGTTAAGATATTAAAAATCAATCAATTAAGACTAAAGTCAAAATATTAAAAGTCAATCAAATAAGACCAAAAGTCAAAATCATAATAGAATTCTAATTAAATAATAACTCTATCTAATAGATTTCTAACTAAAAAATAATTCTACCTAAAACAATTCTAATTAAAACACAACTCTACCAAAAACAATTTTAACTAAAACACAACTCTAATTAAAAGAACTCTAATGAAACACTAACTCTATCAAAATCAACCCCTAAAAAAATCTATAAATAGAGGTGTTCACACCCTATTTTCGTATCAAATCATAAACCCTAAGAGAAATAGGTCTAAAAGCCCCTAGCCTCCCATAAACCTTAGTTTTGGAGCCCCAACTCCTTACCTAACATCCCTCCTTCGATTTTAGCCTAAGAAACGACTAAAAGCCTTCCAAAAACATCCCAAAATCCGCAAAAAACTTGAAGAGTTCAGATCCAAAAATAAGGAGATATCTTGCCTCGGAGATCCGAAATCAAATCCGGAGACAGAACGAAGCAAGGGAGTACGGTACAAGGAGCTATTTTTGTCAGATCTGAGGGAACAAAATCCTTGCTATCGGAAAGGTATAAAATTTTTTATTTTTTATTTTTATCTAGGTTTTTAGCAATGTAATATATTTGGAAAGTTAGTAGAGATCGGCTTTGGCCGGGCAGGGTTGGTGCCTAACACCTTCAAACCCCGTAACATAATCCCCGAATTCAGCTTTTTTTTATTCTAGATTAGTTTTTTTTTATCCGTTTAAAGTCATTGATCGGTTCCTAGATCGTAATAACTAGGTGGCGACTCCCAAACCTCAAGGATCAAAAGCGGATCCGCACACCCCGCGGATTGAGGGTGCTTTCAGTGGCGGCTCCATTGGAGATATTGAGGATCAGACTTGAAATGCCCCAAGTATGGGAACATTGCCAATAGGACCTAGATTCTTAGTTTATTTTATTTTGAGTTATTTTTTTTATCCTTATTGTCTCAATTATTGATCATTGATTTGAACTTGGAATATGTGATTGGCATGTTGTTTTCTAGGGATAAATCGAAGGACATTTAAGATGGCCCTAAATAATACAAGATCTCATAAGTTAATTTCCTTAAGAACTAGTTAATGGTTGTTGAAGTAGGGAGATTGTTTTAAAATAATAATAATAATAAAATAATAATAACAATTTTATTTGTTTTTGTCGTGGTGCATGCGTTGATCTCTCCTTTAATGTTTTTTTTTCTTTTCTCTCTTTTTGAGTTTTCTTATTTGTATTGTGCATATAGGATTGATCATTCGATATACAATATTATTGTTATTTATTTTTATTTATTTTTATTTTTCTGAGTTCTGCTTGTTCTAATACAGTGGTTGTGCTGTCCGTTGACAGTAATGATGAAAAAATAAAAAAAATAAAGAGTAAATAAAAATTAAACATTTTTTTTTAGTGTGCTGTTGGTAACAGCACTGTGTAAAACGTTGAGGGTGGTGTGCATCGAGTCAAAGTATATTTTTTACTTCTAAACCCGTTATGTTTTAAGAGGATAGATGATGTGTTTTTAGTAAAAATGTGATTTTGCTTTTTAAACCCTTACCTGTTTCAGCTTTTAACGTATTCCTTCCCAACTTCATCATCTTCAACAAGCTGACTGGTTTAAGTCGTTTGGTTTAGGACCCAAAAAAATTGTTGATTTCTTATCATGAAGAGTCATTAAGCTTCAAATCGACAGCCCTCTTTAAATCTATCTGATCTAAACGGTTTAATGAATTACTAATTCTTTCTTTTGTCGAAGAATGTTTCATGGCGTGCTGGTTCGAATCGTTGGAGGACGTTCGACTTGAATTAATGGATCCTGTTTGAAGAGCCAAAGATCTGTTTTCTCCTAATATCTGATTCATCTTTATGGATAAAATGGGTAGTTCGAATCTCATTCGAACCTTAAAACGCAAGTGAAAGTGTTAGACTTTGCATTTCAGAAAAATAAGCTTTGGGATGTTAATTTTGCGGATCAAATCGAACCTGGTTTTGATCGTTCCTCTTTCAACCAAATTTTTCATAGAAATTTTCATCTTTTTTTATATTTTCATTCAGAATATTAAAAAAAAACAAAATTTTAGAAAATAAGAGAAATTAATCCAGATTTCTATGGATTTAGAGATGGGGCGATCAATCTAGAATTACAGATGAAGATTTGGGTTCATCAGCTTTGTTGAATCGCCCACTGATTTCTGGATTAACATGTATTGGAAGCCTTGAGTTCAGGATCGATAGAATTGGATAAAAGAGTTTTAGTTCGATCTAATAAAATCTAGATTTTAAAATTTCAGTTCCATGGGCAAATTGAATCTCGTTTGGTTACCGAACATTCTTATACTAGCATGTATTGGAAGCTTTGAGTTTTGGGTTTTTCTTTTTTTATTTTATTTTCTAATTTTCTTATTTATTTTTCCTTCCTGTGAGTATGGTTGGCAGCCCTAAGGTCCATTTTTGGTCGCCTCATACTTCCAATAAAAGAAAAATGAAAAGAAAATTTTTAAGAAAATCGATTTGTCTAATAATAATAAAAAAAAATAAAGTAAAAAAAAAATCACTCTTTCTCTCAACAACCGTCAACCTATTTTCAATGAAATATTCTCTGAAATCACGAATGATTTTGGGCCATCCAAAATAGTCCTCGATTGGGCTGTAGAGGAATAGCCATATTTTTTTTTTCTTTACTCATTGATTTGACTGATGATTGATTATCTTGGTGTCATGCTTACTCGGTGTATCACGATCCTGATTATTAGATAAGTTTGATATGTATGCTTCAATGTAATAGTTTCGATTAATATTTATGTGATAATCATAAAGTGATGATTGGATCCGACCCACTTATTTGAAAAGGCCCCGGGCACACCCCACCCTGTTTTGCACACACCACATGCACGTTTACTATTTACTCACTTACACGTCCCATATAGCCAACGTGGCACTAGTGCGTGGCCCGGTCTCTTTGGAGATGCGACGTCATTCATGAAAACCACAACTCCAGTCACGTACCGTAGGGTATATCAAACTGGGAATGTCAATACCGTCTGATCAGGTGATTCTGAGAGATATATTGATGCACCCAAGCTGGAGCGACCTGAGCCTTTGACCTATTGTGAGCCACACAGTCACATGTCCTGATTGCCAACGTAGTACTAGTACGTGGTCGATCCCCTCGTGGGATGCCAAACCATTTATGAAAGCTACAACTCTTGACTCGTACCCGTAGGTATAAAAGATAGTCTAAGTATATCAATTGCACTTCTTGGTCAAAATCGGTGCCTAAGCAAGATCTTGCCCCGCTGTACCCTACTGTACGAAGGGGATAGACTACGTCTATTCTAGAAGAGAGGTATTTAAGTGGGCCCTTGCTCAGCATTGTGCGCCACCTCTCAACTGGAGATCAAACTGGCTATTTTTTACTTCAGAGAAGTGAATTGAGGTTTTAAATTATCATCTATACGGTATATCAAACCAAGTCGTCATGTATCGAGAGGTATATAAGTGTGCTAGGGCAAAGGTGGCCAGATAAAAATGCATTGCACGTAGTAAGCTTAGAGTTTAGAAACCTTCCCAGTAGGTCACGACTCGAACTTATCGTGGGTGTTCCCGGGTTGTTTATTGAATGAATGCATGTGATTGATGAATGTATGTGAATGATGTGAATGATGAGATCAAAGTGTATGATTGTCCTTAAGGATAAAAAAAATTTATTTTTGAAAATTAAAATGGGTGCACCGACCCAATAAAGAATCCATTCTTTTACAATAATGACCCAGTCCATCCCGATCCAACAATCATGATGAACCGGGCCAGTTAAATCAAAATGGAAATCAAATTTTCAAAGAAGAAAAAGAAAATATTTTTCAGAAAAGATTATTTTCCAAAAGAAGTGTTCTTTAGAAAAAACGTTTTCTAGAAAAAATATTTTCCATAAGAATTAGATTTTTCAAAAAAAAATAAATTGATCTTTTACATGGACCATTGGAAGAGTACTAAAATACCATTTTGTGTTAAACCAGGATGTTAGCCGCCGGCGATAACCCAATTGATCAGTTAGTCAAAACAACTGGCATAGGAATGCACCCTGTAGAGAAGATCAATTTTGGGAGATACATATTGAGGAGTGCTCTTTACTTCCATGAGTTTGAGATAGACTGGAACCTCTTACATGCTATGGCTAAACGATGGAACCCCTACCTCCACATATTCCATATGGGGTATATGCATTTATGCCCTACTCACGAGGATTATTGCGGCATCATGAGGATATCAACTTCAGGACCTCTAGTCAGGCCCTCATTGAAGATCGGATATTCTGGTGAACTCGCCACAGGACTAAACATTTCCAAGGAAGAAGCCAAGGTCTTAGTCAATGACGGGAGATTGAACTTAATACCTATATTGGGCCCGTATCGCTCCCGCAGTCACCCTATCAATGTAAAACCCGAAGCCTGGCGAGCCACTAGGGATTATCGATTATGCTTAGGAATCCTATCCCAATACATACTGACCTCCAATAATGATGGCCAAACTATCCCTAAATCCTTCATAGATATAGCCTCTCAACTCTCAAGGAAAGCCAACCCAGTACCTCTCATCCTAGCCGAAACCTTCTCAGGTTTAGATGACATAAAAAATGGTGAGCAGGAAAGCTTCAAGGGAAGCCCTTACTTACTCTATATGTGGCTTTGTGATCGTCTCAAAATCGTAGAGGTTCCCTCAAACCTCGAATATGGGCCAGAACATTTTTCCAAGAGAAACCTGTTAGTGCGTCACAACTCAGTCAAAGCTTGAAGCAAATGGTTAGACTCTCGCCTCGCCTGTCATATTGATTTTAGGTGCCCTTGGTGGATGACTGATCCCCCTGTTCTAGAAACCAAGGGATCCTACTATGTCCATCTGATTGGTTTAGAAGAAACATCTTTTTACCACCCTAATCTGATCCGAGAATAGTACGATGTACCTACAGAGTTATCCTTACCTCAGCATAAAGCTTTCTTTTCCCCCGATCTTTTGACTTAAAAGTTAGTACACCTCATTGAGAAAGCTTGGAACAAGCGTACCTTAGGGTATCCAGACGGACCAGTAAAATTCAGAGAGCCAGTTGTTAGAGCCAAGAGGGTCAAGCCTGACAGTAATCCTGATGACCATCAAGACAAAGCCAAGCGTCCATGTAAAAATAGTTCAAATCAAATTTGTTGAAAGATGTTTTTTGTTTGTCAATCATTTTTAATAAAACTATCTTTCTTTTTTGAATAAATATCTCCTTTTCAAATACTCATTGTGTGAATGGATTGGTGCACAAACCTCAATAAAATGATTCTTAAAAATGTTATCAAGGGGGTAATAGTAAAATTGACTAAATCTACCTTTGATGGGGTCATATAGGATTATCATTGCACCCAAACTCAAACGTCCACCTCCTAGTTGGAGTCGTAAGTCCAGTCGGTTAGAAAGAACCACAGTACCAAGTCAACAAGCAGAGATGGCTTCAGAATCTGAGCTCACAGAGATCTGTAAGATCTTGGCAGCCTTTGCAAATGATATCAGCAATATAAAATGCAAAGTGGAAATGTTAGAACAGACCTCGGAAACGACGAGAATTCCTTTAGATGACCCAAAGGGGAAAAAGGTTGAAGAGAAACGTCCACGTGAAGTTTTCGAGCTCGACGGAGACGAAGAGTATGTTGATGAAAATCTGGCATTATCTAATAGAATGTCTCAATTGGAGTCAGCGATGAAGAGTATAAAGGGTATTGATGAAATTGCAGCAGGCATTGAAGTTTTGAATCGCATCCCTAGAATCCATTTGCCAAAAAAGTTTGTGATGCCTGAAATGGACAAGTTCAGTGGGACAGGGTGTGTGAAAACACATGCGCACTATGGGGCTCAGCGACAAACAGATGACATTGTTGTTCCAAAGAACTTTATCAGGATCAGCACTACATTGGTTAATGTCTCAAGATCCAGTTACAGTGTGTACATGGAAAAACATGTCAAAGGCCTTCTGGCATCAGTATAAGTACAGTACCGAGATTGAGACTTCAAGAAGGGATTTGGAAGCAACTAAACAGAAAAATGGGGAGACATTCACTGATTTCATTGGTCGTTGGAGGGCCAAGGCTTCTCAAATGTGGGATAGACCTTCGGAGAAGGAACAAGTAGCAATTATCCTAAAGAACCTCTCTCAAGGATATGCTCAGCACCTAGTGGCTCAATACCTCCCTACTTTTAAATCCTTGTTACAAGCCGGAAGCCAACTTGAGGATGCATTTGCCTCTGAGATCCTTTCTAACCCCTCAGATAACAAGCCTAAGAAACCATATGTTCCCAAACCCAATATAAACCATACTTACATCGCCAATACCTCCGTTACCCCAGCTCAACTCCCGGCCCGGGTTAATAACCAGGGTCACCCGAGTCAACCTCGACCTCCGCGTCAATTTACCAATTTAAGGATGACCCTTACCGTAACTTTGCAAAAACTGTTGAAGAAAGGGTTGCTTACCCCGATTCAACCCCGACCTTTACCGAACCCCTTGCCAGCCGGACACAACCCCAACTTATTTTGCAAATTTCATCAAAATCCTGACCATCACACAGATCGATGTATCACCCTGCGCCATGCCATTCAAAACCTTATTGATAACAAAAAGATCACGATCCCTAGCCCACCAAATGTCACCACTAATCCACTACCTACCTATCAACCTCCACCAACCCTAAATATGGTTTCTCATACCTCATTGCCATTCAATCCCATCTCTCTTATCCATCCAATCCAGGTTAAACCGCCTAGTTACCCCCTTGCCGGGATAGCTTTCACTGATGAGGTTTTCACTACGAACTATGAACCGTTTGATCTAACCTCGGATGACACATGTTGTTTATCCTCGCCTCGTTACGATAGTCCCGCGTTCACTAGTTACTTGTTGGCCCAAATGAATCTGAAAAGCCCTGTACCTTTGACAGACGAAGATCCATACTTGTTGACTGAGGAAGATGAGCCTTTCCCCCTTTCCTGTGATGAAGTTAGACATATGACTCGAGGGGGAAGAGTTTTTAAGCCACAAGAACTCTATGTTGAAAATCCTGCAGCCCTGGCAAGAAAAGAAGGAGAAGATCCCACCAAGGAAAGCATCGAAGAGGATAACTCCGTGATCAAACAGTTGAAAAAATTAGGGGCCAATATCTCAGTATGGGGTTTACTCATGGCTTCTACTGCTCATAGGGAGGCTGTTCTCAAAGCACTAAACACAGCCCAAGTCTCCCTTGACACTTCTCCAGATCAGCTGGCCAGTATAGTAGGGGCAACTTACATGGATAATATCCTATCCTTCTCGGACTCAGAACTCCCAAAAGAAGGGGCAAGCCACACTAAGCCGTTGCACATTACAGTTGACTGTGACGGAATGAGGGTATCTCTGATTTTGATCGATAATGGGAGTGCACTGAACGTTTGCCCGCTGAAAACTGCTACTTGTCTTGGGTTTAAGTCTGAAGATCTCAAACCTACTAATCAAGGTGTTAGAGCCTATGACAACACCAAGAGAGATGTACTGGGAATTTTGCACCTTCGACTGTCCACAGGCATAGCTGAATTTCCTGTGGAATTTCAGGTCATTGACATCCAGTCTTCTTTCAATTTACTGTTAGGGAGACCATGGTTACACCAGATCAAAGCCATCCCTTCTACGCTACACCAGAAGGTTAAGTTTTTCAAGGATGGGCTAGTAACTACTCTTCATGGAGACACTGAAATTGTAGGGATCGTAAATAATACTGAGGCAAAGGATGAGCCGTTGTTTGAGATTCAACCAGAACAACAGGGAGTAGAACTCAGTGGGTTCAAATTTGAAAAGATATACTCAGTCCAATGGGATCAAGCCATGAAAGAATATTTTCCAATGGAAAATACCTCTAATTGCTACATGGCTAATGTATTCAAGAAAATGAGATTCTTCCCTGGTATGGGCTTAGGTCGCAAGCAGCAAGGTATTAAGGAGGCACTAGTGATTAAAGAGGTCATCAGCACATTCGGACTAGGATATAAACCTACTAAGGAGGATTGGGCCAAATACTGGAAGATAAAACGGGATAAGACCATTGCTAAAAGGCAAAGGCGTACCACAGATCTCATTAAAATGAAGCCCTATCGAAAAACCCTCAATGGTTATTTTGTGAAAGAAGGAGAAGATTTCCGTTACTGTGGGTTCCCAGAGACTTTCATTGATCACATCACAGGTACTCGTCTGCCGGGGTTTGAAATCTTCTTTGGCATGAAATGGCCCGAAAAGGAAGCAAGCACAGAAGTTAAAGAGAAAAAAGTTGAAGACTGGCAGCTCGATCTGGACTCCCTCAACATCGATCAGCTATTCATTGAAGACCATAGTGTTTTAGTGTTGTCAGTGGAGAAAGGGATCCCAAATCCTCAGTCTGTAATCAAACCCGCTGTTGGGTCCCTATCAAATTACCATGTAATCAGTCCTGTGTTGCATGTCAAGACTGGGTCTGTCGGTCCCATTAGTCCTGTTCAGTCTGACATGCCAGTCGAGTCCTTTATTTCTGTTGAGTCGAGTAAGTTAGTTGTTTCTGCTGAGTCTGTTATTTCTAGTGAGTCTGTTCTTCCTGCTGAGTCAAGCGAGTCTGTCAAGTCTGCAATGAGTCCTGTTATCCCACCTCTTTTTAATGAAATGAAAGAAATTTTTGATTACCCCGAGCGCAATAATAATTTAACTAATAATCTGGCTTCGGAAGGAGAATCTTCTGACGAAGAACCTCCCCCTGAAATAATCAAATTACTTGAACAAGAAGAACGTCGGGCTCAACCTTTAATAGAGGAAGTAGAGGTTATCAACCTCGGAACAAAAGAAAGTCCTCAAGAAATTCGGATAGGGGTTACTTTATCTCCCGATGAACGCAAAGGGATAGTAGACTTGCTTAGAAAGTTCAAAGACGAGTTCGCGTGGTCTTACGAGGATATGCCGGGGGTAAGCACGGATATGGTCCAACATCGGATTTCGTTATATCCTGATGCTCGACCAATCAAACAGAAACTTCGACGTATGAAGCCGGAATGGACTTTGAAAATCAAAGAAGAAGTTACGAAGCAGATTAACGCTGGATTTTTGGAAGTAGTAGAATACCCTGAGTGGATTGCTAATGTCGTCCCAGTACCGAAAAAGGATGGGAAAGTTAGAATGTGTGTGGATTTCAAAGACCTAAACAAAGAAAGCCCAAAGGATAGTTTCCCTTTACCACACATAGATATTCTAGTAGACAGTACAGCAGGACACGCGTTGTTGTCCTTCATGGATGGATTTTCAGGGTACAATCAGATAAAAATGGACCCTCGAGATATGCAAAAAACTTCATTCATCACACAGTGGGGGACCTTCTGCTACAAGGTCATGCCTTTTGGTTTGAAGAACGCTGGAGGTACCTATCAAAGAGCAGCCACGACTTTACTACATGACATGATACACAAAGAGGTCGAAGTCTATGTAGATGATATGATAGTCAAATCCAAAGAACGACTAGGGCATGTTATTGCATTAGAAAAATTTCTCACAAGGATTCAAAAATACCAACTCCGCCTTAACCCACAGAAATGTGTATTTGGAGTAACTTCTGGAAAGTTATTGGGATTGGTAGTCAGTCAGAGAGGGATCGAAGTAGACCCTGTAAAGATTAAAGCTATACAAGAGATGCCGCCGCCCGAGACTGAAAAGCAGATTTGAGGTTTTCTGGGCAGAATCCAGTATGTTAGCAGGTTCATCGCTCAACTCACCAACGTCTGCAAACCTATTTTCAAACTTCTCAAGAAGAATGAACCAACAGTTTGGAATGAGCAATGTCAAAAGGCTTTCGACCAAGTCAAAGAGTATCTCTTAAACCCACCTATTTTGGTCCCCCCTACACCGGGTGAACCGGTTCTTCTTTATCTGTCAGTCACAGAAGAAGCTGTGGGATGCATGCTTGCACAGTATGACAAGGATACTCGCATCAGTTATTGCAAGAATGGAAGACTAGGGATGAAAAGTTGAAATCTTACCATGAGTATTTGTTAAACTTAGTCAGTAAGTTTAAAGCTATCCTGTTCCAGCACTTGTCAAGGAAGGATAACAGATTTGCTGACTCCTTAGCAACTTTATCTTCAATGATCCATTTACCCCCTGGCATGAAATTGAGACCGATCACTGTTGAAGTCAAAGACAGACCCGCATACTGCCATCAGATCAACATTGCTACTCGACTACCAGATGGAAAGCCATGGTACACAGATATAAAGAGAGTGTTGGAAAAACAAGAATTCCCGGAAAAAGCATTGAGGAAGGAATGACAGACCCTACTAAGATTAGCATCTCAATTTATCCTGTGCGCAGGAAGCTTATACAAAAGGTCTTATGATGGGATTCACTTGTTGTGTGTTGATGAAGATCAAGCTGAACAGATAATGATTGAACTACATTCAGGAGAATGTGGCCCTCACATGAGTGGGAAAATGTTAGTTAAGAAAATTATGAGACAAGGATACTATTGGCCCACGATGGAAACAGATTGTCATCACATGGTCAAAACCTGTCATAAGTGCCAAGTACATGCGAACCTTATACATGTGCCACCATCTCAATTAGAGGGTCTGACTTCACCATGGCCATTCTCAGTCTGGGGAATTGACATTATTGGTAAAATATCGCCTAAGGCATCAAACGGGCACGAATACATTCTAGTTTCCATCTATTATTTTACCAAATGGGTTGAAGGTGCCTCTTATGCTGTCCTCACTGCGTCTCGAGTTGAGAAGTTTATTCAAACGAACATCATCAGTCGATACGGGGTACCTTCGGAGCTGATCTCTGATAACGGGTCACACTTCAAAGCTGAGGTTATCAAATTATGTTCACACCATAAATCATCTCCTTACTGCCCTCAGAATAATGGAGCAGTCGAAGCAGCTAATAAGAATATTAAGACCATCCTCAGGAAAATGTGTCAATCACATCGAGATTGGTCAGAAAAACTGCCATTTGCATTATGGGCATATCGAACCTCAATTCGATCATCCACTGGAGCTACTCCCTACTCCTTAGTGTATGGAATGGAAGCAGTCTTGCCAGTTGAAATGGAGATTCCGTCTCTCAGGGTCTTGTTAGAAAGTCAGTTGTCAGAAGCAGATTTGGTTCGTCAACGGTATGAAGAGTTGAATTTGATCGAGGAAAAATGACTAAGAGCATTGTACCACGTGCAAGCTTATCAAATAAGAGTAGCCCGCGCGTTTGACAAGAAAATCAAGGCCCGTCACTTACAAGTCGGAGACTTAGTACTCAAAGAGAACAAGGCACCTATTTTTGATCCCAGGGGGAAGTTCAAACCAAATTGGGGAGGTCCGTTCATCGTCAAAGAAATATTACCAGGAAAAGCTGTCAGACTTCAAGATCATGACGGAATCAAGTTACCAGAACCAACCAACCTTGACCAAATCAAACGGTACTACATTTGAGGAGGCCATCTTTGGCCGAATCAATTCTCCTATTACCCAGTTCAACATATCTTTTCTCAAACCCTTTGCAGTCTTTTCAAAAAGAAAAATTATGCCTTTTTTTTCTCAGCCCGATCACCTAACCTAGGGGAGGGAAGCTTCGAACTACGTTTTTGTCTGATCCCAAAATTCTGGGGTACGTAGGCAACTTGAGAAGTTAATTCAAGCCCGACTACATCAAAATAAAAAAATATATTTCTCATACAATTAAAAAAAATCAAGAAAATATTCAAAAGAAAAGAAATATCATCCAAAATGGGGAAGAAGATTTAAAGAAAAAGAAATAATTTAAAAGGAAATGCCACACAAGGGGCATTTGGGTTTTTGAGCCTCAAAATCCCTTTCTTTTTATACCCAGTCCTAAGCCTACCCATGAAAGTCCTCCTAAGTACCGTGCGAAAAGTCAAGGAAGATAACAAAGCATGATCAGACAGCAACTCTAGAAGTTCAGAGGAGAAGAAAAAGATAAAAAATGATGAAGCCTGCTAAATTAAAAACCCAAAAAAGGGCGATTTAGGCAAAAATTAAGGAAAGCTCGCAAGGTTGAAAATCTGAAAGGACAACTTTGGCAACAATCAGAACTAAGGAAAAAGAAGAAGAAGAGCTCGCTAGATCGAAAACCTGAAAAAGCGATCTAGGCAAAAGTTAGAGCAACAAAGAAAAAACAGAAGAAAATCCCAAGCTGAGAGCGATCCGAGCTGAAACATAAGAAGTCCGAATAATCAAGTTCAATACTTAGCTTAAACCAGGCATAGACTCAGAAGCCACAAGTATCTTGTCTACGATTGATCTGAAAATGTTTACTCCCCCAAGTGAACCAAGGGAGATAAGGGTGAATTCTATGATGAGTCTCGAAAGGAAATAATTTCGTACTCTTGAGCCTGACTCAAAACCTTCAATAAAATTAATCAAAATTAAAAGTTGAGTCTTTATTGCGCTTGTGATAATCAATTATTTCAAACCTTCATACAAGGGGCATTTTCTTTTTTCTTTTCCCCCTTACACTAGGGGCATTTTTTTATGATGTGTTCAATTATTTTCAAGGCCATGTTCATTGCCAAACTAGGGTCATTTTATTTTTGAGCAATTTTAATCCTAGAAGATAATGGGAACCCCAAACTTAAGGTAACCCTCTTGATAACAGTTTTTCGAAAAAACTCTTGAGGTTCAAAAGAAATAAAAACCCAGGTTTTAAATTCATAAAACTTTTTGATAAATCCTTGAGGTTCAAACAAAAGCATTTTGGATCTCACATAAGGAGATATGGCATTCTTTCGTTCTCCAGATTCTTTTCAGATCCGATCATTCTTGGAATCGATCATTTCTCTTCCAGATTCATTATCTTCCAAATTTATTCGTTCTCCGGTTTGTTCTAATCAGTTTTCTCCACATTCGTTCATTCTTGCCCAAAATTCATTCCCCTGCCAGTTTTGCTCAGTTCCGCCAAGGGTTAACTTGGATTTTGCTCAGTTGCCGCCAAGGGTTATCTTGGATTTTGCTCAGTTGCCGCCAAGGGTTATCTTGGATTTTGCTTAGTTGCCGAACTTGGATTTTGCTCAGTTACCGCCAAGGGTTATCTTGGATTTTGCTCAGTTTCCGCCAAGGGTTATCTTGGATTTTGCTCAGATTCCGCCAAGGGTTATCTTGGATTTTGCTCAGATGCCACCAAGGGTTATCTTGGATTTTGTTCAGTTTTCGTCGAAAGTTTTCTCGGAATTATGCTCAGTTTATACTCAAATTATGCTCAAATTATACTCAGATTTTACTCAAATTCATCTCAGTTTTTAAATCACACACTTGCACAGTTGTTATATCAGTCAAGGAGAATTTTTTAAATTCAAGGATCTGACACTGCCAGTGAGAGCTCGCGCTCAAGGACCTGACATTTTCTTTTAGTTTGAGGAGAGTTTACGCTCAATGATCCAAACACCTCGACGAATTGTTAAATCAGGCTGCAAAATGAAATGTCACTAACTTTGGCATTCAGATATCGCACTATCTACCAAAATAGATTTGCTATCAAGTTTGCTTCAACCCTCTGCCAAAAAGGGGCATCTGTAGACACCTCATTTTTGCACTCTCCTGATTAATCAACTCGTCAACCCGATCGCAATGATTCTCAATGATGGATGTGTATTCCATTGCTTTATTTTGTTACCAGATGTGTTTCAGAAATCCGGATGAGGTATCTCGAACTGACAAAACCTTAGAAACCACGCTACACTAGGAAAATACGACTCTAGAAATATAGAAATCATCATCTTGTAGATCCAAAAAGAAGCTTTACGATAAAATCACTAAAAATTTACCAAATTACCAAAATACCCCTAACATCAAAAAAACCCTAGAGCCTATGTTACGATTAGGAAAACCCTCTCGAACACATAAAATAACAAATCGAAACCAAATAAATCATTTCACCAATTTTCATAGAATTTAACAAAATTACGAAAATGCCCCTCATAAAGTTCACAATCATTTCACACAAAAAATTTCATAAATGACACAAACTAATATTTCCATTGAATGCCTTACGAAAAATCGATTCTAAAACATCTTAGAACATTAAAAATCGACTTAAAACGTGAAAAGTCCTCTCTGGGGGCAAAACGATAATTTCATAATTTTCATAATTAAAAATTTCGAAATTAATACATAAAACATTAAATAATTAAACTGAAACATTAATGAAATTAATTTAAAATTTTGAATTAAAAAATCGATCAATCCGACTTTCAAGTAAAATTGTTGAGGGTTCGTGAGATATTTCTTTAAGGACCCCTCCATTTGGGGGTCCAAAGAATTAAAGATATAATAGAGGAGGGTTCTCCAAAGTCAATCAAGAAAGACTAAGGTCAAGGTATTAAAGTCAATCAAGTAAGACTAAATCAAAATTAAAGTCAATTAAGCAAGACTGAAGTTAAGATATTAAAAGTCAATCAATTAAGACTAAAGTCAAAATATTAAAAGTCAATCAAATAAGACCAACAGTCAAAATCATAATAGAATTCTAATTAAATAATAACTCTATCTAATAGAGTTCTAACTAAAAAACAATTCTACCTAAAACAATTCTAATTAAAACACAACTCTACCTAAAATAATTTTAACTAAAACACAACTCTAATTAAAAGAACTCTAATTAAACACAAACTCTATCAAAATCAACCCCTAAAAAAATCTATAAATAGAGGTGCTCACACCCTATTTTCGTATCAAATCATAAATCCTAAGAGAAATAGGTCTAAAAGCCCCCCTAGCCTCCCATAAACCTTAGTTTTGGAGTCCCAACTCCTTACCTAACATCCCTCCTTCGATTTTAGCCTAAGAAACGGCTAAAAGCCTTCCAAAAACATTCCAAAATCTGCAACAAACTTGAAGAGTTCAGATCCAAAAATAAGGAGATACCTTGCCTCAGAGATCCGAAATCAAATCCGGAGACAGAACGAAGCAATGGAGTACGGTACAAGGAGCTATTTTTGTCAGATCTGAGGGAACAAAATCCTTGCTATCGGAAAGGTATAAAAATTTTTATTTTTATTTTTATCTAGGTTTTTAGCAATGTAATATATTTGGGAAGTTAGTAGAGACCGGCTTTGGCCGGGCGGGGTTGGTGCCTAACACTTTCCAACCCCGTAACATGATCCCCGAATTCAACTTTTTTTTATTCTAGATTAGTTTTTTTTATCCGTTTAGAGTCATTGATTGGTTCCTAGACCGTAATAACTAGGTGGCGACTCCCAAACCTCAAGGGTCAAAAGCGGATCCGCGCACCCCTCGGATTGAGGGCGCTTTCAACGTGCCGATCAATATCAAGTTAAACTAGTTAGCCCAATTGATAAATGGATCAACACATGGATTGATTGGACTAATTGGCTTAAAATAATAGATAAAGTGATGCAAGTAGAATATTCGAATTCATTGGGTCGAACCGGCCCAAACTCAAATGGGTACATATTCCCAATCACTTTGTATTGGCAAACTTAATTAAATAGACTGAATATTTTGTAATTGGCAAGATCATGATCATTAAAAAAATCATATTAAGGGATGTATCGATTAGCACAATCTGGATCTTACTTTTAGAAGATCGTACAATCTTAATTATGATTTGAAATTTTTTGAGATTCCTGATCAATCGACATATCATCTTCATGTAATATTTGTTGATCGAAATGTTTCACCGACTGGAGACTCTGAATCTAGGGGACTAACTTAACGAATTCTATCAAGAGGGACCTTAATTTCTAATTGTTAAAAATCTACTCCCAGGTCCACAACCAGTAAATCCCTTTTGATGGGGTTACTGGTCGGTTAGAATAAACATCAGCACTTAGTCAATCGTCAGAAAAGCCCTCAGAATATCTCAACATTGGCCAGTTATTCTTTGAAGATCACAATACTTCATTTTTACTAGTTGGAAACAATGGCCTGAGTCTTTAGTCTGTAATCAAGCCCATTGTTGGGACTTGTCTCTAGTCCTATTTGAGTCCAATTTTTTTTATCAATTCAACAAGGTCATGTTTTCTTTAAATTGAGTCTATCATTTTTATTTCTGTGAGTTGAGTTAGTTTGTTGAGTTTACAATGGCATTTGTCGCCCCATCTGAATAAATGAAATTTTAAAATACCTTGAACACATTAATGAATTAACTAATAACCTGACTTCAAGGATAGATTCCTCTAATAAGGAACTCTCCTCTAAATGAGAAAATAAGTGTCATGCTCAACCTCTGATCGAGGAAGCAAAAGTCATTGACTTTGGAATAAAAAATAATCCCTAGGAAATTCAGATAGAAACAATCTTATCCTTAGAGGAACTTGAGATGGAGATGAATTTACTTATGAATTTCAAGAGATTTGTTTGCGTGGTCTCATGAGGATATGTTAGGTGTAAGCTTGGGTATTGTTTGACACAGAATAAATATTCATCCGATAAAATGAAAATATCGATGAAATTAAAGAAGATGTTACAAAACGTATCAATACTGTCCTCACTGCATCTCGAGTTGTAGAGTTCATTGAAGAAAATATTATAAGTCGATACGGGGTACCTCTAGAATTGATTTATGATAATGGGTTATACTTCAAAGTTGAGGTTATCACTCAATGTTCAAAGTTCAAGATTTGAAATCACAAATCATCTCCCTACCGTCCTCAGAGTAATAAAGCGATTGAAGTAGAATTGATGTCTTATAATGGGTCATATTTCAAAGCTGAGGTTATCACTCTGCGTTCAAAGTTCAAGATCTAGCATCACAAATCATCTACCAACCGTCCTTAAACTAATGGAACTGTTGAAGCAGCTAATAAGAGTCTCAAAATAATCATCGTGAAAATGTGTCAATCACATCGGGATTGGTTAGAGAAGTTACCATTCACACTTTGGACATATCATACTTCAATACAGTCTTCCACTAGAGCTACTCTATACTCTCTAGTATATTATATGAAATCCGTCTTACCAGTTGAAATGGAAATCCTATATCTCAAGGTCTTGATGGAAAGTCAATGGTTAGAAACAGATTGGGTCCGTCATCGGTATGAAGAACTAAACCTAATTAAAGAAAAACAATATAAAAGTTATGTACCACTTGTAAATTTATCAAAGAAGAGTCACTCACACATTTGACAAGAAGATCAAAATTTGCCACTTACAAGTCAAGGAAAAACCATCAAACTTCAAAGAAAGTTAAGCACCCCTTCTCGACCATAAGAGGAAATCTGAACCCAATTGGAAAGATTCATTTATCAACAAGGAAACACTGCTTGGGAAAATCATCAGACTTCAAATAAAATTGAGCATTCCTCCTCGACCATAGAAAAAAGTTTGAATCCAATTAGAAAGATTCATTCATTAAGGAAACATTGCCTGGAAAAACCGTCAGACTTCAAGATCATGATGGAATTGAACTATCAGAACCAACTAACCTTGACTAGATCAAACGATACTACATTTAAGGAGGCTATCTTTGGCCGAACTAATTTCCCTGTTACTGAGCTCAAAATCTCCCTTCTTAGTTCTTTGTAGCATTTATTTTTTAAATGTCTTTTTCTTTCTCAACCCAATCACCTAACCCAGGGAAAAAATTATTCGAACTACATTTTGGTCTGACCCAAAATTTTGAGGTACGTAGGCAACTTGAGAATTTACTTCAAGCCTGACCACGTCAAAATAAAAAATATATATTACCCTACAAAGAAAAATCCAAAAAAAAGATATTGCTAAAATGGGAAAGAAAATTTAAAGAAAAAAGAAAAAATTTAAAAGAAATGCCACACAAAGGGCATTCGGATTTTTGAGCCTCAAACTTTCTTTCTTTTTATGCCCAGTCCTAAGCTTACCTAGAAAGTCCTCCTAAGTACCATGCTAAAAAGTCAAGGAAGGTAACAAAGCATGATAAGACTATAACTCTAGAAGTTCAAAAGGGATGAAAAAAAATGAGGTTTGTTAGGTTGAAAACCCAAAACGGCGAGTTAGGCAAAAATTAAGGTAAACTTGCAAGGTTAAAAATTCGAAAGGACAGCCTTGGCAATAATTAGAATAGAGAAAAAAAATTTGTTAGGTTGAAAATCCTAAAGGGTGACTTAGGCAACAGTTAAGGTAAGCTTGCAAGGTTGAAAATTTGAAAGGACAACTTTGACAACAATTAGAGCAATGAAAAAAATAAATAGTACAAAAATTGTAAGCTCGCTAGATCGAAAATCTAAAAGGTGATCTAAGCAAAAGCTAGAACACGCTTGCTAGATTGAAAACTTGAAAAATGTAATCTAGGCAAAAGTTAGAACAACCAAAAATAAAAAATAAAAATCTTTATTGAGTTGAGAAGCTAAAAGACGGTCCGAATCGAACATCAGAAGTTCGAATAATCAAATTTCAATACCTAACTTAAACTAAGCAAAGACTCAGAAGCCACAAGTATCTCGTCTATGATTGATTTGAAATTTTTTTACTTTCCTAAGTGAACAAAGAGGGAAAAGGATAGATTCTACATGAATCTCAAAAGAAAATATTTTGTTATCTTGAGCCTGACTCAAAATCTTCAATATAAAAAATCAAAATTAAAAGTTAAATATTTATTGCGCTTGTGGTAATCAAATATTTCAAACTTTCATAACAAAAGGCACTTTCTTTTTCTATATCATGTAGTTTTCCCTTTTACACTAGGGGCATTTATTTTTTCAAACTATATTCAATTATTTTTAGTGCAATGTTTTTTGTCAAACTAGGGGCATTTTATTCTCAAACTTGATCAATGTTGATCATAAAAGATAATGGGAACCCCGAATTTTAGATTACCCTCTTGATAGCAATTTTCTTTTTAAAACCCCTAAGGTTCAAAGGATTTTAAAATTTTGGTTTAAAATTCATAAAATTTTTGAAAAACCTTGAGGTTCAAATAGAAGTATTTATGATCTCACATTTGGTTTTGCCCAAAGAATAGCTCATCACCCTTTCTCCCAGCATAGTAGATAAGACATTCAATTTTTTCCAGATTTATTCATCATTTATTAGATTTATTCATTATTTTTCAGATTCACTCCTTTTTTATCTCCACTCAGATTTTATCCAGATCCTCTAAGATTTTTCTTAGATTTTTGCTCAAGATTTATCTCAGATTCTACTCAAACCCTTTGAACTTTATCTCAGATTTTGCTCAAATTCTACTTTGACTTTTTAAGATTTATCCCAGATTTTGCTCAAATTTTAGTCAATTTTTATTCAGGCCCCTTGAGATTTATATCAGATTTTACTCAGACCTTTGAGATTTATCTCAAATTTTGCTCAGATTTTGCTTAGACCTTATCCGATTTATCTTGGATTTTGCTCAAACTTACTCAGACCTTATTCAATTTTCCATTTTGAAGTTCATCATCTTCTCATCATGAATGCACAAACTGGAGGCGTCTTTTTCAAAATTATCACTACGTAATTGTACACACGAAAATATTCATTACATTTGCATCAGTTAGGGGGAATTTTCTAAAATTCAAGGATTTGACGTCATCAGTAAGAGTTCACGCTCGAAGACCTAACACTTTTAGTTCGAGGAGTGTTTTACCCTTAAAGATCCGAACGTCCTGACGAATTACTGAATTAGGCTACAAAATTGAACTGTCACTAGCTTTGGCATTCATATGTCACACTATCTACCAAAGTAAATTTGCTATCTAGTCTGCTTCAACCCTTTGTCAAAGAGGGGCATCTATAAACACCCCATTTTTGCACTCGCCTGGTTAATCAACTCACCAAGCCAATTGCGACGATTCCTAATGATGGACGAATATTCCAATATTTTTATTTATTACTAGATATATTTCCAAAGTCCATATGAGATATTTCAAGCAACCGATCTTTAGAAACCACGCTATGCTAGGAAAATAAGACCCAAAACATAAAAATCATCATTTTCAAACAAAAAGATGTTTTATAAGAAAAATCACTAAAAAATGATCAAATTATCAAAATACTCCTAACATCAAAACATTCTTAGAGCCTACATTATTCTTAGAAAAATCCTTTCAAATACATAAAACAATAAATTAAGATCAAATAAAATGTTTCACTGATTTTCATAAAATTATGAAAATACCCTCATAGGTCCATGATCATTTCATGCAAAAAAAAAATCCATAAGTAACACAAACTGATACTCCCATTATTCCTTACAAAAAATTGATTTCAAAATATTCCAAAACATTGAAAATCAATTTCTCAATGCAAAAGTCCCATTTGAGGGCAAAATGATAATTTTTCAATCCTTAAAAATAAAAATTGAAAGTTAATGATTAAAACATTAATTAATGTAAATTGAAATATTAATAAATCAAATAAAAAATTTTAAACAAATAAAACTAATTAATTAAGCCCACGGGCCAAATTTTAAGTAGTAGCTCATTTATTTAAGTGGTGGCTTATTTATTTAAGTGGGGCTCACATGATATTTATTAAAGAAACCTCCACCAGGAGTCCCAAAGAATTAAAAATATACTTTAATAAAGAACCCTCTATTGGGGGGGTGGGGGGAGTTCTCCAAAAACTTAAAAAATCTTCATTCTTCGTAAGTCAAAATTTAAATTTTAAAATTCAAATAAAACCTTAATTGAAATAACTTAATCTTTTCTCTAAGTGACTTAATCCCAAACCCTAATTTCAAACCAATCTCACAAAAGTTCTTTAAACAGAAGCTTCCACCACTTAAATTCGTAGGTTAAGAAAAATCTCAAGAAAAAGAGATCAAAAATTCTCCCAAGACTTCACAAAATCCTAAATCTGAAGCCTAAGTTCTTACCTAACACTCAAACCTCATTTTTACCTAAAAATACCTAGAAATCCTAAAAAATAATTCGAAAAGCTAAAAAAATATTCAAATCTAGAAGGGGAATATCTCATCTTAGATATTGGAAGCGGATCTAATGATGGAGACAAAAGCAGGAAGACTCACACAAAGAACGCTCTCTACCAGTTCTGAGGGAATCGACCATCACAATCACCTAAGTAGAAAATGTATTTTTTTATTTTATTTTGATTTTTAAGTTATTTTTTTCGCAATGTAAAATTTTTGGGAAAAATAGACTAGCATTTATTGGGCGGGATTGGTGCCTAACACCTTCCAATCCCGTAACGTGATCCCCGGATCCATTCTTTTCGTAGATCAGTATTTTTTATCTATTTAGAGTCATGTTTCGATTCCTAGACTGTAAAACGAGGTGGTGACTTTCAAAATATAAAAAGTGGATCCGCACCTGTGGATTGAGGGGGCTTTTAGATTTATAATTCTTCACATAGTAAGAGACATTTTTCTAAATGTTTTAAGTCTATTTTATATATTTCTAGAATGCACTACTAAAACAGCTTACATTGTAAGAACATTACTATCATGATGTAAGCCTTCACGAATCCATCCATTGTTTTTATTTTTACCTCCAACATTGAGCTATTCTAATTAGGTATCAATAAGTATGTGATCCACATTAAAATTTCATCTTATGTGGGATCTTTTTTCTCCATTGTCGTCATTGTTCTTTATTTCCTTTCCTTTTTATTGTTTGTAGTCGATGATTTGTTCATCTTATATAATTTCATAAATATAAAAATGAATACCAATATATTAAATCTATAATAATTAAATCAATCATTATTTTCAAATAAATATAAAGATCAATATAAAAAATTATTAATCACGTAACGCACGTCCAATATAAAAGTAAACACATAAATCTTAAAATAAAAATAAGTAATTCGCATACTTTCCTAATAATATCTACCAATCAATAAGCAACAAAAATATTATGTAAGTTGATGTTCATATTCCATTCACATTCAATTAGTTTATGCATTTCTCTTTACAGTCTATGCCAGAGACGATGCAATAATTATTCAATTTTTTTCAAGTATCATGTCGCCATGTTCTTCCTCATTTTATTCATCTTCATCTTGACAGTGGTCATTAAAATTAACCTCCAACAGAAGTTATGCAATATAGTTAAAACCAATTTAATTTGTGTGCCATTCAAAAAAATAAAGTAGCTTTCAAATAGATGAAATGCCTTTTTAAAATATCGATTGACTGTTCAACTAAATTATGTAATGAAGAATGATTGTAATTGTAATGCTCCTTAGCATTAGCTAGGACACATCCCCGATGATCATTCAAATGATATCTTACACTATGGTATAGTGTTAGAAATCATGGAACATTTGCAAATCTAGCATCTGCAAAGTAAATCTTATCTATATGGAGAAAAATAAATTATTTTAACTATCCTAAAATAAAATTAGATAGTTTTATATTATACACTTTCAATTGGGATACAAAATGGTACAATAAGTCTATCCATTCGATTAGCCCTTACTACTTTTATCAGTAAATTACCATCATGTATTGAACATTTTCATCCAGCAAGCATATATGTAAACTTCATATCTGTAACACCCCGGATTTTCAAATCATATCTCGAGGAAATCAAATGGTGAGATTTGGAGGAAAATATCGAAGGAGAGACTTAGAGTAAAATACTCGAATATTGCTATGATTAATTTTAAGGAAAACCGACTTCGTCATTAGTTTCAAAACGATCGTAATATATACTTTAGCCTGTAAGCAAGTTTGAATTCGAGCTCGGATGAAAAAGTTATAAAATCCTCGAATTTCGCGTTAAGTGGGACCCAAAACAGTGAAATTTCGTCAGAGAGAGAATCAAAAAGATTTGATGACACCATTAGGTCTGTAGCGAAGAATTATTCAAAATGGTGTACTCGTTTGTCATTTTTCGAGTCCGAATAATTGAGTTATCGCAAAAACTATAAATCATGAAGGGAAATTACAAGTTTACCCTCAAGTCTATTATTTAAAGGAAAGTGGAGTTTCTTTTATTTCATTTCTCTTCTTCTCCAAAGGACCAAACGATAGCCACTTCTCAATCCAAGGGTTTCAACCCATTCCCGCCAAGTTCTAAAGCGAACGAAGCCGAGTTGAACGTCGAAGAAGAAGGCAAAGTTGTCGGCCACGACGAGAGCTACAACTTCACCACCTTTGGTTGTCTATTCTCGTTCGTTTTCCCCATACTCCATCAAAAACCAGCAATAGGGGTTTTGATCTTAACCATTTGGAGTTGTACTTAACTTGAAGGAAAGTAATCCATCGTTGTTGGGGGAGGAAGGACACCTCCATCAAGGGTTTCGCAACTAACTCGGCCGTTGGGCCCCGAAATCGTTTCAACCTCGAGTCCTTGCTGTCAACCTTTGGTTTTCGAGTTAGTTAAGCGTGTCCGACAACCACAACCATGTAAGGGACTTTCAATTCTTGCTAATAACTTTAGATTTCAGAAAAATGCATTTAGGTTTTGAAACAAAACTCGTTGTTTGTATTTTAATTGTAGAAATTTGGTATTTGATTTCAAATTCATGGTAGAAGTTGATGTTTTGATGATGTTTTATCAAGTTTTAACTATAAACTTGTGGGTGGGTCGAACGATTCGAAGAATGGAAGAAGAATCCAAAAAAGGGATCGAAAACTCGAAAGCTCGAGTGAGGTTTAGGCTGTTAGCAGGAAGGGTCGGTGCCACCGGCACCTGTAAAAAAGGCATTCTGTCGGTTCCACCGACAGAATGAAGCTTCTCCCACCGAAAATTTTCTTATGTCTGCAGGAACCGTCGGTTCCACCGACAGAATAAGGCTCTGCTGCCGACAACACTATTCTGAGTCAGAAACAGACTCTGACTCTTGGCTTAACTTCCCCATTGCCTGTACTTGATTTTTCACCCTTTATTTCATTAAAAACATTTAAGTTCTTTAATGAAATTAAGGTTTTACCCCCCATTTCGAAACAATGGAAATGGTTTCAAGATCCAAATCTCAAAGGATCAAAATCCAAATTTTGGTTTCAAGAACAAAACGTAGTTTTCGACGTTTTCGACAAGTTTTCAAGATGTAATAACTTTCGCATTACTTTGAATTAGATTTCAAAAACTATATGGTGTCGAATCTCGTAATCAAGACTTTCATTTCGAAAAACCCGTTTTCAATTCCAAGAATTTTAAAAAATTGAGTTTCCAACACTTAGCCAAATTTTCACCAGCTTTTACCATTTTGGCCAGTTTAGGTACCGTGCTTCACGGGACCTCATTTTTGAAGAAACATTGATGATTTTCAATTGAAAACTCAAAAATGACTTTGAAAGATTGAAAATGAATGATTTGATTTGAAAAGACGAAAAGTGGAGGTACCGAAAGAATGAGGTAAGGGATGAAATGGTAAAATGTCAGAATCACACCCGAGGGGTAATGTCTGCCTTTTACATTGTATGTTGGGTGTAGGTTGGTGAAAGGATATCCAGGTTATTAATGAAAGAGTTGCATGTTTATTTCTGATTATGTTAGCGCTTGCGCTGAGTACTATTATTTATTTTTAGGCCGGGTGGCCACGGTTGCATGGTAGGAACTTGATATCCATTCCCAACCCTGTTCTGTTAATTTCTCTTTTGTTTTAAATGAAAAACAAAATATACATATGTAGCTATTTTGTGAGCTGTTAAAGGGTCTGTGAATGCCTGAAGGGATAGTGCGTCACATCATCCAGAGGGGTGCACTATCCTGGGATGTACGATAAGGACCACCAAGCTCATACATGGTATGGGAAGCGTATGAGAGTAGAGTCACAACTGGAATCCAGGTCCATTCCTTTCTTATCTTTACCAGTGAACGTGTATTGTAAAGGTGGTCGTATGCGAGTGGAGTGTCATTTTGGGAATCACATGCATGCCTGATAGGCATAGACGAAGATGATTAGTCAGTGATCACTAACACTCTAGTAGTAGTCAAACGTTTTGACACATCGAAAGAGACCCATTGCTTACGGTCACGTCAAACGGCCAGCCTGAGCCTGATAAATGGTCTCACAAGCGTGGTAGATACGACCAGCCACAAAATCAGAAATTAAAAGTTAGATTTACGTAGTAATATCATGTCCCAACTAGGACCGATCCAGTCGTGAATCCCAACGCTCAAATTCCATTACTCCACCACTTGTATTATGTATCTGTTGTTATATTTCGAATTATAAACTGCAAAACATGTCTATTACTTCAATGTTGCCAACTGTATTTGCATAAAAGGACAAATGTATAATGAGTATGAATGATTGATGTTATGTAAAACTTTTAAATTGTGTAGTTGCTTATTCCTGGTCGTATATACCAGTTGATCGTATTTTATCCTGTAAAGGCTTGCATGTATTAAAATGTTCAGTATGCTTTATTCGATCTTGATTAGGAAGGGTTATTAGTAGGAATTGGTTGTGGACTTACTGGGTAACTCTCGTTACTCACCCTTTCCTTCTTATTTTTTTTAGTTTCAGCACTTGCAGTTACCGAGACAGGCTTAGAGTCAGTAATTGAGGAGCCTTTAGTTGGTCAGATCGACGACTAGTGTCCATTTTCCCGATGAGCATTGGGGTTACTTCCCTTAGGAGTTTGTTCGTCCTAGGAAGTGTACATAGTATTTTGGGCCGAGTGCTAGGACTATATTAGAATGAGGTTAAATTTTTGTAATTATGTATATCGCTAAACTTCCGTACTCTGATCTATTTACATGTTAGATGTAATTAGTTTTTCGCTGTTATTTCCTGTATCTACATCTTTATATACAGGCTTTGTTATAAATTGGTTTATCAGGTATGAATTCCGTGAAACGTTAACATATAGAGGAGGCCATGCCGAAATTTCGAGGTGCCACCTAGTACCTTGAGATTTGGCATTGGGATTTGTATTAGCGTTCGGCGGGGCGCCACAATATCAAACGTACAAGCTAATAGTATATTTTGGTAAATGTCCCATTTTCTATTATAGTACCTAGCATGTTCTTCTAAAGGGATTACAATATATATAGTTACCACAATGGCACCTAATGTTAAGTGAGAACTTCTCAGTATAAGAAGTCACGAAAGTTTAAATTTTAAATAAAATTTATATGATTAAAGTAATTATAATGTGTTCTACCTACCAGAGGTTAGTTGAGTTGGTAAAAGCGATTAGATTTGTTCCCTAAGTCATACCTTTGAATCTCTATATGCCCCTCCATATAAAGTGGCTACTTACCTGCTGTCACGTGACTGGGTGGGATGGTGCGTACGGCCCGACAAGAAAAAAAATGTTCCAATTTACCTCAAATTAGCATGACCAATCTTTATTTGTATATTGAGTTCAATGGCCGTGGTTAACTGATTTCACAACATTCTTGTACATGCTAATAATCGCTCTAAGAATATTCAACTTATTATTTCCTCGGATATTATGAAACTAAATTTTACATGCTTATTTCTTATATCGTGCCCAATAGTTATGAGAAAAATGACAGCCTGTTTTAGTATTTTTACCCACTTCCCATCTTTTAATCAAAACTCCTTCAAACGAATACATAATCTACGAAATATCATAATATTCATCTGAAGATTTTCATGACAATTTATATTATTCTCACAATATAATTTTCTCGATATATTGGCTCCTTCATGATCTCGATTTAAAATTAGTTGTCTTTGAAGTAATCTTCGACATCTAATATGCAAGAAAGTTGCTTACGCACAGAACATAATAATCATGGCTATTATTCTATTGTGACATTGTACGTCTATCTTCCTTAAAGAAATTAATCGTGATTACAACCACATTACAAAAAAAAAAAAAAAAAAAAAGATATTTATATATTTTTCCAGGAAACTATATCATTCGAGTGATCAAAATTGATGGAGACGAAATCAACGAAGGATTAATTTAAAAATCAATAATCACAACGTAACTCATGAATCTATTATTGAACCCAATCCAAACAACAACTACAGATTCGAGCCAGAGCACATTATTTCATAAAATCAATATGATTTTCCCGGTCTAAATCGAGTAGGTTTTATATGAAGAAGATTTAACTCAACATGTTTTATTCAATGTGGCTTAGCAACAAAAACAAAAAATATAAAATAAAAACAACAACATTACATAACATTATAACACTCATTCAAAAGATTTTAGTAGTTATTTACTATCATGATTAGGGTCATGTAAAATACTAAACATAAAAATTAGAAATGTAGCATAGTAGTTTCTTACCATCATGATTAGGCTCATATAAAATCCTAAACCCAAAAAATAGAAATCTAACAAAAAATGAATGAGAGCTACCATTGGCACCCCAACACTTTTACGTATTTTTAAACATTAACTTCCACCTAGCTCATAAATTTAAAAATAAAATTAGATTTTGAAAAATATATTTTTTTGTTTGAAAATTTTATTTTTAGAAGTTCATATAATTTTGTCTTTTGCAACAATGAAGCATTAGATCATGGTTTGAGATGCCACAAATTGAGCCCAAGGACCTTTAATAAGGGTGAAATCCTTACCAACTTAGTAAGGCTAGTTGGACTCATTCATATAACATGGATACCAATTTCTAATGAGTTCAACCAGCCTTACTAAGTTAGTGATGATTTCACCCTTACTATGGATCCTTGGGCTCACCTTGTGGCAATCAAAAACATGATCGGATGATTCAAGGTGTAGAGAACAAAATTATATGAACTTTAAAAGAATCCAAAAAAAAATTATTTTTCACTGTTGAATTTCAAATTTTAGTTTGGCAGTTATGTGGAAGTTTGGTAGTCGTCCATTTTCAAAACCTTGGATTGAGCTAAAAAAATATTGCTTTTTCAAAAAATGGATGTGAGTTTTTCGATGCAATTTAGAAGGTTGTGGTGTTGGATTGCTAAGGTGGTAATGCAAAACGACTCTGAATAAGGCTTTAGATCTTTACAAAGTTAGTAAGGAAAATGTGTCTCATCTCTAATTCTTATGAGTACAAGAATTTGTGAGGCCAATAAACATCCACGTGGAAACTTAAGTACAATTAACATAAATATGGGAGAACTTAGATAAAACAAAATTTGAACTTGACTTTTGTAAGCCAATGATAAGATGCCAATAGAACCTACAACCACACTTTTATTTGTATTAAAACAAAACTGCCCCAAAGCATCAAAAAAAAAATATCAAAATCAAATACTCTTAATGTATTGCCATGAAAATTTATTACTTATATCGAAGAATTAAATCAATTATTTTGACTTGTTTTCCTATTAAGTTTATAAAAAAGTATTAAAAATAAATCATAACATTGTTGATCTAAAATAAAAAATTGCTAGAAGGAGAATTTGACAAATGAAATATACAGTTCGAAGAACCTTACCATTGATTATGATTGGAGAATTAAAATATTTAATTAAATTAGATAAAACTTAAAATTTTATAGAAAGTTCTAGTCAAATAGATGTTATCGTTGAGTTCAAAAGCATCAAAAAATATAATTTAGATTATAAACATACTTAAATCCAAATTTAGTAGGATAAGTCACACAAATATTAATTTTATTAAGAGAACTTAAGGTGTATGAGGTATTTTGGTCAATAGAGAAAAATCGGTGAGAAGTTTTAAAAATCTGAGATACATAATTCGAATTAGTCTAATGCAACAGACATAATGGAGAAAAGAAAAATATATGAAATATATATATATATATATTATATATATATATATATTTAATTAGATATATTATTATTAAAATAATATTTTTAATAAAATTAGGTTTAAGTATAAGTATTCGTAAAAGAGGGCCTGATTTGACATTATTAAATTGTTAAAGGATTTATGTATGATTAATATTAATATTATTATATTATATTATATTTTAAGTTATAAATATGTTGAGAACATAACCATCCAAGTATTGTATTTTATATATTATAATATATTATAAAAGGATGTAATAAATGTATTGACACGTCAAGAACGAAAAAAATCAAAGACGAGTCGATTTTGAGAATAGGTTCATATATAAGCCTTCGACTACGATTTAAACGTATTTCAAACGTGAATTAAGATCCAACACTAAAAAATAAAATATCCACAACATCGAAATCTTCTTAGTTAACACAATATTTTATGAAATCGTTAAGGAAATTAGTTGAAAAATTACTTTAATATCGTAGGGACACGTAAAGCTTAGTTGCAAAAGTATGAAACTTATAATTTCAAATTCGTAGTATAGTTTTTAATGAAATCTATTTTATTTATAGTTTGATAGTTAGTTTCAAATTTATTATGATTTAAATTAAAAATTCATGTATCAAATTATATAATATTTTATTTTATATGTTTCTATGATATTTTAATGTTATGGAAGGAAAATAAATAAATTTGTGTGAGTTTAATCATAAAATTAATTCAAAACAAATTGATTTTTATAGTAATTTTCGTAGAGTATTCATTTCAAAAATAGTTGACGTATTATTTTGAAAGTGTATTTTCATTAGATAATAATCTATAAAAAAATATTTAGATTTAAATTGAAATCGAAAATAAAAGTCTCACTGTATGTACTTGTGTTGAGGAAAATAAAAGTCTCACTATCGAAAATGTGATTCTTGATTGGTTGGAAACAAGAATGAAATTTTCAGCTGTATGTACTTGTGTTGAGGAATTTTAAAGTTTAGAATATTTTTGAACACTGTGTAAGATGAATGAGTTGCAATTATGATAGTAACCGTGAGACCGTGTACCTACATATTTACTACTTTATAATTTACTACTTTCGATAAATTGCAACATATTTATAATTCTAGAATACTTAAAAGGTTATCACACTTGCAAATTTATTTTAAATGAATTTTAAAAAATATAAATTATTATTTTTGTTATCAATGAAAAGGATAATGAATGCCTATATGATTAATCGGTAGTTTGTTCTAAAAGAAACCACTTAATTTTGTATAATAAGGGATTGATATTCTCTCTGGTAGTATAAGATACCATTTCAGAATACCCTTGTACCTACCATTCGGGAAATTCATAACTTATCTTTATTAAAAAATAATAAATTATAATATAAAAATTATTTGTAAATGACTAGATTGATTGATGACACATGAATATCAAATGATCATTTACAGTCTATAATAATCAAATGATTGATCTATTTTAAAAATCAACGACTAACTTGAGTTGAAAAATACAATTACCAAATTATGGTAAATTATCAGATCGACTATAAAATCAAGAACTAACAATAAATTCAACACTAGTTAAGTATTAGGACATCAATATATGGATCGATACTTTTATATCGATCATGTACCTCATCATTCTTATTAAATACACCATCAGAATTGATATTCTTATGACATGTTAATATTTATGTTTACTTTATTTTGAGATAAAAGATATTTCATTATTATTTTATTAAAAATTAATATATTTTCAATTTTATTCATTTTGTTTACTTATTTAAAAATTCATATTATTTATAATATATTTAGTTATTTATGTTAGGGCTATTAATTTGAAATGTGAATTTATTATTTAATAACTTTCCCGTTACTTACCCTATAAATAAAATATTACATATGCCCAACAACTGAGATGCATGTTCATGATGGGGAACATTATATAGAGAGATCGTAGGATCAAGATGATGAGTATTATTTCTATTATATGTGTGTTGAGATTGGAATTTAGTGGAACTATTTTTGTGTACTTTGAACTTCCTTGTATATATTAGCAACATATATGTTGTTTTCTTGTATGTATATTTTCAAAAAATAAGAATTAGTGTTTATGACGTGGATAACTACCGATCGATGTTAGATGTGTAGTTGATATATGTAACACTTTTGGGATGTATTCATAATTATGTTTTTTTAAATATGATATGGTGCTTAGAATGCAATTGGATATATGGATTTTAATTACACAGATATATTTATACAAATGAAAATTTTTCATTAGTCCAATTTCTTGAAAAAATTCTATCAAAATTACTTGGAAAAAATTCACATCTTATTTAAGATTTGAAAGTTTTAATTTTTTTTTTCACTCCATTTTCAAGATTTGAAAAAAATTGTAAATCTTAAATCGAGGGTATAACACTTTGACTTAAAAACTCAAAAATCATAGAAATATCTCAAATTTATTTTTGGTGTTCTTTTACCTTTTGATTTGAAGAAAAGAAGTAAGGAACAATGCTGAAACTTTAAGGTTTAAAGGTGGAGGTATTGAGGACGTTGGAGGAGTTATGGATTTTTGGTAAAGAAGATGAAAGGGATAAAAGTTTCTTCGTGAGAAATATGAAAGAGGCGAAAAAATGATAGAGTTTTCGAAGGTATGGGTATTTAATTAGATTTTTATTTAGATTTTTTATTTTTCTTAATATTCAATATGCTTAGCAAATTGTTTTCCAAGGGGGGTAAGAAAAGGATTTGCCATCCGAAGCAAAAAAATCTCATATGTAGTCAAATCCTTTTTTTCGCAAATCTATGATTTTTGTTGCGTCAAACACCTTCAAATCCTCATTTTCCACAAAAAATCATTTTTCATGAGATTTGAATTCTACAATTATCTTTTAGATCAAAACAACAGTCATTTTTCTAAGAAGGATAAGAGTGTCAAGAAAGTATGGGATGCTTTGAAGATTGTTCACATGGTAGAAGAATCTAACACCAAGAATTTCCTTATTGGAAATTATATGGACTTCAATATGGTAAACGAAAAGTTCATTCTTCCTCAGGTTCAAGAAATTAAAAAGATTATGGACTTTATTATTGCTGCTAGGATGACATTTGATGAAAAATTTCGTGTTAAGGCAATTGTTGAGAAATTGCCACCTCACACCAAGCATTTGCACATCAAGAAAGATCAATTTCTTGAGAAGTTGGATGTACCATTTAAAGATTGATATAATAGTTAGTCTTAGAGACAAGAAACATGATGAATCCATAGTCAAAACTTACAACATGGAGGCAAGGGCAAAGAAGAAGAATCTTTTTGAACCAAGAAAAATCAGATAAAAAAAACCAAGAAGCAAACTAAAAGAAATATCCGGGGATGAGGCAAGGAAAAACAATCATAGGTATACTTTACTTAAGGGAAGGTTGAACATATAGATAAATTATATGATTATAGGTATGATGAAAAATATACCAAAGAAAAGAAACAAGAATGACAAAGACAGAGACAACAATATGGTCGTCATTATCTTTGAAATTAATTGGATTGGATGAGATGTTGACTTGTACATTGATACTGGTACGATCAATATTCATGAGAAATTTTTTCCCATCAAAGGTTATGGGTACGAATATTGTTGTGTTTTTGTTTACCCCTGAGAAATTGTTAGTTCTTAGGAAAATCTTATATGTCTTGACATAAAGAAAAATATTTTCTCTGGTGTGTTTAAGCAAATATGATTTTAAGTTGATATTTAGTGAGCTAAGAAGTTTGTATTAGCAAACGAAATGTGTTGAATGGTAAGGACTATGTTGTGCAGGTATGTTCAAACTTAATATTTATGTTATATTTCTAAGTCTTTTGATCTTTGACATGATAAATTAAGTCATGTAAATTGTAACACGATTAAATATATGACTAATCAATGATTAATCTCGAACAATAGTTTTAAACATTAAGATAAGTATTTAGTCTGCAGTAAATACAAAATTTACGAGAATCTCATTCAAGAGTGTTGAAAGGGCATTAAAGGTCTTAAATCTCGTAGATAGTGATATATGTGAAATAATAGATATCTAGGCTAGAGGTGGTAAGAGATATTTTATCACTTTTATAAATGATGTCTTAAGATATGCATATATATACTTCATACACTAAAAAATAAAGCATTTAGGATGTTTAAGGCATATAGAACGGAAGTTGAGAATTTTCAAGAAGCTAATATCAAAACTCTTTAGTTTGATCGATGAGATGGTGATGAGTGTCTCCAAACACTCAATTATACGCACATTTTCCGATTAGTTATCTTGATTTTTGTACCTAATTCTCCATATTAAGGTAATAATCATGTTAAGCCTCAAAACACCATGTTGCATGTTAATTATGCTTAATTATATATAAATAAATTCATTTACTAGATAAATCTAATTACGTGTGTTTCTTGTGCAAAAAATCAATAATTTGGAATAAAAATCTCAAGGAAAAAGTATTTGGGCCCACTTTGGAATGCCCTAATCCTTTGAAATGTCCTAATCCTTAACTCATATTCTCCTCTTTTGTCTTTTTGTGCAAAGAAAAGTGGAGGCTACTTTTAGACTCTTCTACATATATTTTTCTCTATAAATAGAGCCTCCATTTCTAGAGAAAATGGCCCATCTTGGTTCTCTTATCCAAGACTTCTTTAATCTAAGGCTCTTAACCTATTCTCTTATTTTTTGTATTTTCATTTTCTAGTTATTTTCTTTTGGCTAAATAGTCTTGTAAGAAGTAGAAGAAGAAGAAGTTGTAAATTTCTCCATGAAATGAAGAAAAGTTATTTCATCTCTTATCTTCCCTCTCTTGCAATGACATTAGGCTAAGTTCCCCTCCATTGGAGAGTGAAAAAGCCTAGAGCAAGTTCTTGTGTTATTTCTAATTTCATGCTTTCTTTTATTTAAAATGCTTATGAGTTCTCTTTAAGTTTCTTGCACATTTTATTCTTAATATAAATACTTTATACTTAGATTAGATCAAGATAAAGTATGCTTAAACTAGATAATTTGTAGTAGGAGGTTTTCACAGAAGTCTACTTTGTTTATGTTCCCTTATTTCATTTCATTTGCAAAAAATTTCGATCTAAGGAGCTAACACCAAGCCCTTACGATTGAGTTATAAAAAGGCTAGAAATTAGGAATTGCTCATCAACATGTTCTAGGTAGATCCACCTCCAATGGTATTTTAATTTCATAAGTTTACTTGCTTTTAATTTCATTTACATTAGTTTATTTTCTAGCAATTTTACATTTTCTTATAAGTTCAAAAATACAAAGAAAAATAGTTTTAATTTCTTTTAGTTAATTTGAATTTTATTTTCTTAGCTTAACTCTATTCCTCATTTCTCTTGGGTTCGATCCCCTACTTGCCCCACAAGTAAGGTAAAAGTAAGATTATTATTAACTCAGATGAGAAGAACAACGATAGTCTCATCAGAATTTTGGCGCCGCTGCTGGGGAAAGGTAAATGTAGTAGTGGTAAGTTTTGATTAAAAATTCATTTATTTCATTTTTATTTTATTTTATTTTTTCTTTTGGTTTCTTTCTATAAGTTCAAGTGATCTTGAGGTTTTAAGAGAGAAGAAAGAAGAAAAAAACATTGAAAAAAGAAAAAAAAAATCATTCCCGTTTGCTTTTTCACCCTTGATAGCAGAACTTAAACTGATTGTAACTTTCTGCTCCAATCTCCGATTTACTATTATAGTATATCGATTTGGGTAGAACGAAATTTTTTATAAAATGTGACATAGTCAGCAAGATTGTGGTAAGTCAGATTCTGTTTTTGAGTCCGTTTACTATTATTTCTGCTAACATTTATGTTTTGCTTCTTGTAGGTGAACATTTTTTTTCTCTTTTCTTTCAATTTCTTTGAATCTTTAGTTAGGTTATTTTTCTATTTTAGAAACACTTGTATAAGATTCTTTGTAATTTTTTTTAATTATCCAAGAAGGCTTGGATTGTAATAGACTAAGGAAGGACGACGGGTGGACAATACCGTCACGGCTCCTTAGGTTCGCACACTAAAATTAGAGTTGGTGGCCTAAGTCGACTCAAACTGTCTTCACCCCGTCTAGCACGGGAGGTAATCTCGAAACACCCACGTCTCTCTTTTCTAGTGGGTTACTCCTTGCCTTTGTGTGTTATTTTTTCAATTTGCACACACTTGTAATAGTTGATTAAGTAGTAAAGAGCACCCCTCTCCTAGGGATGGCATGATAAGATAAGGATTGTAAGTCATTACAAATTCCTTACTCGAATTAGGATAATCAACTCACTAGTCATCCAATCAAATTAATTAAAATCAATTAAACTTGACTATAGGGCCCAGGAGCTCAATAAGAGAAATTCCGTTTCAAGTTGTGCCAATTGCGCTTCTTGGTCATCTTTTGTATCTAGTAAGATCTTGCCCTTTGAGGGGATAGACTCAGTCTATTCAAGAAAGGAAGGTGACTTAAGAGTGTCATTGTTTATGCATTGTACGCCACCTTCGATCTAGAGATTCGAATGATTCAAACTTGACTTTATACAATCGAGTTGGAAGGCTAGTTGTGCTATTTCTACCCAATTAGGAGCTGTCTAGCTTTAGGCAACCTATTTAGGTCCAGTCTTTTCTTTTTGTGATTGTTTGATCGACTGTGTGATTTGCATGCTTGGTAGACGTTCACAAAATAACATGTTAGAACTATTTGATCCTGAGATCAAGCGTACCATTAATAGGATACGTAAGACACCATCAATAGTTATGATAGGTGATCGAGAGCGAACTCTCAATGAGCTCTTCGCTCCAGCTTCCGCATCTCCTCCTATATGTATTGTGTTACCATTGAACAATGCACCTCAGTTTGAAATTAAGGCTGTCACCATCAATATGTTCCCTAAGTTCAACGGTTTAGAGCGTGAACAACCTTACACCTACCTTAATCGATTCTTGACTATATGTCAAACTTTTAGAAATCAGAATCTAGATGAGGAGAGTTTCAAGCTTATTCTGTTCCCGTTATTCTTGGAAGACCACGCAGTTGCGTGATTGAACTCCCTAACACCCAATTCCATATCTTATCAAAGAAATTTATGGTCAAATTCTACCCCGTGGCCAAAATTTAGAAAATGAAGGACTTCATTAGAAATTTTAGAGCCCGTCCTGATGATGAATTTTCCCAAACTTGGGAAAAATTCAATGATTTATTGGTCAAGTGCCCATACCATGGCATTGACAAAGCATAGTTGGTGCAAAGTTTTTATAGAGGATTAACAATGAATCAACATACTTTAGTCGAGTCAATGCATAAAGGTCAGTTCATAAACCAGACTCCCAACCAAGCATACGATTTCCTAGTAGAGTTAGCCGAGAGTGCTCAAAATTGGAGCACTAACCAAGAAGAGTTTGATAGAGATGATCCGGTTAAGAAGACAGGTATGTATGAGATGAAGGCAGACCCTGATCTCAAAAATGTTATGTCTAGTCTAGTGAGTGGGATGAACAATCTCACGAAGAAGTTAGATGCATTTACCATCTCAGCATCCAAACCTAACCTAGACCCTCGTAAAATTTCGCAAGTGACTGTTGAACTGAGTTCTTTGTACATCATATGCGACCGCAACGACCATTTGGTTGAGTGTTGTCCCACCTTGCCTCAAATCAAAGTTGAACAAGCAAATGCGATTAATGGTTATAGTGCTTTTAGGAAGCCAACTCCAAACTTTTTTAGTCAAACGTATCACCCAGATAATAGGTTCCATCCTAATTTCTCGTATAGACATAACGAACCTATTCAATCTAGTGGTCCGTCAGGTTACAATAGGAGTTTTCCTAGGCAATCTGGTTTTTCCACGAACCAAGCCATTGTTCCTCAAGTCCCTTATCAGCCCCAACAATCTAAAGATTGCAAAGCCATCATACCAAATCCCATGACCAATTACCAACAGCCTGCCCAACAACAATCATCCTTAGAATCTATGATTGCCGAGTTGATGAGGCAGCAACAAAAGTTCATCCAAACTCAACAACAAACCCATCAAAATCAAACTCAGATCAACCAGGTCACTGCGCAATCCATAGCTAAGATGGAAGTTCAGTTGGGGCAGTTAGCTCTCTCCTTGAGTGGGAGAGAGAAAGATCAATTTCCTAGTCAGACTATCCCTAACCCTAGAAGTCAACCTTTGATTCCAAACGGATCAAAAGGTCAATACGAAGTAGGAAGCCATTCTGGAGCTCCATAAGACTGAGTCCAGGCTATCCACACCTTGCATTCAGGAAAGAAGGTGGACAACAAGGTCCAACCTATTGACACGGGAGAAGAAGTCCTAGAGAAGGACAAAGTTCAAAAAGAAGTCATAGAGTCTCCAAAAGAGAAGGAGAAAGATCTGAAAAATCCTCCCATCATTTTACCGATTCCAAAAGCTCTATTTTCCCATCGCCTTACAGATTCTGAAAAAGGTAAGCAGTTTGAGGGTGTCTTAGAAGTCTTCCAAAATGTGCATATCAATATCCCATTCCTAGATGTCATTAAGCAGATACCTTCTTATGCGAAATTCCTAAAGGATTTGACCACAGCTAAAAGGAAAACACCGTTTCCTCGAGAAGCTATCATGGCAGTCCAAGCTTCATCGCTCATCCAATAAACGATTGCACCAAAATTTAAGGATCCTAGATGTCCGACAATTGCCATTCATATTGGTAATCAAGTAGTCGAAAAATGTCTCTTAGACTTAGGGGCCAGTGTGAACCTTTTACCATATTCGGTTTACAAACAATTAGGTTTTAGGTTTAAAACCCACCGATATCACGTTGAGTCTAGCCGATAGGTCCATAAAAATTTCAAAGGGTATAGTTGAGGATGTGATAGTTAAAGTCAAAGATTTTTATTTCCCTGTTGACTTTGTTGTCTTAGACACAGAGCCAGTCATCAATTTGAACAGTCATATTCCTATCATCTTAGGACGTCCATTCTTAGCCACGTCTGACCCAGTCATTCGTTGTAGAAATGGGATTATGACTTTAGTATTTGGGGATATGAAAGTGAAACTAAACGTTTTCCACAATTTTCAAGGAATTGATGTAGATGATGGTATGGAGGAAGTGAACATGATAGATACGCTAGTCAATCAAACGTATCAAGAGTTAGGGTACTCTGATCCCCTAACGAAATGTTTGACTCACTTTGACCTTGACTTGGAATAGAAGAGTATATAAGCGAAGTCAATGCTTTGCTTGAATCTGTTCCACTCTTCGATTATGTGAGGTGGCATGCACAAGCTGAAAGTCTTCCTGTGCACACATCCAATCTTGTTCCTTCTCATGTCGAGCCTCTAAAATTAGAACTCAAGTCGCTCCTAGATACCTTGAGATATGCATTTCTTGGCATGAATCAAACATTGCCCGTGATCATTTCCTCTCACCTCAATGAAGTTCAAGAGGGACAGTTGTTAGGAGTATTAAGAAAACATCAAGAAGCTATTGGTTGGAGCATAGCTGACATCAAGAGAATTAATACATCTGTGGTGATACACCACATTCGTTTAGAGGATTTCGTTAAGCCTTCCTTACAACCTCAGAGACAGCTAAATCCTATCATGAAAGACGTGGTTCGGATGGAAGTGATGAAATTGCTAGATGCGGGTATTATCTATCCTATCTCTGACAATCGTTGGGTGAGTCCTATACAAATAGTTCCTAAGAAATCTGGTATCACTGTGTTAGTGAACCGAGACAACGAATTAATCCCCACTCGAGTCCAAAATGGATGGAGAGTGTGTATCGATTATAGGAAACTCAACTCGATGACTCCTAAGGATCATTTTCCCTTACCTTTCATTGATCAAATGTTAGAGCGTCTAGCAGGACATTCTTACTATTGCTTCTTAGATGGTTATTCCGGGTACAACTAGATACCTGTAGCTCCAATCGATCAAGAGAAAATAATTTTCACCTGTCCCTTTGAACTTTTGGTATCGTCGCATGTCTTTTGGATTTTGTTGCAATGCACCCCGTCTTTTAACGGTTGTATGCTGAGTATATCTCCGACATGCTATAGAAAGATATCTCGAAGTGTTCATGTGGCGCCCCGCCAAACGCTAACACAAATCCCAAGGCCAAATCCCAAGGTACTAGGTGGCACCTCGAAATTTTGGCATGGTCTCCTCTGTTTATGTTAGCGTTTCACGGAACTCAAACCTGATAAACCAATTTATAACAAAACCTGTATATAAAAATGTAGATACAGGAAAAAACAGCGGAAGACTAATTACATCTAACATGTAAGTAGATCAGAGTGCAGAAGATTTATCAATATACAAGCTTACCAAAACACTCTCACTCTAACATAGGCCTAAACTCTCAAATCCAAAAACTACACACATCCTGGATGAAACTGACAACACTAAGGGATGTGGCCCTAGTGCTCACCAGGCAATAAATTCTGATCGTCGATCTGATCGACCAGATACTCCTCAATTACTGCCTCTACGCCTGTCTCGTAGCTGCAATGCTGAAACTAAAAAAAATAGGAAGGAAGGAAAGGGTGAGTAACAATGGTTACCCAGTAAGTCCACAGCCAATTCCTACTAATAACCCTTCCTAAGCATGATCGAATAAAGCATACTGAACATTTTAATACATGCAAGGTTTTACAAGATAAAATACGATCAACTGGTACATATAGCCAGGGATGAGCAACTAAACAGTTTAAAAATTACACATAACATCAATCATCCATACTCATTATACATTTTCCATTTTATGCAAATAATGTTGACAACATTAAAATAATAGACATGCTTCTCAGTTTGTAATTCGAAATATAACAACAGATACATAATACAAGTGGTGGAGTATTGGAATTAAAGAGTTGGGATTCACGACTGGATCGCTCCCAGTCAGGACATGATATTCCCAATAATATCGTAGTTCCTGTTTGGGCTGGTCGTGTCTACCACGCTTGTGGAACCATTTATCCGGCTCAGGCTGGCCGTTTGACGTGACCGTAAGCAATGGGTCTCTTTTCGATGTGTCAGAACGTTCGACTACTACTAGATTGTTAGTGATCACTGACTAATCATCTTCGTCTATGCCTATCAGGCGTGCATGTGATTCCCAAAAGACACTCCACTCGTATACGACCACCTTTACAAAACACATTCACTGGTAAAGATAAGAAAGGAATGGACCCGGATTCCAGTTGTGACTCCACTCTCATACGCGTCCCATACCATGTATGAGTTTGGTGGTCCCTACCGTACATCCCAGGATAGTGCACCCCTCCGGATGATGTGACACACTATCCCTTCAGGCATTACAAACCCTTTAACAGCTCACAAAATAGCTACGTACATATATGATTTTTTATTTAAAACAAAAGAGAAATTAACAGAACAGGGTTGAGAATGGATATCCAGTTCCTATCATGCAACCGTGGCCAATCGGCCTAAAATAAATAACAGTACTCAGCGCAAGCGCTAACATAATCGAAAATAAACATGCAACCCTTTCATTAATAACCTGGATATCCTTTCACCAACCTACACACAACATACAATGTAAAATGCAGACATCACCCCTCGGGTGTGATTCTGACATTTTACCGTTCATTCCCTTTTCCCATTCTCATTTTTCATCCTTTCAAATCAACCATTCATTTTCAATATTTCAAAGTCATTCTTTTGGTCTTTCCATTGAAAACCACCGAAGTTTATTCAAAATAAGGTCCCAGCGATGCTCGGGACCAAAGCTGTTAAAAATAGAGAAAGCTGGTGAAAATTTGGCTAAGTGTCGGAAACTCAATTTTTCAAAGTTCTCGAATTGAAAACGGGTTTTCGAAATGAAAGTCTCGATCACGAGATTCGCACCATATAGTTTTTTAATCTAATT